>NC_090937.1:1121884338-1122187368 GCF_040938575.1 Ambystoma mexicanum | reverse complement strand
TCTTATTGTGGACGTGCTAGTAGGGGTAATACGATTACTCCTGGATCTGTTACTCGAGGGGGCACTGTCCCGTCCCTCCTCGTCGAGTTTTGGCTGGTGGCAGTGGAAACTACTTGTTATGTTCGACCCCGAGCATAACCCTATGGGATCCGTCCCATTGTTGAAGATTGATACTGTTTTTCGTTAATCTCCAACGTACCACCGATCTACTTATCTTAAATAGGTTTATCGAGTGGTATTTTCTGCCAGAACTCGGGTTGTAAAATGGCGTCTGTGTTTTTCTCTGTGACTCCTAAACCAAAGGTTGAGCCCTTTGTTCCACTTTTGGCGGGCCTCTGGACAGAGACCCGCGAAGGTGGCGCCATTCTGTCTGGGTTACCTCAGGGGTGTGGGAGGGGGTTTAGACACCCTGGACCGAGTTGCCTTGCCAACTCAGGTCGCACTCTGAAGTGATTGGCCCAGGTGGTGAGCCTTCCCGCTCACCACTTAGCATGTGTTGATTGACAAGCTAGGCTGAATGAATGGGGGACGTTTGCATAAAAGCAGGGCCTTTGGGACTGGATCTTCAGGAAGTCGCCACTGGACCTAAAGAATCCGACGAGGGTAACGCTGACTCGACCTGCACGATGACACCTCCGGTGGAGCCCTGCGGAATCGTCTCACAATCTCCCGACGACAGAAGAGATCTCCCTGCCGGAGAGGCTCTTTCCCTGGCTGGTGGGAACAACCAGTCTTCTTCTTTGTGCTTTTTGGTCGCCCAGGACGCAGTGGTCGAATTGCCCGTGCAGAGCACCCGGCAACCGGATAGCCACTACTCCTGCACCGTGATCGAAAGGTGGTGCCTTGTGACGGAGCACTCCGCGGCTGGTTTCTTCCCTGGTGGTTCACCGGACATCTTCTCTTCGACGACGAGAGCATCTCTTCTCTTGGCCAAGACCCGTCGTGCATCCACCACCAGGAACAACTGCCCCCGTCGGAGCTGTCTTCCACAACAAGGTACCGTACCCGCCTGGCTTCCCTTTTCGATCGGTTCGTGTGAGGTATCTGATTCCTCCCCGTTCCGTTGGGTTGCCTCCAAGCTTTATTCACTCTTTGTCCTGAACTGGTTCAACCTGACGCTAACCAATTTGCTAAACAAGACTTGAATGCATCATCCGTAGAGACTTTCCAGGACATCGTGCCTTGCCTCTCACCGAGTGGGCCTGGCCGCCGAACTGTATGATCTAGTATGATTAATGCTTTCTTGCCTTGCATTTTTACCCGCTTCAGTACGAACCATGTTGACTTCATTACCTGCCTTTCTCTTCTCTCCCTTCCTCACTAAATATTCGAGTGTCATCTGGGTTGAGGTATACACCTCTGTCTGAAAATAAGTGGTGCCGTAGAACCTAGAGTTGTCGATAGTGTGTTTCGGGGGATTGAGCTTATTCCATTTTGCAGAGTAATTGTATTTTGAATTATTTGCCGTGACTCGCTTTAGTATTTTTCGTAGACGTTCTGTTATCAATAAATAACTTACTATCTTTATACTAAAGCCTGGTTGCGTGTTTACTCGTTTTGCTGCGAAGAATTACCCTATATTGTATACTCCCTATACTGACCAACTTTTCTTGAGAGAAGTCTGACTGCTCAGCCACAGCTACCAATTGAATCTGTGTGGTACAGACTGCTACCAAGTGGGTTCATCGCAACACCTGTAGTCCTAAATCTTTTGCAGTGGTCCCAGAGGGAACTGCACAGGTTTCCGCCTAACACTGGTGTACAGCGGTGGGATTAGTATCGAGTATACAGTTTAGAGTGTTTTTCGACGCTGTAGAACGACTAACCACAAAACGTTACAAAAGCAACTTTCAAAAAACATGTCTACAATGGAAATTTACAGCCAAGAGTCTTTGTCGGATAAAAATACTGAGAGTCTGCGAGCTCTCTGTAGACAAGAGAATCTTCCTGTAAAAGGCAAGAAGTTAGAACTGATAGAGAGATTGCTGGCGAACCAAAGTCTGGGTACTGGTTCAGAGGAACCAAACTCTCCAGCAACTGTAGATAACAGTAATGGTGTTGATCTGAATCGTAATTCTGATGATAGTGATGAAGAGGCTGACGAGGACGGCGAGGCTAGCGAGACTGTCTCCCCCGCTCCTCTACCTGCCTTACCAACTGTGCCTACGGGGCCCATATCAGGTCCCACAAGTAACCCTGCTTATTTTGAACTTGAAAAAATGAAGCTCGAATTAGAATATAAACGGTTCTTGGCTCAAGCTGAACGAAACCAAGAGCTCGAGTTCAGACGAATGAATGCCCAGGCTGAGCAGAAACAAGCTGAGTTAAGACTCAGGGAAATAGAGCTTAATCATGAGTTACAAATGAAAAAGTTGTCTATGGAAAATGCTTCTCTCTCCTCTGGTTCCTCTAGGAGCTCCAGTCCCAAAAGACCCCGGATGCCGAAGGAATTAGTGGGTATGTACGAACCGAGATTGGATGTGTTGGATTGGTTGAAACTGTTTGAATACAATCATGGGCTCCAGGACATCACCGGGAATGCGTTGCTTCCCTGGTTGTTCTCTAGGCTTCCTCCTGTTGCGACTGATGTGGTAATGGAATTGGGGGAGGTGGATAAGACGGATTACGAAAGTGTGAAACTAGCTTTGATAGCTAGATTCGGGAAGACCCCTTCCCAGTATCTTAAGAGGTTTAGAACCCTCAAAAAGCATGATGGTACCCCTTGGGCTACCTGGGTGAGTGAAGGGTTGAAAAACTTAGAGGGATGGATTAAGGGTTACAAAGTTGACACTTACGAGGGTATGCGAAATCTTTTTATGTTGGAGTCGATTTATGATGCCTGTTCTCCTGAGCTCATACAGCACTTGGCTGATTCGAAGGAATTAGATTCCAGGGCTCTAGCTAAGGCTGCTGACTTGTGGGTTGCCAACAGGGCTACTCACAAGGATTCTGGGGCAACTCAGAAAAAGGACGAGGGAAAACAGCCTAAAAAAGACTCAAAAGAGAATTTGAATAACTCACATTCCAAAGAGGGCCCCAAACAAAACCAGAAGGGTAAGCCACCGGGAAAACCACAGCAGAATAGTGTGTCTTCTGGTGCCAAACCGGAAGGAGGTCAGAACAAGCCACCATTCCAGAAAGCATTCGGGAAATGCTTTGTTTGTGGCTCGACTGATCACGTGAAAGAAGATCCCAGATGTAAGGGTAAACCTTCAGGGGTCCAGCTTGTCTCCTTAGCCTTCGCTCCAGAGGAGGAAGTCCAAATGGCAAGTGGAAACTTTCTACTGCTAGCTGACGAACCCATTGGAGTCTCAGCCAGCATTTCTTTAGTATCTCTGGGGTTGTGGGAACAACAGAATTTAGATGTCTATAATTCTATCCCCGATAATACTAAAGAGTATTATAAGGACAGTGTCCAGGTGAATGGTCAGGAGACGCCCGCCATTAGGGACACTGGGGCCAGCATAACTGTGGTGGATAAATCGTTTTTTCAGGCTGAGGATGTTGCTAAGGCACCCAAACGCCTCACCAAGTTAGCTGGAGGGCCTGTGCAGATGCTTCCCCAATTACCAGTTCTCATCCAGTGTAACGACATGACTGTAAAGATACCTGTCAGCATACAGAGTGAGGTACCAGGACGCGTACTGTTGGGTAACGATTTGAAAACTCTCGGAGTTGTATCGCATACTCCCAGACCTCCTAGTAAACGGTTACAGGAGCTAACCAGACCTGCAAGAGAGAGGACCCTGCGCGGTACTCTCGGGGAGATGATGAAGAAAGAAATCACTCCTGCTCCATTGGAAATGGCGGCCGCTGTCTCTAGGAACACAGAAGTAAAAGGGAAACCTAAAACTTCTAAACCGAAACCAACAGCCCACATTCCGATGCAGCCGACACGGACTTCCCCGCGGTTGTCCAACGTCACACCCGTAACTCCACCTCCAGCTGAGGCTGAGGGGGAAGTACAACCCTGTATGGTAGAATTAGACTCTGAAGAAGAGCTAATGGAAGGCCAGGAACTCATTGGAGATCTGGATCCTGTTGACCCTCCTGAGCTGCAGTCGTTACTGGCAGAAGGTGGACCCAGCAGGGCAGACTTCAGTAAGGGACAGAGAGAATGTCCAACTCTGGAAGGTCTTCGCCGTCAGGCAGAAACTCAGGCTGAAGGGCAAGAGCCTGGGAAACATAGGTTGCACTGGGAAGATGGCCTCTTCTATAGTGAACCAACCGAGTCTGCACCTGGAGACTACAAACGCCTTTTAGTACCCCAAGAGAACAGACCACAGTTCTTGCAGTTAGCCCACGAGATTCCTTTGGCTGGTCACTTGAGTTTCAAGAAGACTAAGGAAAGGCTCTCACTCTACTTCTATTGGCCAAAAATGGGGGCCGAAGTAGAAAAACACTGCAGAAGCTGCCATACCTGCCAAATCTCTGGTAAGGTTGGGTCCAAGAATGTGGCACCATTAGTGCCTCTTCCCGTTGTGGGAGTCCCATTTGAGAGAGTAGGGATTGATATCGTTGGTCCCCTTGATCCTCCAACCTCCTCAGGCAACAGGTTTATACTTGTTGTAGTAGACCATGCTACTAGGTATCCTGAGGCAATTCCTATGAGGACTGTTACAGCTCCGGCTGTGGCTAAGGCCCTCCTTGGTATTTTTACTAGGGTCAGATTTCCTAAGGAAGTTATCTCTGACAGGGGGTCAAATTTTATGTCCCACTACATGAAAGCCATGTGGAAAACCTGCGGGGTAACTTACAAGTTCTCAACGGCTTACCACCCACAAACCAATGGGTTGGTAGAACGGTTCAACCGAACCATGAAGAGCATGATAGGTGCTCTAGAAGAACCCCTTAAGCGTAAGTGGGACCTTCTATTGCCATGCCTTCTTTTTGCTTATAGAGAAGTCCCTCAGGAGGGAGTAGGCTACTCTCCCTTCGAACTACTCTATGGTCATCCCGTCAGAGGTCCGTTGGCCCTGATTAAGGAGGGGTTGGAGAGTGCTCCTTCCCCCAAGCCAGTCAGAGTGACTGACTACGTGATAGGTCTCCGGAGGAGAATGTCGCACCTGATGACAGAAGCAAGCGATAACTTGAAAGCTGGACAAGCATTGGTCAAGCACTGGCACGATCAAAAGGCTAACATGGTTGAGTTCGCTCAAAACCAGCTTGTTCTTGTTATGATCCCCACAAGGCAGAGGGCCTTGCAAGATAAATGGATGGGACCCTACCGAGTAGTGGGTAAGCTCGGTGAGGTTAACTATCTGGTGGACTTGGGCAACCCCAAGGAGGCTCCGACAGTCTTTCACACCAACCGACTTAAAGCGTATGTCTCACGACCTGATGTGGGAGCGTTGCTTCTAGCATCGGCCGAGGAAGAAGAAGAGAGTGAAGCTCTTCCGGATCTCCTCAGAGGCTTACCTTTAGATGAAAACATTGAAGGAGTAAATCTCTCCTCCAATCTGACGCCCGAGCAACAAGAAGAGTGCAAGTCTATGTTGAATCAGTTTGCCTCTCTGTTCTCGCTCTCACCAGGCTTGACCCCTTGGGGCCAGCACGAGATACTCACTGGTGACTGTCTGCCTGTCAAAAGCAGAGGATATCGCATGTCAGAAAACGTAAGAACCCACATCAAAGGTGAGGTCAGCAAGATGCTTGATCTCGGGGTAATCGAGCCCTCTACTAGTCCATGGTCTAGCCCAGTTGTGTTAGTACCAAAGGCCGGATCTAAAGAACTTAGATTCTGCGTGGATTATAGAGCTCTTAACGCAGTCACCACGACTGATGCCCACCCTTTGCCAAGAACAGATGAGTTGGTGGATAAACTTGGCGCCGCCAAGTTCCTCAGCACATTTGACTTGACGTCAGGCTATTGGCAAATAGCCCTGACTAACCATGCCAAGGAGAAAACTGCATGTTCTACCCCCGTTGGTTTATACCAGTTTACGGTAATGCCTTTCGGACTAAAAAATGCACCTGCTACGTTTCAACGGATGGTAAACCAGGTTCTAACCGGGATGGAGGACTTCTGCATGGCATACTTGGATGACATAGCAGTGTTCAGCAATTCCTGGGACGAACATGTAACCCACCTGAGAGATGTTTTGCAGGCTCTTAGACGAGCCAATCTGACCGTAAAGGCGAGTAAATGCCAAATTGGACAGAGTAAGGTAGTCTACCTTGGGCATGAGGTAGGCGGTGGCGAAATAAGGCCTTTGCTCAGTAAGATTGAAGCTGTGCAAAATTGGACAACACCGACTACTCAGACTCAGGTGAGAGCCTTCCTAGGCCTCACCGGGTATTACAGGAATTTCATAGAGAACTATGGGACCATAGCTTCTCCACTGAATGTCATCTCCTCGCCCAAATTCCCTAAAAAGGTTAAATGGAACGAGGAGTGCAATCAGGCTTTTGAAAACCTGAAAAAGGCTCTTTGCCAAACCCCAGTACTCAGAGCTCCTGATTACCGCCAACAAGCAGACAGACGCTTCCAATGTAGGGATAGGTGCCGTACTCAGTCAACTGGATGGGAAAGGTAGGGAGCACCCCGTTTGCTACATCAGCCGCAAGCTGAAGGATCCTGAAACAAGGTGGGCAACAATCGAAAGAGAATGCTTTGCTATCGTGTGGGCTGAAGAAGTTTAGACCGTACTTGTATGGTTCTACGTTTATTATTCAGACTGACCACCAACCCTTGAGATGGTTAATGCAAATGAAAGGGGAAAACCCAAAACTACTGAGATGGTCGATCTGCCTGCAAGGGTTCGATTTCACCATTGAGCACAGGTCAGGGTGTCACCACCAAAATGCTGATGGTCTCTCTAGGATGTATATCATCGACTAGAGGTATGAGATTCATCCAGGAGTGGATTAAATCCTCCTGTCCCTTAGTCTGGGGGGGGCGAGTGTTAGGGAGAATTCTCTGTTTAGGCTGAATTTCCTAACCTAGTGAGTCCCCCAGCAGCTTTGCTGGATTTCTGGAGTTTGTTTTCCCATCCTGCCAAGAGTGTGACCCTTTCCCTCTCACTCTTGGACATGTATGTGTGTAATTCCTTTGAGATGTCAATGTGTTCGATGGGCTATGGGGTCTTTTACTCCATAGGGTCTCATAAGTTTTTCTATGTGTGTCACTCTGCACCCTACGTGTCGTGACACGGGGGCGCCCTAGCAGGTCCCCCCACCATAGACTCCATACCCGGGGACTGACTACTGTCTCCCCGGGCATGTAAAGTCACCATTGGCTTTACTAGACCTAAATTTGCTAACAGAACTAGTACCAACCATCTTATTGTGGACGTGCTAGTAGGGGTAATACGATTACTCCTGGATCTGTTACTCGAGGGGGCACTGTCCCGTCCCTCCTCGTCGAGTTTTGGCTGGTGGCAGTGGAAACTACTTGTTATGTTCGACCCCGAGCATAACCCTATGGGATCCGTCCCATTGTTGAAGATTGATACTGTTTTTCGTTAATCTCCAACGTACCACCGATCTACTTATCTTAAATAGGTTTATCGAGTGGTATTTTCTGCCAGAACTCGGGTTGTAAAATGGCGTCTGTGTTTTTCTCTGTGACTCCTAAACCAAAGGTTGAGCCCTTTGTTCCACTTTTGGCGGGCCTCTGGACAGAGACCCGCGAAGGTGGCGCCATTCTGTCTGGGTTACCTCAGGGGCGTGGGAGGGGGTTTAGACACCCTGGACCGAGTTGCCTTGCCAACTCAGGTCGCACTCTGAAGTGATTGGCCCAGGTGGTGAGCCTTCCCGCTCACCACTTAGCATGTGTTGATTGACAAGCTAGGCTGAATGAATGGGGGACGTCTGCATAAAAGCAGGGCCTTTGGGACTGGATCTTCAGGAAGTCGCCACTGGACCTAAAGAATCCGACGAGGGTAACGCTGACTCGACCTGCACGACGACACCTCCGGTGGAGCCCTGCGGAATCGTCTCACAATCTCCCGACGACAGAAGAGATCTCCCTGCCGGAGAGGCTCTTTCCCTGGCTGGTGGGAACAACCAGTCTTCTTCTTTGTGCTTTTTGGTCGCCCAGGACGCAGTGGTCGAATTGCCCGTGCAGAGCACCCGGCAACCGGATAGCCACTACTCCTGCACCGTGATCGAAAGGTGGTGCCTTGTGACGGAGCACTCCGCGGCTGGTTTCTTCCCTGGTGGTGCACCGGACATCTTCTCTTCGACGACGAGAGCATCTCTTCTCTTGGCCAAGACCCGTCGTGCATCCACCACCAGGAACAACTGCCCCCGTCGGAGCTGTCTTCCACAACAAGGTACCGTACCCGCCTGGCTTCCCTTTTCGATCGGTTCGTGTGAGGTATCTGATTCCTCCCCGTTCCGTTGGGTTGCCTCCAAGCTTTATTCACTCTTTGTCCTGAACTGGTTCAACCTGACGCTAACCAATTTGCTAAACAAGACTTGAATGCATCATCCGTAGAGACTTTCCAGGACATCGTGCCTTGCCTCTCACCGAGTGGGCCTGGCCGCCGAACTGTATGATCTAGTATGATTAATGCTTTCTTGCCTTGCATTTTTACCCGCTTCAGTACGAACCGTGTTGACTTCATTACCTGCCTTTCTCTTCTCTCCCTTCCTCACTAAATATTCGAGTGTCATCTGGGTTGAGGTATACACCTCTGTCTGAAAATAAGTGGTGCCGTAGAACCTAGAGTTGTCGATAGTGTGTTTCGGGGGATTGAGCTTATTCCATTTTGCAGAGTAATTGTATTTTGAATTATTTGCCGTGACTCGCTTTAGTATTTTTCGTAGACGTTCTGTTATCAATAAATAACTTACTATCTTTATACTAAAGCCTGGTTGCGTGTTTACTCGTTTTGCTGCGAAGAATTACCCTATATTGTATACTCCCTATACTGACCAACTTTTCTTGAGAGAAGTCTGACTGCTCAGCCACAGCTACCAATTGAATCTGTGTGGTACAGACTGCTACCAAGTGGGTTCATCGCAACACCTGTAGTCCTAAATCTTTTGCAGTGGTCCCAGAGGGAACTGCACAGGTTTCTGCCTAACACTGGTGTACAGCGGTGGGATTAGTATCGAGTATACAGTTTAGAGTGTTTTTCGACGCTGTAGAACGACTAACCACAAAACGTTACAAAAGCAACTTTCAAAAAACATGTCTACAATGGAAATTTACAGCCAAGAGTCTTTGTCGGATAAAAATACTGAGAGTCTGCGAGCTCTCTGTAGACAAGAGAATCTTCCTGTAAAAGGCAAGAAGTTAGAACTGATAGAGAGATTGCTGGCGAACCAAAGTCTGGGTACTGGTTCAGAGGAACCAAACTCTCCAGCAACTGTAGATAACAGTAATGGTGTTGATCTGAATCGTAATTCTGATGATAGTGATGAAGAGGCTGACGAGGACGGCGAGGCTAGCGAGACTGTCTCCCCCGCTCCTCTACCTGCCTTACCAACTGTGCCTACGGGGCCCATATCAGGTCCCACAAGTAACCCTGCTTATTTTGAACTTGAAAAAATGAAGCTCGAATTAGAATATAAACGGTTCTTGGCTCAAGCTGAACGAAACCAAGAGCTCGAGTTCAGACGAATGAATGCCCAGGCTGAGCAGAAACAAGCTGAGTTAAGACTCAGGGAAATAGAGCTTAATCATGAGTTACAAATGAAAAAGTTGTCTATGGAAAATGCTTCTCTCTCCTCTGGTTCCTCTAGGAGCTCCAGTCCCAAAAGACCCCGGATGCCGAAGGAATTAGTGGGTATGTACGAACCGAGATTGGATGTGTTGGATTGGTTGAAACTGTTTGAATACAATCATGGGCTCCAGGACATCACCGGGAATGCGTTGCTTCCCTGGTTGTTCTCTAGGCTTCCTCCTGTTGCGACTGATGTGGTAATGGAATTGGGGGAGGTGGATAAGACGGATTACGAAAGTGTGAAACTAGCTTTGATAGCTAGATTCGGGAAGACCCCTTCCCAGTATCTTAAGAGGTTTAGAACCCTCAAAAAGCATGATGGTACCCCTTGGGCTACCTGGGTGAGTGAAGGGTTGAAAAACTTAGAGGGATGGATTAAGGGTTACAAAGTTGACACTTACGAGGGTATGCGAAATCTTTTTATGTTGGAGTCGATTTATGATGCCTGTTCTCCTGAGCTCAGACAGCACTTGGCTGATTCGAAGGAATTAGATTCCAGGGCTCTAGCTAAGGCTGCTGACTTGTGGGTTGCCAACAGGGCTACTCACAAGGATTCTGGGGCAACTCAGAAAAAGGACGAGGGAAAACAGCCTAAAAAAGACTCAAAAGAGAATTCGAATAACTCACATTCCAAAGAGGGCCCCAAACAAAACCAGAAGGGTACTGCACAGGTTTCCGCCTAACACCCCTGGATGCTGGGGGGTGGGGGTGATGGGGACATGAGTGGGGGCCTGGTGGAGGGTGCCCCTGCACTGCCGGGGCGTGGGGGTGCTGGGAGACATGAGTGGGGGCCTGGTGGAGGGTGCCCCTGCACTGCTGGGGGGTGGGGGTGATGGGAGACATGAGTTGGACATGAGTGGGGGCCTGGTGGAGGGTGCCCCTGGATGCTGGGGGGTGGGGGTGATGGGTGACATGAGTGGGGGCCTGGTGGAGGGTGCCCCTGCTTTGCTGGGGGGTGGGGGTGGTGGGAGACATGAGTGGGGGCCTGGTGGAGGCTGCCCCTGCACTGCTGGCGGGTGGGGGTGCTGGGAGACATGAGTGGGGCCTGGTGGAGGGTGCCCCTGCACTGCTGGGGGGTGGGGGTGATGGGAGACATGCGTGGGGGCCTGGTGGAGGGTGCCCCTGGACGCTGGGGGGTGGGGGTGATGGGAGACATGAGTGGGGGCCTGGTGGAGGGTGCCCCTGCACTGCTGGGGGGTGGGGGTGGTGGGAGACATGAGTGGGGGCCTGGTGGAGGGTGCCCATGGATGCTGGGGGGTGGGGGTGATGGGAGACATGAGTGGGGGCCTGGTGGAGGGTGCCCCTGGATGCTGGGGGGTGGGGGTGCTGGGAGACATGAGTGGGGGCCTGGTGGAGGCTGCCCCTGGACTGCTGGGGGGTGGGGGTGCTGGGAGACATGAGTGGGGGCCTGGTGGAGGCTGCCCCTGCACTGCTGGGGGGTGGGGGTGGTGGGAGACATGAGTGGGGGCCTGGTGGAGGGTACCCCTGCACTGCTGGGGGGTGGGGGTGGTGGGAGACATGAGTGGGGGCCTGGTGGAGGGTGCCCATGGATGCTGGGGGGTGGGGGTGATGGGAGACATGAGTGGGGGCCTGGTGGAGGGTGCCCCTGGATGCTGGGGGGTGGGGGTGCTGGGAGACATGAGTGGGGGCCTGGTGGAGGCTGCCCCTGGACTGCTGGGGGGTGGGGGTGCTGGGAGACATGAGTGGGGGCCTGGTGGAGGCTGCCCCTGCACTGCTGGGGGGTGGGGGTGATGGGAGACATGAGTGGGGGCCTGGTGGAGGGTGCCCCTGGATGCTGGGGGGTGGGGGTGATGGGGGACATGAGTGGGGGCCTGGTGGAGGGTGCCCTGCACTGCTGGGGGGTGGGGGTGCTGGGAGACATGAGTGGGGGCCTGGTGGAGGGTGCCCCTGGATCCTGGGGGGTGGGGGTGATGGGGGACATGAGTTGGGGCCTGGTGGAGGGTGCCCCTGCACTGCTGGGGGTGGGGGTGCTGGGAGACATGAGTGGGGGCCTGGTGGAGGGTGCCCCTGCACTGCTGGGGGTGTGGGGGTGATGGGAGACATGAGTTGGACATGAGTGGGGGCCTGGTGGAGGGTGCCCCTGGATGCTGGGGGGTGGGGGTGATGGTAGACATGAGTGGGGGCCTGGTGGAGGGTGCCCCTGCACTGCTGGGGGGGTGGGGTGGTGGGGGACATGAGTGGGGGCCTGGTGGAGGGTGCCCCTGGATGCTGGGGGGTGGGGGTGCTGGGAGACATGAGGGGGGGCCTGGTGGAGGGTGCCCCTGCACTGCTGGGGTGTGGGGGTGATGGGTGACGAGTGGGGGCCTGGTGGAGGGTGCCCCTGCACTGCTGGGGGGTGGGGGTGGTGGGAGACATGAGTGGGGGCCTGGTGGAGGCTGCCCCTGCACTGCTGGCGGGTGGGGGTGCTGGGAGACATGAGTGGGGGACTGGTGGAGGGTGCCCCTGCACTGCTGGGGGTCGAGGGTGATGGGAGACATGCGTGGGGGCCTGGTGGAGGGTGCCCCTGCATGCTGGGGGGTGGGGGTGATGGGAGACATGAGTGGGGGCCTGGTGGAGGGTGCCCCTGCACTGCTGCGGGGTGGTGGTAGTGGGAGACATGAGTGGGGGCCTGTTGGAGGGTGCCCCTGGATGCTGGGGGGTGGAGGTGATGGGAGACATGAGTGGGGGCCTGGTGGAGGGTGCCCCTGCACTGCTGGGGGTGGGGGTGGTGGGAGACATGAGTGGGGGCCTGGTGGAGGCTGCCCCTGCACTGCTGGGCGGTGGGGGTGATGGGAGACATGAGTAGGGGCCTGGTGGAGGGTTCCCCTGGATGCTGGGGGGTGGGGGTGGTGGGAGACATGAGTGGGGGCCTGGTGGAGGGTGCCCCTGGATGCTGGGGGTGGGGGTGCAGGGAGACATGAGTGGGGGCCTGGTGGAGGCTGCCCCTGCACTGCTGGGGGTGGGGGTGATGGGAGACATGAGTGGGGGCCTGGCGGAGGGTGCCCCTGCACTGCTGTGGGTTGGGGTGATGGGAGACATGCGTGGGGGCCTGGTGGAGGGTGCCCCTGCATGCTGGGGGGTGGGGGTGATGGGAGACATGAGTGGGGGCCTGGTGGAGGGTGCCCCTGCACTGCTGGGGGGTGGGGGTGGTGGGAGATATGAGTGGGGGCCTGTTGGAGGGTGCCCCTGGATGCTGGGGGGTGGAGGTGGTGGGAGACATGAGTGGGGGCCTGTTGGAGGCTGCCCCTGTACTGCTGGGGGGTGGGGGTGATGGGAGACATGAGTGGGGGCCTGGTGGAGGGTTCCCCTGGATGCTGGGGGGTGGGGGTTGTGGGAGACATGAGTGGGGCCTGGTGGAGGGTGCCCCTGGATGCTGGGGGTGGGGGTGCAGGGAGACATGAGTGGGGGCCTGGTGGAGGCTGCCCCTGCACTGCTGGGGGTGGGGGTGATGGGAGACATGAGTGGGGGCCTGGTGGAGGCTGCCCCTGCACTGCTGGGGGGTGGGGGTGCTGGGAGACATGAGTGGGGGCCTGGTGGAGGGTGCCCCTGGATGCTGGGGGGTGGGGGTGATGGGGGACATGAGTGGGTGGCCTGGTGGAGGGTGCCCCTGCACTGCTGGGTGTGGGGGTGCTGGGAGACATGAGTGGGGGCCTGGTGGAGGGTGCCCCTGGATGCTGGGGGGTGGAGGTGATGGGAGACATGAGTGGGGGCCTGGTGGAGGGTGCCCCTGCACTGCTGGGGGTGGGGGTGGTGGGAGACATGAGTGGGGGCCTGGTGGAGGCTGCCCCTGCACTGCTGGGGGGTGGGGGTGATGGGAGACATGAGTGGGGGCCTGGTTGAGGGTGCCCTGCACTGGTGGGGTGTGGGGGTGCCGGGAGACATGAGTGGGGGCCTGGTGGAGGGTGCCCTGCACTGGTGGGGTGTGGGGGTGCCGGGAGACATGAGTGGGGGCCTGGTGGAGGGTCCCCCTGGATGCTGGGGGGTGGGGGTGATGGGAGACATGAGTGGGGGCCTGGTGGAGGGTGCCCTGCACTGCTGGGGGGTGGGGGTGCAGGGAGACATGAGTGGGGGCCTGGTGGAGGGTGCCCCTTGATGCTGGGGGGTGGGGGTGCTGGGAGACATGAGTGGGGGCCTGGTGGAGGCTGCCCCTGGACTGCTGGGGGGTGGGGGTGTTGGGAGACATGAGTGGGGGCCTGGTGGAGGCTGCCCCTGCACTGCTGGGGGGTGGGGGTGATGGGAGACATGAGTGGGGGCCTGGTGGAGGGTGCCCCTGGATGCTGGGGGGTGGGGGTGATGGGGGACATGAGTGGGGGCCTGGTGGAGGGTGCCCTGCACTGCTGGGGGGTGGGGGTGCTGGGAGACATGAGTGGGGGCCTGGTGGAGGGTGCCCCTGGATGCTGGGGGGTGGGGGTGATGGGGGACATGAGTTGGGGCCTGGTGGAGGGTGCCCCTGCACTGCTGGGGGTGGGGGTGCTGGGAGACATGAGTGGGGGCCTGGTGGAGGGTGCCCCTGCACTGCTGGGGGGGTGGGGGTGATGGGAGACATGAGTTGGACATGAGTGGGGGCCTGGTGGAGGGTGCCCCTGGAAGCTGGGGGGTGGGGGTGATGGGAGACATGAGTGGGGGCCTGGTGAAGGGTGCCCCTAAACTGCTGGGGGGGTGGGGTGGTGGGGGACATGAGTGGGGGTCTGGTGGAGGGTGCCCCTGGATGCTGGGGCGTGGGGGTGCTGGGAGACATGAGGGGGGGCCTGGTGGAGGGTGCCCCTGCACTGCTGGGGGGTGGGGGTGATGGGTGACGAGTGGGGGCCTGGTGGAGGGTGCCCCTGCACCGCTGGGGGGTGGGTGGTGGGAGACATGAGTGGGGGCCTGGTGGAGGCTGCCCCTGCACTGCTGGCGGGTGGGGCTGCTGGGAGACATGAGTGGGGGCCTGGTGGAGGGTGCCCCTGCACTGCTGGGGGTCGGGGGTGATGGGAGACATGCGTGGGGGCCTGGTGAAGGGTGCCCCTGCATGCTGGGGGGTGGGGGTGATGGGAGACATGAGTGGGGGCCTGGTCGAGGGTGCCCCTGCACTGCTGGGGGGTGGGGGTGGTGGGAGACATGAGTGGGGGCCTGTTGGAGGGTGCCCCTGGATGCTGGGGGGTGGAGGTGATGGGAGACATGAGTGGGGGCCTGGTGGAGGGTGCCCCTGCACTGCTGGGGGTGGGGGTGGTGGGATACATGAGTGGGGGCCTGGTGGAGGGTGCCCCTGCACTGCTGGGGGTGGGGGTGCTGGGAGACATGAGTGGGGGCCTGGTGGAGGGTGCCCCTGGATGCTGGGGGGTGGAGGTGATGGGAGACATGAGTGGGGGCCTGGTGGAGGTTGCCCCTGCACTGCTGGGGGTCGGGGGTGATGGGAGACATGCGTGGGGGCCTGGTGAAGGGTGCCCCTGCATGCTGGGGGGTGGGGGTGATGGGAGACATGAGTGGGGGCCTGGTGGAGGGTGCCCCTGCACTGCTGGGGGATGGGGGTGGTGGGAGACATGAGTGGGGGCCTGTTGGAGGGTGCCCCTGGATGCTGGGGGGTGGAGGTGATGGGAGACATGAGTGGGGGCCTGGTGGAGGGTGCCCCTGCACTGCTGGGGGTGGGGGTTGTGGGAGACATGAGTGGGGGCCTGGTGGAGGCTGCCCCTGCACTGCCGGGGGGTGGGGGTGATGGGAGACACGAGTGGGGGCCTGGTGGAGGGTTCCCCTGGATGCTGGGGGGTGGGGGTGGTGGGAGACATGAGTGGGGGCCTGGTGGAGGGTGCCCCTGGATGCTGGGGGTGGGGGTGCAGGGAGACATGAGTGGGGGCCTGGTGGAGGCTGCCCCTGCACTGCTGGGGGTGGGGGTGATGGGAGACATGAGTGGGGGCCTGGTGGAGGCTGCCCCTGCACTGCTGGGGGGTGGGGGTGCTGGGAGACATGAGTGGGGGCCTGGTGGAGGGTGCCCCTGGATGCTGGGGGGTGGGGGTGATGGGGACATGAGTGGGGGCCTGGTGGAGGGTGCCCCTGCACTGCTGGGGGTGGGGGTGCTGGGAGACATGAGTGGGGGCCTGGTGGAGGGTGCCCCTGGATGCTGGGGGGTGGAGGTGATGGGAGACATGAGTGGGGGCCTGGTGGAGGGTGCCCCTGCACTGCTGGGGGTGGGGGTGGTGGGAGACATGAGTGGGGGCCTGGTGGAGGCTGCCCCTGCACTGCTGGGGGGTGGGGGTGGTGGGAGACATGAGTGGGGGCCTGGTGGAGGGTTCCCCTGGATTCTGGGGGTGGGGGTGGTGGGAGACATGAGTGGGGGCCTGGTGGAGGGTGCCCCTGGATGCTGGGGGTGGGGGTGCAGGGAGACATGAGTGGGGGCCTGGTGGATGTTGCCCCTGCACTGCTGGGGGTGGGGGTGATGGGAGACATGAGTGGGGGCCTGGTGGAGGCTGCCCCTGCACTGCTGGGGGGTGGGGGTGGTGGGAGACATGAGTGGGGGCCTGGTGGAGGCTGCCCCTGCACTGCTGGGGGGTGGTGGTGGTGGGAGACATGAGTGGGGGGCCTGGTGGAGGGTGCCCTGCACTGGTGGGGTGTGGGGGTGCCAGGAGACATGAGTGGGGGCCTGGTGGAGGGTGCCCGTGGATGCTGGGGGGTGGGGGTGATGGGAGACATGAGTGGGGGCCTGGTGGAGGGTGCCCTGCACTGCTGGGGGGTGGGGGTGCAGGGAGACATGAGTGGGGGCCTGGTGGAGGGTGCCCCTGCACTGCTGGCGGGTGGGGGTGATGGGAGACATGAGTTGGACATGAGTGGGGGCCTGGTGGAGGGTGCCTCTGGATGCTGGGGGGTGGGGGTGATGGGAGACATGAGTGGGGGCCTGGTTGAGGGTGCCCTGCACTGGTGGGGTGTGGGGGTGCCGGGAGACATGAGTGGGGGCCTGGTGGAGGGTGCCCTGCACTGGTGGGGTGTGGGGGTGCCGGGAGACATGAGTGGGGGCCTGGTGGAGGGTGCCCCTGGATGCTGGGGGGTGGGGGTGATGGGAGACATGAGTTGGGGCCTGGTGGAGGGTGCCCTGCACTGCTGGGGGGGTGGGGGTGATGGGAGACATGAGTTGGACATGAGTGGGGGCCTGGTGGAGGGTGCCCCTGGATGCTGGGGGGTGGGGGTGATGGGAGACATGAGTGGGGGCCTGGTGGAGGGTGCCCCTGCACTGCTGGGGGGGGGGTGGGGGACATGAGTGGGGGCCTGGTGGAGGGTGCCCCTGGATGCTGGGGGGTGGGGGTGCTGGGAGACATGAGGGGGGCCTGGTGGAGGGTGCCCCTGCACTGCTGGGGGGTGGGGGTGATGGGTGACGAGTGGGGGCCTGGTGGAGGGTGCCCCTGCACTGCTGGAGGGTGGGGGTGGTGGGAGACATGAGTGGGGGCCTGGTGGAGGCTGCCCCTGCACTGCTGGCAGGTGGGGGTGCTGGGAGACATGAGTGGGGGCCTGGTGGAGGGTGCCCCTGCACTGCTGGGGGTCGGGGGTGATGGGAGACATGCGTGGGGGCCTGGTGGAGGGTGCCCCTGCATGCTGGGGGGTGGGGGTGATGGGAGACATGAGTGGGGGCCTGGTGGAGGGTGCCCCTGCACTGCTGGGGGTCGGGGGTGATGGGAGACATGCGTGGGGGCCTGGTGGAGGGTGCCCTTGGATGCTGGGGGGTGGAGGTGATGGGAGACATGAGTGGGGGCCTGGTGGAGGGTGCCCCTGCACTGCTGGGGGTGGGGGTGGTGGGAGACATGAGTGGGGGCCTGGTGGAGGCTGCCCCTGCACTGCTGGGGGGTGGGGGTGATGGGAGACATGAGTGGGGGCCTGGTGGAGGGTTCCCCTGGATGCTGGGGGGTGGGGGTAGTGGGAGACATGAGTGGGGGCCTGGTGGAGGGTGCCCCTGGATGCTGGGGGTAGGGGTGCAGGGAGACATGAGTGGGGGCCTGGTGGAGGCTGCCCCTGCACTGCTGGGGGTGGGGGTGATGGGAGACATGAGTGGGGGCCTGGTGGAGGCTGCCCCTGCACTGCTGGGGGGTGGGGGACATGAGTGGGGGCCTGGTGGAGGGTGCCCCTGCACTGCTGGGGGTGGGGGTGCTGGGAGACATGAGTGGGGGCCTGGTGGAGGGTGCCCCTGGATGCTGGGGGGTGGAGGTGATGGGAGACATGAGTGGGGGCCTGGTGGAGGGTGCCCCTGCACTGCTGGGGGTGGGGGTGGTGGGAGACATGAGTGGGGGCCTGGTGGAGGCTGCCCCTGCACTGCTGGGGGGTGGGGGTGGTGGGAGACATGAGTGGGGGCCTGGTGGAGGGTTCCCCTGGATGCTGGGGGGTGGGGGTGGTGGGAGACATGAGTGGGAGCCTGGTGGAGGGTGCCCCTGGATGCTGGGGTGGGGGTGCAGGGAGACATGAGTGGGGGCCTGGTGGAGGTTGCCCCTGCACTGCTGGGGGTGGGGGTGATGGGAGACATGAGTGGGGGCCTGGTGGAGGCTGCCCCTGCACTGCTGGGGGGTGGGGGTGGTGGGAGACATGAGTGGGGGCCTGGTGGAGGCTGCCCCTGCACTGCTGGGGGGGTGGTGGTGGTGGGAGACATGAGTGGGGGGCCTGGTGGAGGGTGCCCTGCAGTGGTGGGGTGTGGGGGTGCCGGGAGACATGAGTGGGGGCCTGGTGGAGGGTGCCCCTGGATGCTGGGGGGTGGGGGTGATGGGAGACATGAGTGGGGGCCTGGTGGAGGGTTCCCTGCACTGCTGGGGGGTGGGGGTGCAGGGAGACATGAGTGGGGGCCTGGTGGAGGGTGCCCCTGCACTGCTGGCGGGTGGGGGTGATGGGAGACATGAGTTGGACATGAGTGGGGGCCTGGTGGAGGGTGCCCCTGGATGCTGGGGGTGATGGGAGACATGAGTGGGGGCCTGGTTGAGGGTGCCCTGCACTGGTGGGGTGTGGGGGTGCCGGGAGACATGAGTGGGGGCCTGGTGGAGGGTGCCCTGCACTGGTGGGGTGTGGGGGTGCCGGGAGACATGAGTGGGGCCCTGGTGGAGGGTGCCCCTGGATGCTGGGGGGTGGGGGTGATAGGAGACATGAGTGGGGGCCTGGTGGAGGGTGCCCTGCACTGCTGGGGGGTGGGGGTGCAGGGAGACATGAGTGGGGGCCTGGTGGAGGGTACCCCTGGATGCTGGGGGGTGGAGGTGATGGGGGACATGAGTGGGGGCCTGGTGGAGGGTGCCCCTGCACTGCTGGGGGTGGGGGTGGTGGGAGACATGAGTGGGGGCCTGGTGGAGGCTGCCCCTGCACTGCTGGGGGATGGGGGTGATGGGAGACATGAGTGGTGTCCTGGTGGAGGGTGCCCCTGGATGCTGGGGTGTGGGGTGGTGGGAGACGTGAGTGGGGGCCTGGTGGAGGGTGCCCCTGGATGCTGGGGGTGGGGGTGCAGGGAGACATGAGTGGGGGCCTGGTGGAGGCTGCCCCTGCACTGCTGGGGGTGGGGGTGATGGGAGACATGAGTGGGGGCCTGGTGGAGGCTGCCCCTGCACTGCTGGGGGGTTGGGGTGGTGGGAGACATGAGTGGGGGCCTGGTGGAGGCTGCCCCTGCACTGCTGGGGGGTGGTGGTGGTGGGAGACATGAGTGGGGGGCCTGGTGGAGGGTGCCCTGCACTGGTGGGGTGTGGGGGTGCCGGGAGACATGAGTGGGGGCCTGGTGGAGGGTGCCCCTGGATACTGGGGGGTGGGGGTGATGGGAGACATGAGTGGGGGCCTGGTGGAGGGTGCCCTGCACTGCTGGGGTGTGGGGGTGCAGGGAGACATGAGTGGGGGCCTGGTGGAGGGTGCCCCTGCACTGCTGGCGGTTGGGGGTGATGGGAGACATGAGTTGGACATGAGTGGGGGCCTGGTGGAGGGTGCCCCTGGATGCTGGGGGGTGGGGGTGATGGGAGACATGAGTGGGGGCCTGGTGGAGGGTGCCCCTGCACTGCTGGGGGGTGTGGGTGGGGGGGACATGAGTGGGAGCCTGGTGGAGGGTGCCCTGCACTGCTGGGGGGTGGGGGTGCTGGGAGACATGAGTGGGGGCCTGGTGGATGGTGCTCCTGGATGCTGGGGGGGTGGGGGTGATGGGGGACATGAGTGGGGGCCTGGTGGAGGGTGCCCCTGCACTGCTGGGGGTGGGGGTGCTGGGAGACATGAGTGGGGGCCTGGTGGAGGGTTCCCCTGCACTGCTGGGGGGTGGGGGTGATGGGAGACATGAGTTGGACATGAGTGGGGGCCTGGTGGAGGGTGCCCTGCACTGCTGGGGGGTGGGGGTGCTGGGAGACATGAGTGGGGGCCTGGTGGAGGGTGCCCCTGGATGCTGGAGGGTGGGGGTGATGGGGGACATGAGTGGGGGCCTGGTGGAGGGTGCCCCTGCACTGCTGGGGGGTGGGGGTGCTGGGAGACATGAATGGGGGCCTGGTGCAGGGTGCCACTGGATGCTGGGGGGTGGGGGTGATGGGGGACATGAGTGGGGGCCTGGTGGAGGGTGCCCCTGCACTGCTGGTGGGTGGGGTGCTGGGAGACATGAGTGGGGGCCTGGTGGAGGGTGCCCCTGCACTGCTGGGGGGTGGGGGTGATGGGAGACATGAGTTGGACATGAGTGGGGGCCTGGTGGAGGGTGCCCCTGGATGCTGGGGGGTGGGCGTGATGGGAGACATGAGTGGGGGCCTGGTGGAGGGTGCCGCTGCACTGCTGGGGGTGGGGGTGGTGGGAGACATGAGTGGGGGCCTGGTGGAGGCTGCCCCTGCACTGCTGGGGGGTGGGGGTGATGGGAGACATGAGTGGGGGCCTGGTGGAGGGTGACCCTGGATGCTGGAGGGTGGGGGTGGTGGGAGACATGAGTGGGGGCCTGGTGGAGGGTGCCCCTGGATGCTGGGGGGTGGGGGTGCAGGGAGACATGAGTGGGATCCTGGTGGAGGCTGCCCCTGCACTGCTGGGGGGTGGGGGTGATGGGAGACATGAGTGGGGGCCTGGTGGAGGCTGCCCCTGCACTGCTAGCGGTTGTTGGTGGTGGGAGACATGAGTGGGGGCCTGGTGGAGGGTGCCCTGCACTGCTGGGGGGTGGGGGTGCAGGGAGACATGAGTGGGGGCCTGTTGGAGGGTGCCCCTGGATGCTGGGGGGTGGGGGTGATGGGAGACATGAGTGGGGGCCTGGTGGAGGGTGCCCCTGCACTGCTGGGGGGTGGGGGTGGTGGGAGACATGAGTGGGGGCCTGGTGGAGGGTACCCCTGCACTGCGGGGGGTGGGGGTGGTGGGAGACATGAGTGGGGGCCTGGTGGAGGGTGCCCATGGATGCTGGGGGGTGGGGGTGATGGGAGACATGAGTGGGGGCCTGGTGGAGGGTGCCCCTGGATGCTGGGCGGTGGGGGTGCTGGGAGACATGAGTGGGGGCCTGGTGAAGGCTGCCCCATGACTGCTGGGGGGTGGGGGTGCTGGGAGACATGAGTGGGTGCCTGGTGGAGGCTGCCCCTGCACTGCTGGGGGGTGGGGGTGATGGGAGACATGAGTGGGGGCCTGCTGGAGGGTGCCCCTGGATACCGGGGGGTGGGGGTGATGGGGGACATGAGTGGGGGCCTGGTGGAGGGTGCCCTGCACTGCTGGGGGGTGGGGGTGCTGGGAGACATGAGTGGGGGCCTGGTGGAGGGTGCCCCTGGATGCTGGGGGGTGGGGATGATGGGGGACATGAGTGGGGGCCTGGTGGAGGGTGCCCCTGCACTGCTGGGGGGGATGGGGTTGATGGGAGACATGAGTTGGACATGAGTGGGGGCCTGGTGGAGGGTGCCCCTGGATGCTGGGGGGTGGGGGTGCTGGGAGACATGAGTGGGGGCCTGGTGGAGGGTGCCCCTGCACTGCTGGGGGGTGGGGTGGTGGGGGACATGAGTGGGGCCAGGAGGAGGGTGCCCCTGGATGCTGGGGGGTGGGGGTGCTGGGAGACATGAGTGGGGGCCTGGTGGAGGGTGCCCCTGCACTGCTGGGGGGTGGGGGTGATGGGTGACGAGTGGGGGCCTGGTGGAGGGTGCCCCTGCACTGCTGGGGGGTGGGGGTGGTGGGAGACATGAGTGGGGGCCTGGTGGAGGCTGCCCCTGCACTGCTGGCGGGAGTGGGTG
The DNA here is from genome assembly GCF_040938575.1 of Ambystoma mexicanum. NCBI lineage: Eukaryota > Metazoa > Chordata > Amphibia > Caudata > Ambystomatidae > Ambystoma > Ambystoma mexicanum. The sequence goes on along the minus strand of NC_090937.1, from coordinate 1,122,165,560 downwards.
CTGGGAGACATGAGTGGGAGCCTGGTGGAGGGTGCCCCTGCACTGCTGGGGGTCGGGGGTGATGGGAGACATGCGTGGGGGCCTGGTGGAGGGTGCCCCTGTATGCTGGGGGGTGGGGGTGATGGGAGACATGAGTGGGGGCCTGGTGGAGGGTGCCCCTGCACTGCTGGGGGGTGGAGGTGGTGGGAGACATGAGTGGGGGCCTGGTGGAGGGTGCCCCTGGATGCTGGGGGGTGGAGGCGATGGGAGACATGAGTGGGGGCCTGGTGGAGGGTGCCCCTGCACTGCTGGGGGTGGGGGTGATGGGAGACATGAGTGGGGGCCTGGTGGAGGCTGCCCCTGCACTGCTGGGGGGTGGGGGTGATGGGAGACATGAGTGGGGGCCTGGTGGAGGGTTCCCCTGTATGCTGGGGGGTGGGGGTGGTGGGAGACATGAGTGGGGGCATGGTGGAGGGTGCCCCTGGATGCTGGGGGTGGGGGTGCAGGGAGACATGAGTAGGGGCCTGGTGGAGGCTGCCCCTGCACTGCTGGGGGTGGGGGTGATGGGAGACATGAGTGGGGGCCTGGTGGAGGCTGCCCCTGCACTGCTGGGGGGTGGGGGTGCTGGGAGACATGAGTGGGGGCCTGGTGGAGGGTGCCCCTGGATGCTGGGGGGTGGGGGTGATGGGGGGCATGAGTGGGGGCCTGGTGGAGGGTGCCCCTGGATGCTGGGGGTGGGGGTGCTGGGAGACATGAGTGGGGGCCTGGTGAAGGCTGCCCCTGGACTGCTGGGGGCTGGGGGTGCTGGGAGACATGAGTGGGGGCCTGGTGGAGGCTGCCCCTGGATGCTGGGGGTGGGGGTGCAGGGAGACATGAGTGGGGGCCTGGTGGAGGTTGCCCCTGCACTGCTGGGGGTGGGGGTGATGGGAGACATGAGTGGGGGCCTGGTGGAGGCTGCCCCTGCACCGCTGGGGGGTGGGGGTGGTGGGAGACATGAGTGGGGGCCTGGTGGAGGCTGCCCCTGCACTGCTGGGGGGTGGTGGTGGTGGGAGACATGAGTGGGGGGCCTGGTGGAGGGTGCCCTGCACTGGTGGGGTGTGGGGGTGCCGGGAGACATGAGTGGGGGCCTGGTGGAGGGTGCCTCTGGATGCTGGGGGGTGGGGGTGATGGGAGACATGAGTGGGGGCCTGATGGAGGGTGCCCTGCACTGCTGGGTGGTGGGGGTGCAGGGAGACATGAGTGGGGGCCTGGTGGAGGGTGCCCCTGCACTGCTGGTGGGTGGGGGTGATGGCAGACATGAGTTGGACATGAGTGGGGGCCTGGTGGAGGGTGCCCCTGGATGCTGGGGGTTGGGGGTGATGGGAGACATGAGTGGGGGCCTGGTTGAGGGTGCCCTGCACTGGTGGGGTGTGGGGGTGCCGGGAGACATGAGTGGGGGCCTGGTGGAGGGTGCCCTGCACTGGTGGGGTGTGGGGGTGCCGGGAGACATGAGTGGGGGCCTGGTGGAGGGTTCCCCTGGATGCTGGGGGGTGGGGGTGGTGGGAGACATGAGTGGGGGCCTGGTGGAGGGTGCCCCTGGATGCTGGGGATGGGGGTGCAGGGAGACATGAGTGGGGGCCTGGTGGAGGTTGCCCCTGCACTGCTGGGGGTGGGGGTGATGGGAGACATGAGTGGGGGCCTGGTGGAGGCTGCCCCTGCACTGCTGGGGGATGGGGGTGGTGGGAGACATGAGTGGGGGCCTGGTGGAGGCTGCCCCTGCACTGCTGGGGGGTTGTGGTGGTGGGAGACATGAGTGGGGGGCCTGGTGGAGGGTGCCCTGCACTGGTGGGGTGTGGGGGTGCCGGGAGACATGAGTGGGGGCCTGGTGGAGGGTGCCCCTGGATGTTGGGGGGTGGGGGTGATGGAAGACATGAGTGGGGGCCTGGTGGAGGGTGCCCTGCACTGCTGGGGGGTGGGGGTGCAGGGAGACATGAGTGGGGGCCTGGTGGAGGGTGCCCCTGCACTGCTGGGGGGTGGGGGTGATGGGAGACATGAGTGGGGGCCTGGTGGAGGGTTCCCCTGGATGCTGGGGGGTGGGGGTGGTGGGAGACATGAGTGGGGGCCTGGTGGAGGGTGCCCCTGGATGCTGGGGGTGGGGGTGCAGGGAGACATGAGTGGGGGCCTGGTGGAGGTTGCCCCTGCACTGCTGGTGGTGGGGGTGATGGGAGACATGAGTGGGGGCCTGGTGGAGGCTGCCCCTGCACAGCTGGGGGGTGGGGGTGGTGGGAGACATGAGTGGGGGCCTGGTGGAGGCTGCCCCTGCACTGCTGGGGGGTGGTGGTGGTGGGAGACATGAGTGGGGGCCTGGTGGAGGGTGCCCTGCACTGGTGGGGTGTGGGGGTGCCGGGAGACATGAGTGGGGGCCTGGTGGAGGGTGCCCCTGGATGCTGGGGGGTGGGGGTGATGGGAGACATGAGTGGGGGCCTGGTGGAGGGTGCCCTGCACTGCTGGGGGGTGCAGGGAGACATGAGTGGGGGCCTGGTGGAGGGTGCCCCTGCACTGCTGGGGGGTGGGGGTGATGGGAGACATGAGTGGGGGCCTGGTGGAGGGTTCCCCTGGATGCTGGAGGGTGGGGTGGTGGGAGACATGAGTGGGGGCCTGGTGGAGGGTGCCCCTGGATGCTGGGGGTGGGGGTGCAGGGAGACATGAGTGGGGGCCTGGTGGAGGCTGCCCCTACACACCTGGGGGTGGGGGTGATGGGAGACATGAGTGGGGGCCTGGTGGAGGCTGCCCCTGCACTGCTGGGGGGTTGGGGTGGTGGGAGACATGAGTGGGGGCCTGGTGGAGGCTGCCCCTGCACTGCTGGGGGGTGGTGGTGGTGGGAGACATGAGTGGGGGGCCTGGTGAAGGGTGCCCTGCACTGGTGGGGTGTGGGGGTGCCGGGAGACATGAGTGGGGGCCTGGTGCAGGGTGCCCCTGGATGCTGGGGGGTGGGGGTGATGGGAGACATGAGTGGGGGCCTGGTGGAGGGTGCCCTGCACTGCTGGGGTGTGGGGGTGCAGGGAGACATGAGTGGGGGCCTGGTGGAGGGTGCCCCTGCACTGCTGGCGGGTGGGGGTGATGGGAGACATGAGTTGGACATGAGTGGGGGCCTGGTGGAGGGTGCCCCTGGATGCTGGGGGGTGGGGGTGATGGGAGACATGAGTGGGGGCCTGGTGGAGGGTGCCCCTGCACTGCTGGGGGGTGTGGGTGGGGGGGACATGAGTGGGAGCCTGGTGGAGGGTGCCCTGCACTGCTGGGGGGTGGGGGTGCTGGGAGACATGAGTGGGGGCCTGGTGGAGGATGCCCCTGGATGCTGGGGGGTGGGGGTGATGGGGGACATGAGTGGGGGCCTGGTGGAGGGTGCCCCTGCACTGCTGGGGGTGGGGGTGCTGGGAGACATGAGTGGGGGCCTGGTGGAGGGTTCCCCTGCACTGCTGGGGGGTGGGGGTGATGGGAGACATGAGTTGGACATGAGTGGGGGCCTGGTGGAGGGTGCCCTGCACTGCTGGGGGGTGGGGTGCTAGGAGACATGAGTGGGGGCCTGGTGGAGGGTGCCCCTGGATGCTGGAGGGTGGGGGTGATGGGGGACATGAGTGGGGGCCTGGTGGAGGGTGCCCCTGCACTGCTGGGGGGTGGGGGTGCTGGGAGACATGAGTGGGGGCCTGGTGGAGGGTGCCCCTGGATGCTGGGGGGTGGGGGTGATGGGGGACATGAGTGGGGGCCTGGTGGAGGGTGCCCCTGCACTGCTGGGGGGTGGGGTGCTGGGAGACATGAGTGGGGGCCTGGTGGAGGGTGCCCCTGCACTGCTGGCGGGTGGGGGTGATGGGAGACATGAGTTGGACATGAGTGGGGGCCTGGTGGAGGGTGCCCCTGGATGCTGGGGGGTGGGGGTGATGGGAGACATGAGTGGGGGCCTGGTGGAGGGTGCCCCTGCACTGCTAGGGGTGTGGGTGGGGGGGACATGAGTGGGAGCCTGGTGGAGGGTGCCCTGCACTGCTGGGGAGTGGGGGTGCTGGGAGACATGAGTGGGGGCCTGGTGGAGGATGCCCCTGGATGCTGGGGGGTGGGGGTGATGGGGGACATGAGTGGGGGCCTGGTGGAGGGTGCCCCTGCACTGCTGGGGGTGGGGGTGCAGGGAGACATGAGTGGGGTCCTGGTGGAGGGTTCCCCTGCACTGCTGGGGGGTGGGGGCGATGGGAGACATGAGTGGGGGCCTGGTGGAGGGTGCCCCTGGATGCTGGGGGGTGGGGGTGGTGGGAGACATGAGTGGGGGCCTGGTGGAGGGTGCCCCTGGATGCTGGGGGGTGGGGGTGCAGGGAGACATGAGTGGGGTCCTGGTGGAGGCTGCCCCTGCACTGCTGGGGGGTGGGGGTGATGGGAGACATGAGTGGGGGCCTGGTGGAGGCTGCCCCTGCACTGCTGGGGGGTGGGGGTGCTGGGAGACATGAGTGGGGGCCTGGTGGAGGCTGCCCCTGCACTGCTGGGGGGTGGGGGTGATGGGAGACATGAGTGGGGCCTGGTGGAGGGTGCCCCTGGATGCTGGGGGGTGGGGGTGATGGGGGACATGAGTGGGGGCCTGGTGGAGGGTGCCCTGCACTGCTGGGGGGTGGGGGTGCTGGGAGACATGAGTGGGGGCCTGGTGGAGGGTGCCCCTGGATGCTGGGGGGTGGGGGTGATGGGGGACATGAGTGGGGGCCTGGTGGAGGGTGCCCCTGCACTGCTGGGGGTGGGGGTGCTGGGAGACATGAGTGGGGGCCTGGTGGAGGGTGCCCCTGCACTGCTGGGGGGGTGAGGGTGATGGGAGACATGAGTTGGACATGAGTGGGGGCCTGGTGGAGGGTGCCCCTGGATGCTGGGGGGTTGGGGTGATGGGAGACATGAGTGGGGGCCTGGTGGAGGGTGCCCCTGCACTGCTGGGGGGTGGGTGGTGGGGGACATGAGTGGGGCGTGGAGGAGGGTGCCCCTGGATGCTGGGGGGTGGGGGTGCTGGGAGACATGAGTGGGGGCCTGGTGGAGGGTGCCCCTGCACTGCTGGGGGGTTGGGGTGGTGGGAGACATGAGTGGGGGCCTGGTGGAGGCTGCCCCTGCACTGCTGGGGGGTGGTGGTGGTGGGAGACATGAGTGGGGGGCCTGGTGAAGGGTGCCCTGCACTGGTGGGGTGTGGGGGTGCCGGGAGACATGAGTGGGGGCCTGGTGCAGGGTGCCCCTGGATGCTGGGGGGTGGGGGTGATGGGAGACATGAGTGGGGGCCTGGTGGAGGGTGCCCTGCACTGCTGGGGTGTGGGGGTGCAGGGAGACATGAGTGGGGGCCTGGTGGAGGGTGCCCCTGCACTGCTGGCGGGTGGGGGTGATGGGAGACATGAGTTGGACATGAGTGGGGGCCTGGTGGAGGGTGCCCCTGGATGCTGGGGGGTGGGGGTGATGGGAGACATGAGTGGGGGCCTGGTGGAGGGTGCCCCTGCACTGCTGGGGGGTGTGGGTGGGGGGGGACATGAGTGGGAGCCTGGTGGAGGGTGCCCTGCACTGCTGGGGGGTGGGGGTGCTGGGAGACATGAGTGGGGGCCTGGTGGAGGATGCCCCTTGATGCTGGGGGGTGGGGGTGATGGGGGACATGAGTGGGGGCCTGGTGGAGGGTGCCCCTGCACTGCTGGGGGTGGGGGTGCTGGGAGACATGAGTGGGGGCCTGGTGGAGGGTTCCCCTGCACTGCTGGGGGGTGGGGGTGATGGGAGACATGAGTTGGACATGAGTGGGGGCCTGGTGGAGGGTGCCCTGCACTGCTGGGGGGTGGGGTGCTAGGAGACATGAGTGGGGGCCTGGTGGAGGGTGCCCCTGGATGCTGGAGGGTGGGGGTGATGGGGGACATGAGTGGGGGCCTGGTGGAGGGTGCCCCTGCACTGCTGGGGGGTGGGGGTGCTGGGAGACATGAGTGGGGGCCTGGTGGAGGGTGCCCCTGGATGCTGGGGGGTGGGGTGATGGGGGACATGAGTGGGGGCCTGGTGGAGGGTGCCCCTGCACTGCTGGGGGGTGGGGTGCTGGGAGACATGAGTGGGGGCCTGGTGGAGGGTGCCCCTGCACTGCTGGCGGGTGGGGGTGATGGGAGACATGAGTTGGACATGAGTGGGGGCCTGGTGGAGGGTGCCCCTGGATGCTGGGGGGTGGGGGTGATGGGAGACATGAGTGGGGGCCTGGTGGAGGGTGCCCCTGCACTGCTAGGGGTGTGGGTGGGGGGGGACATGAGTGGGAGCCTGGTGGAGGGTGCCCTGCACTGCTGGGGGGTGGGGGTGCTGGGAGACATGAGTGGGGGCCTGGTGGAGGATGCCCCTGGATGCTGGGGGGTGGGGGTGATGGGGGACATGAGTGGGGGCCTGGGTGGAGGGTTCCCCTGCACTGCTGGGGGGTGGGGGTGATGGGAGACATGAGTTGGACATGAGTGGGGGCCTGGTGGAGGGTGCCCTGCACTGCTGGGGGGTGGGGTGCTATGAGACATGAGTGGGGGCCTGGTGGAGGGTGCCCCTGGATGCTGGAGGGTGGGGGTGCTGGGAGACATGAGTGGGGGCCTGGTGGAGGGTGCCCCTGGATGCTGGGGGGTGGGGGTGATGGGGGACATGAGTGGGGGCCTGGTGGAGGGTGCCCCTGCACTGCTGGGGGGTGGGGTGCTGGGAGACATGAGTGGGGGCCTGGTGGAGGGTGCCCCTGCACTGCTGGCGGGTGGGGGTGATGGGAGACATGAGTTGGACATGAGTGGGGGCCTGGTGGAGGGTGCCCCTGGATGCTGGGGGGTGGGGGTGATGGGAGACATGAGTGGGGGCCTGGTGGAGGGTGCCCCTGCACTGCTAGGGGTGTGGGTGGGGGGGGACATGAGTGAGAGCCTGGTGGAGGGTGCCCTGCACTGCTGGGGGGTGGGGGTGCTGGGAGACATGAGTGGGGCCTGGTGGAGGATGCCCCTGGATGCTGGGGGGTGGGGGTGATGGGGGACATGAGTGGGGGCCTGGTGGAGGGTGCCCCTGCACTGCTGGGGGTGGGGGTGCAGGGAGACATGAGTGGGGTCCTGGTGGAGGGTTCCCCTGCACTGCTGGGTGTGGGGGTGATGGGAGACATGAGTGGGGGCCTGGTGGAGGGTGCCCCTGGATGCTGGGGGGTGGGGGTGGTGGGAGACATGAGTGGGGGCCTGGTGGAGGGTGCCCCTGGATGCTGGGGGGTGGGGGTGCAGGGAGACATGAGTGGGGTCCTGGTGGAGGCTGCCCCTGCACTGCTGGGGGGTGGGGGTGATGGGAGACATGAGTGGGGGCCTGGTGGAGGCTGCCCCTGCACTGCTGGGGGGTGGGGGTGCTGGGAGACATGAGTGGGGGCCTGGTGGAGGCTGCCCCTGCACTGCTGGGGGGTGGGGGTGATGGGAGACATGAGTGGGGCCTGGTGGAGGGTGCCCCTGGATGCTGGGGGGTGGGGGTGATGGGGGACATGAGTGGGGGCCTGGTGGAGGGTGCCCTGCACTGCTGGGGGGTGGGGGTGCTGGGAGACATGAGTGGGGGCCTGGTGGAGGGTGCCCCTGGATGCTGGGGGGTGGGGGTGATGGGGGACATGAGTGGGGGCCTGGTGGAGGGTGCCCCTGAACTGCTGGGGGTGGGGGTGCTGGGAGACATGAGTGGGGGCCTGGTGGAGGGTGCCCCTGCACTGCTGGGGGGGTGAGGGTGATGGGAGACATGAGTTGGACATGAGTGGGGGCCTGGTGGAGGGTGCCCCTGGATGCTGGGGGGTTGGGGTGATGGGAGACATGAGTGGGGGCCTGGTGGAGGGTGCCCCTGCACTGCTGGGGGGTGGGGTGGTGGGGGACATGAGTGGGGCGTGGAGGAGGGTGCCCCTGGATGCTGGGGGGTGGGGGTGCTGGGAGACATGAGTGGGGGCCTGGTGGAGGGTGCCCCTGCACTGCTGGTGGGTGGGGGTGATGGGAGACATGAGTGGGGGCCTGGTGGAGGGTGCCCCTGGATGCTGGGGGGTGGGGGTGCTGGGAGACATGAGTGGGGGCCTGGTGGAGGCTGCCCCTGGACTGCTGGGGGGTGGGGGTGCTGGGAGACATGAGTGGGGGCCTGGTGGAGGGTGCCCCTGGATGCTGGGGGGTGGGGGTGATGGGGGACATGAGTGGGGGCCTGGTGGAGGGTGCCCCTGCACTGCTGGGGGGTGGGGTGCTGGGAGACATGAGTGGGGGCCTGGTGGAGGGTGCCCCTGCACTTCTGGGGGGTGGGGGTGATGGGAGACATGAGTTGGACATGAGTGGGGGCCTGGTGGAGGGTGCCCCTGGATGCTGGGGGGTGGGGGTGATGGGAGACATGAGTGGGGGCCTGGTGGAGGGTGCCGCTGCACTGCTAGGGGTGGGGTGGTGGGAGACATGAGTTGGACATGAGTGGGGGCCTGGTGGAGGCTGCCCCTGGATGCTGGGGGGTGGGGGTGATGGGAGACATGAGTGGGGGCCTGGTGGAGGGTGCCCCTGCACTGCTGGGGGGTGTGGGTGGGGGGGACATGAGTGGGAGCCTGGTGGAGGGTGCCCTGCACTGCTGAGGGGTGGGGGTGCTGGGAGACATGAGTGGGGGCCTGGTGGAGGGTGCTCCTGGATGCTGGGGGGGTGGGGGTGATGGGGGACATGAGTGGGGGCCTGGTGGAGGGTGCCCCTGCACTGCTGGGTGTGGGGGTGCTGGGAGACATGAGTGGGGGCCTGGTGGAGGGTTCCCCTGCACTGCTGGGGGGTGGGGGTGATGGGAGACATGAGTTGGACATGAGTGGGGGCCTGGTGGAGGGTCCCCTGCACTGCTGGGGGGTGGGGGTGCTGGGAGACATGAGTGGGGGCCTGGTGGAGGGTGCCCCTGGATGCTGGAGGGTGGGGGTGATGGGGGACATGAGTGGGGGCCTGGTGGAGGGTGCCCCTGCACTGCTGGGGGGTGGGGGTGCTGAGAGACATGAATGGGGGCCTGGTGCAGGGTGCCACTGGATGCTGGGCGGTGGGGGTGATGGGGGACATGAGTGGGGGCCTGGTGGAGGCTGCCCCTGCACTGCTGGGGGGTGGGGGTGATGGGAGACATGAGTGGGGGCCTGGTGGAGGGTGCCCCTGGATGCTGGGGGGTTGGGGTGGTGGGAGACATGAGTGGGGGCCTGGTGGAGGGTGCCCCTGGATGCTGGGGGGTGGGGGTGCAGGGAGACATGAGTGGGGTCCTGGTGGAGGCTGCCCCTGCACTGCTGGGGGGTGGGGGTGATGGGAGACATGAGTGGGGGCCTGGTGGAGGCTGCCCCTGCACTGCTGGGGGGTGGGGGTGCTGGGAGACATGAGTGGGGGCCTGGTGGAGGCTGCCCCTGCACTGCTGGGGGGTGGGGGTGATGGGAGACATGAGTGGGACCTGGTGGAGGGTGCCCCTGGATGCTGGGGGTGGGGGTGATGGGGGACATGAGTGGGGGCCTGGTGGAGGGTGCCCTGCACTGCTGGGGGGTGGGGGTGCTGGGAGACATGAGTGGGGGCCTGGTGGAGGGTGCCCCTGGATGCTGGGGGGTGGGGGTGATGGGGGACATGAGTGGGGGCCTGGTGGAGGGTGCCCCTGCACTGCTGGGGGTGCTGGGAGACATGAGTGGGGGCCTGGTGGAGGGTGCCCCTTCACTGCTGGGGGGGTGGGGGTGATGGAGACATGAGTTGGACATGAGTGGGGGCCTGGTGGAGGGTGCCCCTGGATGCTGGGGGGTTGGGGTGATGGGAGACATGAGTGGGGGCCTGGTGGAGGGTGCCCCTGCACTGCTGGGGGGTGGGGTGGTGGGGGACATGAGTGGGGCGTGGAGGAGGGTGCCCCTGGATGCTGGGGGGTGGGGGTGCTGGGAGACATGAGTGGGGGCCTGGTGGAGGCTGCCCCTGGACTGCTGGGGGGTGGGGGTGCTGGGAAACATGAGTGGGGGCCTGGTGGAGGCTGCCCCTGCACTGCTGGGGGGTGGGGGTGATGGGAGACATGAGTGGGGGCCTGGTGGAGGGTGCCCCTGGATGCTGGGGGGTGGGGGTGATGGGGGACATGAGTGGGGGCCTGGTGGAGGGTGCCCTGCACTGCTGGGGGGTGGGGGTGCTGGGAGACATGAGTGGGGGCCTGGTGGAGGGTGCCCCTGCACTGCTGGGGGTGGGGGTGCTGGGAGACATGAGTGGGGGCCTGGTGGAGGGTGCCCCTGCACTGCTGGGGGGGTGGGGGTGATGGGAGACATGAGTTGGACATGAGTGGGGGCCTGGTGGAGGGTGCCCCTGGATGCTGGGGGGTTGGGGTGATGGGAGACATGAGTGGGGGCCTGGTGGAGGGTGCCCCTGCACTGCTGGGGGGTGGGGTGGTGGGGGACATGAGTGGGGCATGGAGGAGGGTGCCCGTGGATGCTGGGGGGTGGGGGTGCTGGGAGACATGAGTGGGGGCCTGGTGGAGGATGCCCCTGCACTGCTGGGGGGTGGGGGTGATGGGTGACGAGCGGGGGCCTGGTGGAGGGTGCCCCTGCACTGCTGGGGGGTAGGGGTGGTGGGAGACATGAGTGGGGGCCTGGTGGAGGCTGCCCCTGCACTGCTGGCGGGTGGGGGTGCTGGGAGACATGAGTGGGGGCCTGGTGGAGGGTGCCCTGCACTGCTGGGGTGTGGGGGTGCAGGGAGACATGAGTGGGGGCCTGGTGGAGGGTGCCCCTGCACTGCTGGCGGGTGGGGGTGATGGGAGACATGAGTTGGACATGAGTGGGGGCCTGGTGGAGGGTGCCCCTGGATGCTGGGGGGTGGGGGTGATGGGAGACATGAGTGGGGGCCTGGTGGAGGGTGCCCCTGCACTGCTGGGGGGTGTGGGTGGGGGGGACATGAGTGGGAGCCTGGTGGAGGGTGCCCTGCACTGCTGGGGGGTGGGGGTGCTGGGAGACATGAGTGGGGGCCTGGTGGAGGATGCCCCTGGATGCTGGGGGGTGGGGGTGATGGGGGACATGAGTGGGGGCCTGGTGGAGGGTGCCCCTGCACTGCTGGGGGTGGGGGTGCTGGGAGACATGAGTGGGGGCCTGGTGGAGGGTTCCCCTGCACTGCTGGGGGGTGGGGGTGATGGGAGACATGAGTTGGACATGAGTGGGGGCCTGGTGGAGGGTGCCCTGCACTGCTGGGGGGTGGGGTGCTAGGAGACATGAGTGGGGGCCTGGTGGAGGGTGCCCCTGGATGCTGGAGGGTGGGGGTGATGGGGGACATGAGTGGGGGCCTGGTGGAGGGTGCCCCTGCACTGCTGGGGGGTGGGGGTGGGAGACATGAGTGGGGGCCTGGTGGAGGGTGCCCCTGGATGCTGGGGGGTGGGGGTGATGGGGGACATGAGTGGGGGCCTGGTGGAGGGTGCCCCTGCACTGCTGGGGGTGGGGTGCTGGGAGACATGAGTGGGGGCCTGGTGGAGGGTGCCCCTGCACTGCTGGCGGGTGGGGGTGATGGGAGACATGAGTTGGACATGAGTGGGGGCCTGGTGGAGGGTGCCCCTGGATGCTGGGGGGTGGGGGTGATGGGAGACATGAGTGGGGGCCTGGTGGAGGGTGCCCCTGCACTGCTAGGGGTGTGGGTGGGGGGGACATGAGTGGGAGCCTGGTGGAGGGTGCCCTGCACTGCTGGGGAGTGGGGGTGCTGGGAGACATGAGTGGGGGCCTGGTGGAGGATGCCCCTGGATGCTGGGGGGTGGGGGTGATGGGGGACATGAGTGGGGGCCTGGTGGAGGGTGCCCCTGCACTGCTGGGGGTGGGGGTGCAGGGAGACATGAGTGGGGTCCTGGTGGAGGGTTCCCCTGCACTGCTGGGGGGTGGGGGCGATGGGAGACATGAGTGGGGGCCTGGTGGAGGGTGCCCCTGGATGCTGGGGGGTGGGGGTGGTGGGAGACATGAGTGGGGGCCTGGTGGAGGGTGCCCCTGGATGCTGGGGGGTGGGGGTGCAGGGAGACATGAGTGGGGTCCTGGTGGAGGCTGCCCCTGCACTGCTGGGGGGTGGGGGTGATGGGAGACATGAGTGGGGGCCTGGTGGAGGCTGCCCCTGCACTGCTGGGGGGTGGGGGTGCTGGGAGACATGAGTGGGGGCCTGGTGGAGGCTGCCCCTGCACTGCTGGGGGGTGGGGGTGATGGGAGACATGAGTGGGGCCTGGTGGAGGGTGCCCCTGGATGCTGGGGGGTGGGGGTGATGGGGGACATGAGTGGGGGCCTGGTGGAGGGTGCCCTGCACTGCTGGGGGGTGGGGGTGCTGGGAGACATGAGTGGGGGCCTGGTGGAGGGTGCCCCTGGATGCTGGGGGGTGGGGGTGATGGGGGACATGAGTGGGGGCCTGGTGGAGGGTGCCCCTGCACTGCTGGGGGTGGGGGTGCTGGGAGACATGAGTGGGGGCCTGGTGGAGGGTGCCCCTGCACTGCTGGGGGGGTGAGGGTGATGGGGAGACATGAGTTGGACATGAGTGGGGGCCTGGTGGAGGGTGCCCCTGGATGCTGGGGGGTTGGGGTGATGGGAGACATGAGTGGGGGCCTGGTGGAGGGTGCCCCTGCACTGCTGGGGGGTGGGGTGGTGGGGGACATGAGTGGGGCGTGGAGGAGGGTGCCCCTGGATGCTGGGGGGTGGGGGTGCTGGGAGACATGAGTGGGGGCCTGGTGGAGGGTGCCCCTGCACTGCTGGGGGGTTGGGGTGGTGGGAGACATGAGTGGGGGCCTGGTGGAGGCTGCCCCTGCACTGCTGGGGGGTGGTGGTGGTGGGAGACATGAGTGGGGGGCCTGGTGAAGGGTGCCCTGCACTGGTGGGGTGTGGGGGTGCCGGGAGACATGAGTGGGGGCCTGGTGCAGGGTGCCCCTGGATGCTGGGGGGTGGGGGTGATGGGAGACATATGGGAGACATGAGTGGGGGCCTGGTGGAGGGTGCCCTGCACTGCTGGGGTGTGGGGGTGCAGGGAGACATGAGTGGGGGCCTGGTGGAGGGTGCCCCTGCACTGCTGGCGGGTGGGGGTGATGGGAGACATGAGTTGGACATGAGTGGGGGCCTGGTGGAGGGTGCCCCTGGATGCTGGGGGGTGGGGGTGATGGGAGACATGAGTGGGGGCCTGGTGGAGGGTGCCCCTGCACTGCTGGGGGGTGTGGGTGGGGGGGGACATGAGTGGGAGCCTGGTGGAGGGTGCCCTGCACTGCTGGGGGGTGGGGGTGCTGGGAGACATGAGTGGGGGCCTGGTGGAGGATGCCCCTTGATGCTGGGGGGTGGGGGTGATGGGGGACATGAGTGGGGGCCTGGTGGAGGGTGCCCCTGCACTGCTGGGGGTGGGGGTGCTGGGAGACATGAGTGGGGCCTGGGTGGAGGGTTCCCCTGCACTGCTGGGGGGTGGGGGTGATGGGAGACATGAGTTGGACATGAGTGGGGGCCTGGTGGAGGGTGCCCTGCACTGCTGGGGGGTGGGGTGCTAGGAGACATGAGTGGGGGCCTGGTGGAGGGTGCCCCTGGATGCTGGAGGGTGGGGGTGATGGGGGACATGAGTGGGGGCCTGGTGGAGGGGTGCCCCTGCACTGCTGGGGGGTGGGGGTGCTGGGAGACATGAGTGGGGGCCTGGTGGAGGGTGCCCCTGGATGCTGGGGGGTGGGGGTGATGGGGGACATGAGTGGGGGCCTGGTGGAGGGTGCCCCTGCACTGCTGGGGGGTGGGGTGCTGGGAGACATGAGTGGGGGCCTGGTGGAGGGTGCCCCTGCACTGCTGGCGGGTGGGGGTGATGGGAGACATGAGTTGGACATGAGTGGGGGCCTGGTGGAGGGTGCCCCTGGATGCTGGGGGGTGGGGGTGATGGGAGACATGAGTGGGGGCCTGGTGGAGGGTGCCCCTGCACTGCTAGGGGTGTGGTGGGGGGGGGACATGAGTGGGAGCCTGGTGGAGGGTGCCCTGCACTGCTGGGGGGTGGGGGTGCTGGGAGACATGAGTGGGGGCCTGGTGGAGGATGCCCCTGGATGCTGGGGGTGGGGGTGATGGGGGACATGAGTGGGGGCCTGGTGGAGGGTTCCCCTGCACTGCTGGGGGGTGGGGGTGATGGGAGACATGAGTTGGACATGAGTGGGGGCCTGGTGGAGGGTGCCCTGCACTGCTGGGGGGTGGGGTGCTATGAGACATGAGTGGGGGCCTGGTGGAGGGTGCCCCTGGATGCTGGAGGGTGGGGGTGCTGGGAGACATGAGTGGGGGCCTGGTGGAGGGTGCCCCTGGATGCTGGGGGGTGGGGGTGATGGGGGACATGAGTGGGGGCCTGGTGGAGGGTGCCCCTGCACTGCTGGGGGGTGGGGTGCTGGGAGACATGAGTGGGGGCCTGGTGGAGGGTGCCCCTGCACTGCTGGCGGGTGGGGGTGATGGGAGACATGAGTTGGACATGAGTGGGGGCCTGGTGGAGGGTGCCCCTGGATGCTGGGGGGTGGGGGTGATGGGAGACATGAGTGGGGGCCTGGTGGAGGGTGCCCCTGCACTGCTAGGGGTGTGGGTGGGGGGGGGACATGAGTGAGAGCCTGGTGGGGGGTGCCCTGCACTGCTGGGGGGTGGGGGTGCTGGGAGACATGAGTGGGGGCCTGGTGGAGGATGCCCCTGGATGCTGGGGGGTGGGGGTGATGGGGGACATGAGTGGGGGCCTGGTGGAGGGTGCCCCTGCACTGCTGGGGGTGGGGGTGCAGGGAGACATGAGTGGGGTCCTGGTGGAGGGTTCCCCTGCACTGCTGGGGTGTGGGGGTGATGGGAGACATGAGTGGGGGCCTGGTGGAGGGTGCCCCTGGATGCTGGGGGGTGGGGGTGGTGGGAGACATGAGTGGGGCCTGGTGGAGGGTGCCCCTGGATGCTGGGGGGTGGGGGTGCAGGGAGACATGAGTGGGGTCCTGGTGGAGGCTGCCCCTGCACTGCTGGGGGGTGGGGGTGATGGGAGACATGAGTGGGGGCCTGGTGGAGGCTGCCCCTGCACTGCTGGGGGGTGGGGGTGCTGGGAGACATGGAGTGGGGGCCTGGTGGAGGCTGCCCCTGCACTGCTGGGGGGTGGGGGTGATGGGAGACATGAGTGGGGCCTGGTGGAGGGTGCCCCTGGATGCTGGGGGGTGGGGGTGATGGGGGACATGAGTGGGGGCCTGGTGGAGGGTGCCCTGCACTGCTGGGGGGTGGGGGTGCTGGGAGACATGAGTGGGGGCCTGGTGGAGGGTGCCCCTGGATGCTGGGGGGTGGGGGTGATGGGGGACATGAGTGGGGGCCTGGTGGAGGGTGCCCCTGAACTGCTGGGGGTGGGGGTGCTGGGAGACATGAGTGGGGGCCTGGTGGAGGGTGCCCCTGCACTGCTGGGGGGGTGAGGGTGATGGGAGACATGAGTTGGACATGAGTGGGGGCCTGGTGGAGGGTGCCCCTGGATGCTGGGGGTTGGGGTGATGGGAGACATGAGTGGGGGCCTGGTGGAGGGTGCCCCTGCACTGCTGGGGGGTGGGGTGGTGGGGGACATGAGTGGGGCGTGGAGGAGGGTGCCCCTGGATGCTGGGGGGTGGGGGTGCTGGGAGACATGAGTGGGGGCCTGGTGGAGGGTGCCCCTGCACTGCTGGTGGGTGGGGGTGATGGGAGACATGAGTGGGGGCCTGGTGGAGGGTGCCCCTGGATGCTGGGGGGTGGGGGTGCTGGGAGACATGAGTGGGGGCCT
Organism: Ambystoma mexicanum; assembly: GCF_040938575.1. Classification (NCBI taxonomy): domain Eukaryota; kingdom Metazoa; phylum Chordata; class Amphibia; order Caudata; family Ambystomatidae; genus Ambystoma; species Ambystoma mexicanum. The sequence continues at coordinate 1,122,149,898 of NC_090937.1, read as the reverse complement.
GGTGGAGGCTGCCCCTGGACTGCTGGGGGGTGGGGGTGCTGGGAGACATGAGTGGGGGCCTGGTGGAGGGTGCCCCTGGATGCTGGGGGGTGGGGGTGATGGGGGACATGAGTGGGGGCCTGGTGGAGGGTGCCCCTGCACTGCTGGGGGGTGGGGTGCTGGGAGACATGAGTGGGGGCCTGGTGGAGGGTGCCCCTGCACTTCTGGGGGGTGGGGGTGATGGGAGACATGAGTTGGACATGAGTGGGGGCCTGGTGGAGGGTGCCCCTGGATGCTGGGGGGTGGGGGTGATGGGAGACATGAGTGGGGCCTGGTGGAGGGTGCCGCTGCACTGCTAGGGGTGGGGGTGGTGGGAGACATGAGTTGGACATGAGTGGGGGCCTGGTGGAGGCTGCCCCTGGATGCTGGGGGGTGGGGGTGATGGGAGACATGAGTGGGGGCCTGGTGGAGGGTGCCCCTGCACTGCTGGGGGGTGTGGGTGGGGGGGACATGAGTGGGAGCCTGGTGGAGGGTGCCCTGCACTGCTGAGGGGTGGGGGTGCTGGGAGACATGAGTGGGGGCCTGGTGGAGGGTGCTCCTGGATGCTGGGGGGGTGGGGGTGATGGGGGACATGAGTGGGGGCCTGGTGGAGGGTGCCCCTGCACTGCTGGGTGTGGGGGGTGCTGGGAGACATGAGTGGGGGCCTGGTGGAGGGTTCCCCTGCACTGCTGGGGGGTGGGGGTGATGGGAGACATGAGTTGGACATGAGTGGGGGCCTGGTGGAGGGTCCCCTGCACTGCTGGGGGGTGGGGGTGCTGGGAGACATGAGTGGGGGCCTGGTGGAGGGTGCCCCTGGATGCTGGAGGGTGGGGGTGATGGGGGACATGAGTGGGGGCCTGGTGGAGGGTGCCCCTGCACTGCTGGGGGGTGGGGGTGCTGAGAGACATGAATGGGGGCCTGGTGCAGGGTGCCACTGGATGCTGGGCGGTGGGGGTGATGGGGGACATGAGTGGGGGCCTGGTGGAGGCTGCCCCTGCACTGCTGGGGGGTGGGGGTGATGGGAGACATGAGTGGGGGCCTGGTGGAGGGTGCCCCTGGATGCTGGGGGGTTGGGGTGGTGGGAGACATGAGTGGGGGCCTGGTGGAGGGTGCCCCTGGATGCTGGGGGGTGGGGGTGCAGGGAGACATGAGTGGGGTCCTGGTGGAGGCTGCCCCTGCACTGCTGGGGGTGGGGGTGATGGGAGACATGAGTGGGGGCCTGGTGGAGGCTGCCCCTGCACTGCTGGGGGTGGGGGTGCTGGGAGACATGAGTGGGGGCCTGGTGGAGGCTGCCCCTGCACTGCTGGGGGGTGGGGGTGATGGGAGACATGAGTGGGACCTGGTGGAGGGTGCCCCTGGATGCTGGGGGGTGGGGGTGATGGGGGACATGAGTGGGGGCCTGGTGGAGGGTGCCCTGCACTGCTGGGGGTGGGGGTGCTGGGAGACATGAGTGGGGGCCTGGTGGAGGGTGCCCCTGGATGCTGGGGGGTGGGGGTGATGGGGGACATGAGTGGGGGCCTGGTGGAGGGTGCCCCTGCCACTGCTGGGGGGTGCTGGGAGACATGAGTGGGGGCCTGGTGGAGGGTGCCCCTTCACTGCTGGGGGGGTGGGGGTGATGGGAGACATGAGTTGGACATGAGTGGGGGCCTGGTGGAGGGTGCCCCTGGATGCTGGGGGGTTGGGGTGATGGGAGACATGAGTGGGGGCCTGGTGGAGGGTGCCCCTGCACTGCTGGGGGGTGGGGTGGTGGGGGACATGAGTGGGGCGTGGAGGAGGGTGCCCCTGGATGCTGGGGGTGGGGGTGCTGGGAGACATGAGTGGGGGCCTGGTGGAGGCTGCCCCTGGACTGCTGGGGGGTGGGGGTGCTGGGAAACATGAGTGGGGGCCTGGTGGAGGCTGCCCCTGCACTGCTGGGGGGTGGGGGTGATGGGAGACATGAGTGGGGGCCTGGTGGAGGGTGCCCCTGGATGCTGGGGGGTGGGGGTGATGGGGGACATGAGTGGGGGCCTGGTGGAGGGTGCCCTGCACTGCTGGGGGGTGGGGGTGCTGGGAGACATGAGTGGGGGCCTGGTGGAGGGTGCCCCTGCACTGCTGGGGGTGGGGGTGCTGGGAGACATGAGTGGGGGCCTGGTGGAGGGTGCCCCTGCACTGCTGGGGGGGTGGGGGTGATGGGAGACATGAGTTGGACATGAGTGGGGGCCTGGTGGAGGGTGCCCCTGGATGCTGGGGGGTTGGGGTGATGGGAGACATGAGTGGGGGCCTGGTGGAGGGTGCCCCTGCACTGCTGGGGGGTGGGGTGGTGGGGGACATGAGTGGGGCATGGAGGAGGGTGCCCGTGGATGCTGGGGGTGGGGGTGCTGGGAGACATGAGTGGGGGCCTGGTGGAGGGTGCCCCTGCACTGCTGGGGGGTGGGGGTGATGGGTGACGAGCGGGGGCCTGGTGGAGGGTGCCCCTGCACTGCTGGGGGGTAGGGGTGGTGGGAGACATGAGTGGGGGCCTGGTGGAGGCTGCCCCTGCACTGCTGGCGGGTGGGGGTGCTGGGAGACATGAGTGGGGGCCTGGTGGAGGGTGCCCCTGCACTGCTGGGGGTCGGGGGTGATGGGAGACATGAGTGGGGCCCTGGTGGAGGGTTCCCCTGGATGCTGGGGGGTGGGGTGGTGGGAGACATGAGTGGGGGGCCTGGTGGAGGGTGCCCCTGGATGCTGGCGGGTGGGGGTGCTGGGAGACATGAGTGGGGGCCTGGTGGAGGGTGCCCCTGCACTGCTGGGGGTCGGGGGTGATGGGAGACATGAGTGGGGGCCTGGTGGAGGGTTCCCCTGGATGCTGGGGGGTGGGGTGGTGGGAGACATGAGTGGGGGGCCTGGTGGAGGGTGCCCTGCACTGGTGGGTGTGGGGGTGCCGGGAGACATGAGTGGGGGCCTGGTGGAGGGTGCCCCTGGATGCTGGGGGGTGGGGTGATGGGAGACATGAGTGTGGGCCTGGTGGAGGGTGCCCTGCACTGCTGGGGGGTGGGGGTGCAGGGAGACATGAGTGGGGGCCTGGTGGAGGGTGCCCCTGCACTGCTGGCGGGTGGGGGTGATGGGAGACATGAGTTGGACATGAGTGGGGGCCTGGTGGAGGGTGCCCCTGGATGCTGGGGGTGGGGGTGATGGGAGACATGAGTGGGGGCCTGGTTGAGGGTGCCCTGCACTGGTGGGGTGTGGGGGTGCTGGAAGACATGAGTGGGGGCCTGGTGGAGGGTGCCCTGCACTGGTGGGGTGTGGGGGTGCCGGGAGACATGAGTGGGGGCCTGGTGGAGGGTGCCCCTGGATGCTGGGGGGTGGGGGTGATGGGAGACATGAGTGGGGGCCTGGTGGAGGGTGCCCTGCACTGCTGGGGGGTGGGGGTGCAGGGAGACATGAGTGGGGGCCTGGTGGAGGGTGCCCCTGGATGCTGGGGGGTGGAGGTGATGGGGGACATGAGTGGGGGCCTGGTGGAGGGTGCCCCTGCACTGCTGGGGGTGGGGGTGGTGGGAGACATGAGTGGGGGCCTGGTGGAGGCTGCCCCTGCACTGCTGGGGGGTGGGGGTGATGGGAGACATGAGTGGGGGCCTGGTGGAGGGTTCCCCTGGATGCTGGGGGGTGGGGTGGTGGGAGACATGAGTGGGGGCCTGGTGGAGGGTGCCCCTGGATGCTGGGGGTGGGGGTGCAGGGAGACATGAGTGGGGGCCTGGTGGAGGCTGCCCCTACACTGCTGGGGGTGGGGGTGATGGGAGACATGAGTGGGGGCCTGGTGGAAGCTGCCCCTGCACTGCTGGGGGGTTGGGGTGGTGGGAGACATGAGTGGGGGCCTGGTGGAGGCTGCCCCTGCACTGCTGGGGGGTGGTGGTGGTGGGAGACATGAGTGGGGGGCCTGGTGGAGGGTGCCCTGCACTGGTGGGGTGTGGGGGTGCCGGGAGACATGAGTGGGGGCCTGGTGGAGGGTGCCCCTGGATGCTGGGGGGTGGGGGTGATGGGAGACATGAGTGGGGGGCCTGGTGGAGGGTGCCCTGCACTGCTGGGGTGTGGGGGTGCAGGGAGACATGAGTGGGGGCCTGGTGGAGGGTGCCCCTGCACTGCTGGCGGGTGGGGGTGATGGGAGACATGAGTTGGACATGAGTGGGGGCCTGGTGGAGGGTGCCCCTGGGATGCTGGGGGGTGGGGGTGATGGGAGACATGAGTGGGGGCCTGGTGGAGGGTGCCCCAGCACTGCTGGGGGGTGTGGGTGGGGGGGACATGAGTGGGAGCCTGGTGGAGGGTGCCCTGCACTGCTGGGGGGTGGGGGTGCTGGGAGACATGAGTGGGGGCCTGGTGGAGGATGCCCCTGGATGCTGGGGGGTGGGGGTGATGGGGACATGAGTGGGGGCCTGGTGGAGGGTGCCCCTGCACTGCTGGGGGTGGGGGTGCTGGGAGACATGAGTGGGGGCCTGGTGGAGGGTGCCCTGCACTGCTGGGGGGTGGGGGTGATGGGAGACATGAGTTGGACATGAGTGGGGGCCTGGTGGAGGATGCCCTGCACTGCTGGGGGGTGGGGTGCTGGGAGACATGAGTGGGGGCCTGGTGGAGGGTGCCCCTGGATGCTGGAGGGTTGGGGGTGATGGGGGACATGAGTGGGGGCCTGGTGGAGGGTGCCCCTGCACTGCTGGGGGGTGGGGGTGCTGGGAGACATGAGTGGGGGCCTGGTGGAGGGTGCCCCTGGATGCTGGGGGGTGGGGGTGATGGGGGACATGAGTGGGGGCCTGGTGGAGGGTGCCCCTGCACGGCGGGGGGTGGGGTGCTGGGAGACATGAGTGGGGGCCTGGTGGAGGGTGCTCCTGCACTTCTGGGGGGTGGGGGTGATGGGAGACATGAGTTGGACATGAGTGGGGGCCTGGTGGATGGTGCCCCTGGATGCTGGGGGGTGGGGGTGATGGGAGACATGAGTGGGGGCCTGGTGGAGGGTGCCCCTGCACTGCTAGGGGTGGGGGTGGTGGGAGACATGAGTGGGGGCCTGGTGGAGGCTGCCCCTGCACTGCTGGGGGGTGGGGGTGATGGGAGACATGAGTGGGGGCCTGGTGGAGGGTGCCCCTGGATGCTGGGGGGTGGGGGTGGTGGAAGACATGAGTGGGGGCCTGGTGGAGGGTGCCCCTGGATGCTGGGGGGTGGGGGTGCAGGGAGACATGAGTGGGGTCCTGGTGGAGGCTGCCCCTGCACTGCTGGGGGGTGGGGGTGATGGGAGACATGAGTGGGGGCCTGGTGGAGGCTGCCCCTGCACTGCTAGGGGGTGGGGGTGGTGGGAGACATGAGTGGGGGCCTGGTGGAGGGTGCCCTGCACTGCTGGGGGTTGGGGGTGCAGGGAGACATGAGTGGGGGCCTGTTGGAGGGTGCCCCTGGATGCTGGGGGGTGGGGGTGATGGGAGACATGAGTGGGGGCCTGGTGGAGGGTGCCCCTGCACTGCTGGGGGGTGGGGGTGGTGGGAGACATGAGTGGGGGCCTGGTGGAGGGTACCCCTGCACTGCTGGGGGGTGGGGGTGGTGGGAGACATGAGTGGGGGCCTGGTGGAGGGTGCCCATGGATGCTGGTGGGTGGGGGTGATGGGAGACATGAGTGGGGGCCTGGTGGAGGGTGCCCCTGGATGCTGGGGGGTGGGGGTGCTGGGAGACATGAGTGGGGGCCTGGTGGAGGCTGCCCCTGGACTGCTGGGGGGTGGGGGTGCTGGGAGACATGAGTGGGGGCCTGGTGGAGGCTGCCCCTGCACTGCTGGGGGGTGGGGGTGATGGGAGACATGAGTGGGGGCCTGGTGGAGGGTGCCCCTGGATGCTGGGGGGTGGGGGTGATGGGGGACATGAGTGGGGGCCTGGTGGAGGGTGCCCTGCACTGCTGGGGGGTGGGGGTGCTGGGAGACATGAGTGGGGGCCTGGTGGAGGGTGCCCCTGGATGCTGGGAGGTGGGGGTGATGGGGGACATGAGTGGGGGCCTGGTGGAGGGTGCCCCTGCACTGCTGGGGTTGGGGGTGCTGGGAGACATGAGTGGGGGCCTGGTGGAGGGTGCCCCTGCACTGCTGGGGGGGTGGGGGTGATGGGAGACATGAGTTGGACATGAGTGGGGGCCTGGTGGAGGGTGCCCCTGGATGCTGGGGGGTTGGGGTGATGGGAGACATGAGTGGGGGCCTGGTGGAGGGTGCCCCTGCACTGCTGGGGGGTGGGGTGGTGGGGGACATGAGTTGGGCGTGGAGGAGGGTGCCCCTGGATGCTGGGGGGTGGGGGCGCTGGGAGACATGAGTGGGGGCCTGGTGGAGGGTGCCCCTGCACTGCTGGGGGGTGGGGGTGATGGGTGTCGAGCGGGGGCCTGGTGGAGGGTGCCCCTGCACTGCTGGGGGGTGGGGGTGGTGGGAGACATGAGTGGGGGCCTGGTGGAGGCTGCCCCTGCACTGCTGGCGGGTGGGGGTGCTGGGAGACATGAGTGGGGGCCTGGTGGAGGGTGCCCCTGCACTGCTGGGGGTCGGGGGTGATGGGAGACATGCGTGGGGGCCTGGTGGAGGGTGCCCCTGCATGCTGGGGGGTGGGGGTGATGGGAGACATGAGTGGGGGCCTGGTGGATGGTGCCCCTGCACTGCTGGGGGGTGGGGGTGGTGGGAGACATGAGTGGTGGCCTGGTGGAGGGTGCCCCTGGATGCTGGGGGGTGGAGGTGATGGGAGACATGAGTGGGGGCCTGGTGGAGGGTGCCCCTGCACTGCTGGGGGTGGGGGTGGTGGGAGACATGAGTGGGGGCCTGGTGGAGGCTGCCCCTGCACTGCTGGGGGGTGGGGGTGATGGGAGACATGGGTTGGGGCCTGGTGGAGGGTTCCCCTGGATGCTGGTGGGTGGGGGTGGTGGGAGACATGAGTGGGGGCCTGGTGGAGGGTGCCCCTGGATGCTGGGGGTTGGGGAGCAGGGAGACATGAGTGGGGGCCTGGTGGAGGCTGCCCCTGCACTTCTGGGGGTGGGGGTGATGGGAGACATGAGTGGGGGCCTGGTTGAGGGTGCCCTGCGCTGGTGGGGTGTGGGGGTGCCGGAAGACATGAGTGGGCGCCTGGTGGAGGGTGCCCTGCACTGGTGGGGTGTGGGGGTGCCGGGAGACATGAGTGGGGGCCTGGTGGAGGGTGCCCCTGGATGCTGGGGGGTGGGGGTGATGGGAGACATGAGTGGGGGCCTGGTGGAGGGTGCCCTGCACTGCTGGGGGGTGGGGGTGCAGGGAGGCATGAGTGGGGGCCTGGTGGAGGGTGCCCCTGCACTGCTGGGATGTGGGGGTGGTGGGAGACATGAGTGGGGGCCTGGTGGAGGCTGCCCCTGGATGCTGGGGGGTGGGGGTGATGGGGGACATGAGTGGGGGCCTGCTGGAGGGTGCCCTGCACTGCTGGGGGGTGGGGGTGCTGGGAGACATGAGTGGGGGCCTGGTGGAGGGTGCCCCTGGATGCTGGGGGATGGGGGTGATGGGGGACATGAGTGGGGGCCTGGTGGAGGGTGCCCCTGCACTGCTGGGGGTGGGGGTGCTGGGAGACATGAGTGGGGGCCTGGTGGAGGGTGTCCCTACACTGCTGGGGGGGTGGGGGTGATGGGAGACATGAGTTGGACATGAGTGGGGGCCTGGTGGAGGGTGCCCCTGGATGCTGGGGGGTTGGGGTGATGGGAGACATGAGTGGGGGCCTGGTGGAGGGTGCCCCTGCACTGCTGGGGGGTGGGGTGGTGGGGGACATGAGTGGGGCATGGAGGAGGTTGCCCCTGGATGCTGGGGGGTGGGGGTGCTGGGAGACATGAGTGGGGGCCTGGTGGAGGGTGCCCCTGCACTGCTGGGGGGTGGGGGTGATGTGTGACGAGCGGGGGCCTGGTGGAGGGTGCCCCTGCACTGCTGGGGGTGGGGGTGGTGGGAGACATGAGTGGGGGCCTGGTGGAGGCTGCCCCTGCACTGCTGGCGGGTGGGGGTGCTGGGAGACATGAGTGGGGGCCTGGTGGAGGGTGCCCCTGCACTGCTGGGGGTCGGGGGTGATGGGAGACATGCGTGGGGGCCTGGTGGAGGGTGCCCCTGCATGCTGGGGGGTGGGGGTGATGGGAGACATGAGTGGGGGCCTGGTGGATGGTGCCCCTGCACTGCTGGGGGGTGGGGGTGGTGGGAGACATGAGTGGGGGCCTGGTGGAGGGTGCCCCTGGATGCTGGGGGGTGGAGGTGATGGGAGACATGAGTGGGGGCTTGGTGGAGGGTGCCCCTGCACTGCTGGGGGTGGGGGTGGTGGGAGACATGAGTGGGGGCCTGGTGGAGGCTGCCCCTGCACTGCTGGGGGGTGGGGGTGATGGGAGACATGAGTGGGGGCCTGGTGGAGGTTTCCCCTGGATGCTGGGGGGTGGGGGTGGTGGGAGACATGAGTGGGGGCCTGGTGGAGGGTGCCCCTGGATGCTGGGGGTGGGGGAGCAGGGAGACATGAGTGGGGGCCTGGTGGAGGCTGCCCCTGCACTGCTGGGGGTGGGGGTGATGGGAGACATGAGTGGGGGCCTGGTGGAGGCTGCCCCTGCACTGCTGGGTGGTGGGTGTGCTGGGAGACATGAGTGGGGGCCTGGTGGAGGGTGCCCCTGGATGCTGGGGAGTGGGGGTGATGGGGGACATGAGTGGGGGCCTGGTGGAGGGTGCCCCTGCACTGCTGGGGGTGGGGGTGCTGGGAGACATGAGTGGGGGCCTGGTGGAGGGTGCCCCTGGATGCTGGGGGGTGGAGGTGATGGGAGACATGAGTGGGGGCCTGGTGGAGGGTGCCCCTGCACTGCTGGGGCTGGGGGTGGTGGGAGACATGAGTGGGGGCCTGGTGGAGGCTGCCCCTGCACTGCTGGGGGGTGGGGGTGATGGGAGACATGAGTGGGGGCCTGGTGGAGGGTTCCCCTGGATGCTGGGGGGTGGGGGTGGTGGGAGACATGAGTGGGGGCCTGGTGGAGGGTGCCCCTGGATGCTGGGGGTGGGGGTGCAGGGAGACATGAGTGGGGGCCTGGTGGAGGTTGCCCCTGCACTGCTGGGGGTGGGGGTGATGGGAGACATGAGTGGGGGCCTGGTGGAGGCTGCCCCTGCACTGCTGGGGTGTGGGGGTGGTTTGAGAGATGAGTGGGGGCCTGGTGGATGCTGCCCCTGCACTGCTGGGGGGTGGTGGTGGTGGGAGACATGAGTGGGGGGCCTGGTGGAGGGTGCCCTGCACTGGTGGGGTGTGGGGGTGCCGGGAGACATGAGTGGGGGCCTGGTGGAGGGTGCCCCTGGATGCTGGGGGGTGGGGGTGATGGGAGACATGAGTGGGGGCCTGGTGGAGGGTGCCCTGCACTGCTGGGGGGTGGGGGTGCAGAGAGACATGAGTGGGGGCCTGGTGGAGGGTGCCCCTGCACTGCTGGCGGGTGGGGGTGATGGGGGACATGAGTTGGACATGAGTGGGGGCCTGGTGGAGGGTGCCCCTGGATGCTGGGGGGTGGGGGTGATGGGAGACATGAGTGGGGGCCTGGTGGAGGGTGCCCTGCACTGGTGGGATGTGGGGGTGCCGGGAGACATGAGTGGGGGCCTGGTGGAGGGTGCCCTGCACTGGTGGGGTGTGGGGGTGCCGGGAGACATGAGTGGGGGCCTGGTGGAGGGTGCCCCTGGATGCTGGGGGTGGGGGTGATGGGAGACATGAGTGGGGGTCTGGTGGAGGGTGCCCCTGGATGCTGGGGGTGGGGGTGCAGGGAGACATGAGTGGGGGCCTGGTGGAGGGTGCCCCTGGATGCTGGGGGGTGGGGGTGATGGGAGACATGAGTGGGGGCCTGGTGGAGGGTGCCCCTGCACTGCTGGGGGTGGGGGTGGTGGGAGACATGAGTGGGGGCCTGGTGGAGGCTGCCCCTGCACTGCTGGGGGGTGGGGGTGATGGGAGACATGAGTGGGGGCCTGGTGGAGGGTTCCCCTGGATGCTGGGGGGTGGGGTGGTGGGAGACATGAGTGGGGGCCTGGTGGAGGGTGCCCCTGGATGCTGGGGGTGGGGGTGCAGGGAGACATGAGTGGGGGCCTGGTGGAGGCTGCCCCTGCACTGCTGGGGGTGGGGGTGATGGGAGACATGAGTGGGGGCCTGGTGGAGGCTGCCCCTGCACTGCTGGGGGGTTGGGGTGGTGGGAGACATGAGTGGGGGCCTGGTGGATGCTGCCCCTGCACTGCTGGGGGGTGGTGGTGGTGGGAGACATGAGTGGGGGGCCTGGTGGAGGGTGCCCTGCACTGGTGGGGTGTGGGGTGCCGGGAGACATGAGTGGGGGCCTGGTGGAGGGTGCCCCTGGATGCTGGGGGTGGGGGTGATGGGAGACATGAATGGGGGCCTGGTGGAGGGTGCCCTGCACTGCTGGGGTGTGCGGGTGCAGGGAGACATGAGTGGGGGCCTGGTGGAGGGTGCCCCTGCACTGCTGGCGGGTGGGGGTGATGGGAGACATGAGTTGGACATGAGTGGGGGTCTGGTGGAGGGTGCCCCTGGATGCTGGGGGGTGGGGGTGATGGGAGACATGAGTGGGGGCCTGGTGGAGGGTGCCCTGCACTGCTGGGGGGTGGGGGTGCTGGGAGACATGAGTGGGGGCCTGGTGGAGGGTGCCCCTGGATGCTGGGGGGTGGGGGTGATGGGGGACATGAGTGGGGGCCTGGTGGAGGGTGCCCCTGCACTGCTGGGGGTGGGGGTGCTGGGAGACATGAGTGGGTGCCTGGTGGAGGGTTCCCCTGCACTGCTGGGGGGTGGGGGTGATGGGAGACATGAGTTGGACATGAGTGGGGGCCTGGTGGAGGGTGCCCTGCACTGCTGGGGGGTGGGGGTGCTGGGAGACATGAGTGGGGGCCTGGTGGAGGGTGCCCCTGGATGCTGGAGGGTGGGGGTGATGGGGGACATGAGTGGGGGCCTGGTGGAGGGTGCCCCTGCTCGGCTGGGGGGTGGGGGTGCTGGGAGACATGAGTGGGGGCCTGGTGGAGGGTGCCCCTGGATGCTGGGGGGTGGGGGTGATGGGGGACATGAGTGGGGGCCTGGTGGAGGGTGCCCCTGCACTGCTGGGGGGTGGGGTGCTGGGAGACATGAGTGGGGGCCTGGTGGAGGGTGCCCCTGCACTGCTGGGTGGTGGGGGTGATGGGAGACATGAGTTGGACATGAGTGGGGGCCTGGTGGAGGGTGCCCCTGGATGCTGGGGGGTGGGGGTGATGGGAGACATGAGTGGGGGCCTGGTGGAGGGTGCCGCTGCACTGCTGGGGGTGGGGGTGGTGGGAGACATGAGTGGGGGCCTGGTGGAGGCTGCCCCTGCACTGCTGGGGGGTGGGGGTGATGGGAGACATGAGTGGGGGCCTGGTGGAGGGTGCCCCTGGATGCTGGGGGGTGGGGGTGGTGGGAGACATGAGTGGGGGCCTGGTGGAGGTTGCCCCTGGATGCTGGGGGTTGGGGGTGCAGGGAGACATGAGTGGGGTCCTGGTGGAGGCTGCCCCTGCACTGCTGGGGGGTGGGGGTGATGGGAGACATGAGTGGGGGCCTGGTGGAGGCTGCCCCTGCACTGCTAGGGGGTGGGGGTGGTGGGAGACATGAGTGGGGGCCTGGTGGAGGGTGCCCTGCACTGCTGGGGGGTGGGGGTGTAGGGAGACATGAGTGGGGGCCTGTTGGAGGGTGCCCCTGGATGCTGGGGGATGGGGGTGATGGGAGACATGAGTGGGGGCCTGGTGGAGGGTGCCCTGCACGCTGGGGGGTGGGGGTGCAGGGAGACATGAGTGTGGGCCTGGTGGAGGGTGCCCCTGGATGCTGGGTGGTGGGGGTGATGGGAGACATGAGTGGGGGCCTGGTGGAGGGTGCCCCTGGATTCTGGGGGGTGGGGGTGGTTGGAGACATGAGTGGGGGTCTAGTGGAGGGTGCCCCTGGGGGCTGGGGGTGCAGGGGGACATGCGTTGGTGGGCAGTAGTGCAAGGTGACATGTGGGTTGGCTGGGGGGCATGGGCATGGTGGATGGGGTGCCTGCGGGACATGTGCAGGGTAGGCCCCTGTGGTGTGGGCCGCCTGCAGGGGCCGTGGAGAGTGTAGAGGGAACACCTGGGAGGACCCACACGTGCAATTCACGTGTTGTGCTCCCCGCGCACCCCTGGAATACACGTACCCTGTTGGAATCGCGTGTGATACTTCCTGCGCACCCCTGAAATACACGTACCCTGCTGCTTTTGCGTGTGATACTTCCCGCGCACCCCTGGAATACACGTACCCTGCTGCTTTTGCATGTGATACTTCCCGCGCGAACCCTGGAATACACGTACCCTGATGAAATCGCGTGTGATACTTCCTGCGCACCCCTGAAATACACGTACCCTGCTGCTTTTGCGTGTGATACTTCCCGCGCACCCCTGGAATACACGTACCCTGCTGCTTTTGCGTGTGATACTTCTCGCGCACCCCTGGAATACACGTACCCTGATGGAATCGCTTGTGATACTTCCCGTGCACCCATGAAATACACGTACCTTGCTGCTTTTGCGTGTGATACTTCCCACGCACCCCTGGAATACTCGTACCCTGCTGCTTTTGCGTGTGATACTTCCCGCGCACCCCTGGAATACACGTACCCTGATGGAATCGCGTGTGATACTTCCCGCGCACCCCTGAAATGCACGTACCCTGCTGCTTTTGCGTGTGATACTTCCCGCGCACCCCTGGAATACACGTACCCTGCTGCTTTTGCGTGTGATACTTCCCGCGCACCCCTGGAATACACGTACCCTGATGGAATCGCGTGTGATACTTCCCACGCAGCACTGAAATGCACGTGCCCTGCTGTTTTTGCATGTGATACTTCCCGCGCACCCCTGGAATACACGTGCCCTGATGGAATCGCGTGTGTTACTTCCCACGCACCCCTGATGTACATGTGCCCAGGACAATCTCGTGTGAAACTTCCCGCGAACCACTGAAATACACGTTCCCCGCTTGGCGTTTGCTTTTTGGCAGCCCTGTGAACTGGTCCAGGGTTAGCGCAGCCCTTTGCGATGATTTGGGAATTTTGAAGGCTTTTCCTTGCGCGAGGGCGTTCTTGGGGGCGTAACTGGCGCTGCTGCAGGGTCGCTGCGCCACTCTGCGCCACGGCTGGTTTCGGAGGCTAAAATCCATGAATACGCTGTGCGATGAAAAGGATTTTTTCACACGCGGCTGTCGCAGTGTATCGCACGGGGACACTGTGCGCCAGCCGCATGCGCCACTTTTGTGCGAATTTCTATGAATTACCCTGTATGTCCAACTTGGGTCCTTTCTCTCTCTCCCCTTGTGGTGTCCACCAGGGCTCTATCCTCTCACCCTGGCTCTTCAATGTCTATCTGGCCCCTTTGGCCCATCTGATCTCCACCTTCTCTTCTAACTTTCAGTGTTATGCGGATGACACTCAGCTCTCTTTCAGGCTTACCTCAGCCTCCTCTCCTTCCTCGCTCATTCCTGATTGTCTATCCACGATTCAGGATTGCTGCGCCTCCAAAGATCTCCTCCTTAATGCCAGTAAGACTGAGATCCTTCTCATTGGGACCCCTGCTCCCGCTTTCCCTCTCTCACTCTGGCTGCCCTCCTTGCGCCCTCTTCTCTCGCTGTCCTGTGAGGCAACAAATCTTGGTGTCATCTTCGACTCCACTCTCTCCTTCTCTCCTCACAACAACTGACATGCAAACAGGGGGTGTATGTAGACATCAACCCATAGGTCAAGTACCCCATGACCCCTTGACTGCCAAGCTTACCGATAGACAGGTAATATTTGGTATCAGTGATTCGAAAATCAAAGACTTGTGCCTTAAGCAGTTCCTGTAGAAGTTTCACATCATCTGCCTGGAAGACAGAGACCAAGAAGAACTAAATATGGCGTCATTACCAGTTTCTACAGCAATATTTAGTGAACTGTGTTGCCTTGGCAACCCACTCTTGCATGTGTACGTTATTATGAAACTATTTCTTCTCGGGCTGCTTTATCTCCATCTAACAGAACCTTCAATAGACCTAAATAAACATTTTTCACCAAGACTTGAAGGTTGTCCTTTTCTGTGAACTTGCACATTCGTTCAAGCTGGCATATGGTCAAGATACCCATGAGTTCTGTCCACTTGTCCTATTATGAAGTACTAACAACATTGCCTTGTTTCATCTTGTTGAAAACGGTATCAAACAGCTGAAAGCACAATGCACATCACGGGTGCCCATGTATGACAACGACACTGTACACCCCCCCTTACTCTCCTGTAAGAGGCAGTACTGCACACCATGTGAGTTGGGATTTGTTATCCTCCCATGGTTCCGTCCAGAGGTTATGGCTCCTTGGTGGCTGTGCTTCCCTCTCCCCTCTCCCCTCTCGAAGGACCTGCAGCACTGGCATTGCCATTACCCATCAGGCCATGTGATATGCGGCTGCAACCTAATCATTGACTGCCCTATATTGGTGGCTGCTGTAGTTGGTCTTGTATTGATGACTGCCTAATTTTAGGTGGTGGGAATAGTTCGAGAAAGTTCAGTTCATTGCTATGCACTCAAATTAGGGATCTGATACTGCACGTGAAAATAACTCATGCAGTAATACAAAATGGAGTATTAATGCAGATGGTAAACCCTAAAAATCAAAGTATGTAGACACTGTATTCTTCTGTGCTAACATAATTTATCCTACTTTGTACACGTTGCCCTGTGCTGAAAACGCAGATGTTAGTTGGAAGTGCACATTCAGAGTAGCCCTCAAAGGTAGCCAGTGGTTGCTGCTGTAGGGCTTACTGGATGTTTTCCTCAGCCCTTCCCTGTGGTGATGGGATAGGCAACATGTATCATGCATTGGGATGGTGTAGTGTAAACATTGTGCATCCAGTGGGGCTTCTATGGGAAATGGGAGTACAGAGGTTATTCATCGCACCTGGAAAGGAAACCGGGTAACAGTCTGTACCTGATTGGGGCAGCACAGCTGAGAAATTGTCCAAAACCCAGTAATTATAATCGCTCCACCACTCAGGTGAGAACTTTCTGTCTTGGTGGGAGGCACTCCTTGGATTGCTTATTAAAGCACATGGTCCATACCTTACAATCAGTCGGATGGTGGCATCCTGCCACCTGGTAACCGAGGTTGCCCAGTGGAGATGGATGAGAAGGGCAGATCTCGGACCAACCCCGATATTCAGCTCGTGCAACAAACGTGGGTCTAAGTAGAAGTGGCATATTTGTATTTGTGTAATTTGTAATGTGCTTGCGCCCGAGGCTTCTAATTGAATCTATTAAATCTGGTGAGAAGACAATCTTGAATTGGGGCAATATACATGTAACCCTGTTGTTATTTGAGCCTTGGTCTGCTAGTATGGATCCTTCTCCATTGGGGGAGGGATCACTGGAAACACCGCCCCACTCACCAGACCCGCTGGAAAGAAAGAGGGCATTTGACAACCTGTCATGAAAATGATGTTATTGTTAGCAGGAAATGGGCCACAGTCCTGAGTTCCTAGCATTGATTACGCCACTCAGTGACCACACAACACCATGGTATTTGTTCTGCAAGTTCAGGGTACTATAATAAAAGGATCAATAAAGAATCAATAATGTACTACTTACTGTTATTTAGGGCCCTCCCCTGTGCAGGCCAGTAGATGGGTTGCCCCAGTCTTTGATTTGCTGTGGCATCCTCTGTGCGCTCTGGGGGCTTGCTCCCTCATTTTCACCACAGCTTGTTCCTTGGCCACTTTGCTTGTGCGGCCAAGGGATGCAGATCATCTGGGGCCTCCTGTCTGGCTCTGAGTTTAGCCAGCTGCCTCCTAAAGCCGTGCTGCCTGGTACTGGGCCATCACACTGAACACACCTGCTGTGGGCAACCTTATCTTCACCTGGACCACCTTACCAATGCCACCCTGGCTTTGCTCTGCTTTAGTCTGCCTGGTCTGGTCCCTGGAAGGATACATGGCTCTTCAGGCCACCATTGGGAAGGTCCTTCTTCTGGGCACAGTGAGTCTGGAACCCGAATGGGCCAATTGCTCCTAGGGCAGCAGTTTGGTCAGGCCTTTCCACACATGCTGTCTGAGCTTGTCCACATGTCCAGCTGGTCCTGGCATACACCTCCAGGCTCAAATAAAGACGTAACGCGTATCAACCTGATGGAGAACTTTGTGGCACAGATCCATCATAATTATCCATGTCTTAGTGGTAGTTTTTCCTGGACACCTCTGAAAGGTAGAAAAATGTCTTCCAGACCTAAGAAACAAATCTCTTGAAGAGCGTCATTTCTGTGATAGGTATTCCAATGGAGGGCTAAGGGATATTGAGTGTCATTTTTTTATGACGGTCCTAATATGTACCTGGATCCATGTCCTCAATTTTCTTATACTACTGCCACTGTACCATTTTTTGCATTTGTGTTAAATCCCACATATTACAAAATGTTGCAGTCTATGAAAGAGATAAATTTGTGTAACAACAGAGAAGCTTTCTAAATATAATTTCTGATGAAGCCCTATGTTGGGGAGCAACAATGATTTAGATAGTGATGATTTGGCCATTGATGACAAAGGTTGTAACATGAAATTGATCTTGAGGATCAATATTGAAACACACTATGCTTCCACAAAGGAGTGAAAATAGATTGTTTGATACAGGATTCAATTGTTGAATTTCCTTAAATAAAATTTTAAAAAATCGGGGTCTTAAAGTGGACAACCTTGTTCCTTTCCTTAAATACGTTTAATTTACGGATTTTTGAAGGAATGAGTTTGGTGCTATAGATATGATTGATCAAGTCAAAGTGCCTTTTGCCCATCTCCATCTGCCAACTGTTTGGATAGTTACAGGGTTTGGCCTCTCTGTGTTGGAACATGTTGATGATGTTGCAGTGATGGGTGGAGGGGGCACACGCTGGGGATATTGCAATGCCTGGGAATGCCTTCGTGTGTGGCCTTGGTTGATAACAACATGATTCCATTCCAGGTGTTTTGAGCAGTTTCTTTCTTGTTGATTGATAGGTGTTCCAATGTGTTGGGTATTGTAAAGATGATCACGGATTGATTGGACTGCACCAGATGCAGGAAGCTGGTGATGGTCAGGGTAAAGAGAAGGACGATGATATCTTTTAGAACAGGGATGCTTCATTGGTCTCTGCAATTCTTTATTAATCTGTAGTGTAATGGTCATGTGTCCTGCTTCCTTTGCTGGGCACAGGCCATATCTACACAGAGCTCTACCCAGACCAGAAGGAAGCCACGAGCCGTGTTCTGCACCTCCTTTATGTGCCAGCCACTGCCTGAGGCCCTGGCAGGCAGTGCTCCTTTCTACGACTAGAAAGTGATGTCACCTCAAGAACATGCGCATTGGCAGGGCACGTCCCAGTGTAGGAAGTGTCTGGCCCATGCACGCTTTTCTCAGAGAATACTGATGCACTGTAGATACTCTGGGATAACACACGTGTGTGCGTGTGCGTGTGCGTGTGTGTTTGTTTTATACCAACATGGCGGGCGCTTTTATGCTTGCTAATATAAAAGGTTGTTCTTCACCAGGTCCTACCAAGTTCATGGCCTGGGATCGATTCCCAGTCATCCGCCTGGAAGAAAGCTTAATCGGTGTCATTCACAACAGACGTAGGCTGTAAAACCGAGACACACTCAGCATTTGCTGCTTGGGCGCCTTGGCATTCCAGGGTTTGGAGAAAAGACAACAGGACAGCTATTAATAAGGCTCGTACAATCACTGGAACGCGTAAGAGCAGCTGTCCAGGCGTGGTATGCTCTGGGGAGCTCATGTAAAAAAGTGTCCCTTCACGAAACGTGTTTCAGGATGCGCAGACAAGTCCTGCAGGGTCAAGTTGCAGGGCTGGGCCGAATGAACTTAAATGCCCAAATGACACTCAATGGGCACTCAAAAGATGTTAATACAAACATGAAAGTGGACTGGGTTCTTAAAAATATCACAATAATATTGGCAAAAACACAAATCACAATACTTTATTTTATCACAGTTTCAGTCAAGAAAAAATAAATACTGGTCAGTGGATAAAAGCAATTTACAAATGTAGTGCTGTGAAATTTTGATTTTACTGCGGGCTTAAAAGGCTAGCAGTTTGGTTTACAGATTGGTACAAATGCATATGGCAATTATGATTTTACTTACACGTTTGCTTTAGCAGTTTGTTTTCAGACCCCCCTCACTTTAGTCTGTGTTGGGTAAGTTGAAGAGAAAAATTGGAATGCATTGGGAATTTTGTATTTCAGACCCCCCTCCACTTAAAGGCTTGTGTTGGGGATGCCAGATAGAATGATTGGGATGATTTTGAGGAATTTCGGATAGCAGACACCCTCAACTTAAAGGCCTTTGTTGGGAAAGATGGACAGATAAAATTGGGGTGATTTGAGAATGTTGGATTTCAGAACCCACCGCCCCACCCCGACACCCGCCTCTGGGCCCCCAACATGTAAAGGCTGCTGTTGAGGTAGCTAGGCAGCAAAATTGGGATGATTTTGAGGAATATTGGATTTCAGATCCCCCACTTAAAGGCCTGTGCAGGTGGAAGCTGGGCAGAAATATTGCCCAATTAAATGACAGGCTATAGTTTTTAACCCACAATGGGAATGAGCTTTGTTAATTTCAAATCTTAACAAAAATCAACCTCTGGTGTTTCAGCCAAATGGGGAATTAATTAAATTAATATTTTTAGTTAAATAGGCTAAGGACCTATACAGTTTTGCCCCCCCCCACCCACTATAAAGGGAAAGGATTTAAGGCAAGCAGACTCCCCCACCTTTTGGTTTCAAATGACACTTTTCTACTTACATTTAAAACCTCAGTTTAAAGTTCAGGAAAGCGAGCTGCAATTCAGGACCCTCCGGGAACAGCCTTCCGATTATCAGTGCGACCATAGTGCTTCTTTTATCATAAACCAACACCCTGTGTACCGCAAAGGAACAGCGCGTGACTCAAGATAAACTTTTGCAGATCGACAGCAAAGACAAATGCAAATCGCTGAATATTCTCTAAACATTTGCAGGGTAATTCATAGAAATTAGCACAAAAGTGGCGCACGCGGCTGGCGCACAGTGTCCCCGTGTGATACACTGCGTCAGCCGCGTGCGATAAAATCCTTTTCATCGCACAGCGTATTCATGGATTTTAGCCTCAAAAACCAGCCGTGGCGCAGAGTGGCACAGCGACCCTGCAGCAGCGCCAGTTACGCCCCCAAGAACGCCCTCGCGCAAGGAAAAGCCTTCAAAATTCCCAAATCATCGCAAAGGGCTGCGCTAACCCTGGACCAGTTCACAGGGCTGCCAAACAGCAAACGCCAAGCGGGGAACGTGTATTTCAGTGGTTCTCGGGAAGTTTCACACGCGATTCTCCTGGGTACGTGTACATCAGGGGTACGTGGGAAGTAACACACGCGATTCCATCAGGGCATGTGTATTTCAGGGGTGCGCGGGAAGTATCACCCGCAAAAACAGCAGGGTACGTGCATTTCAGGGGTGCGCGGGAAGTATCACACCTGATTCCATCAGGGTACGTGTATTCCAGGGGTGCACAGGAAGTATCACACGCAAAAGCAGCAGGGTACATGTATTTCAGGGGTGCGCGGGAAGTATCACAAGCAATTCCATCAGGGTATGTGTATTCCGGGGTGCGCGGGAAGTATAACAAGCAAAAGCAGCAGGGTACGTGTATTTCAGGGGTGCGCGGGAAGTATCACACGCGATTCCATCAGGGTATGTGTATTTCAGGGGTGCGCGGGAAGTATCACAAGCGATTCCATCAGGGTACGTGTATTTCAGGGGTGCGCGGGAAGTATCACACGCAATTCCATCAGGGTACGTGTATTTCAGGGGTGCGCGGGAAGTATCAAACGCGATTCCATCAGGGTACGTGTATTCCAGGGGTGCGCAGGAAGTATCATACGCGATTCCATCAGGGTACGTGTATTCCAGGAGTGCGCGGGAAGTATCACAGCAAAAGCAGCAGGGTACATGTATTTCAGGGGTGCGCGGGATGTATCACACGCGATTCCATCAGGGTACGTGTATTTCAGGGGTGCGCGGGAAGTATCACACGCGATTCCATCAGGGTACGTGTATTTCAGGGGTGCGCGGGGAGCACTAAACGTGAATTGCCTGTGTGGGTCCTCCCAGGTGTTCCCTCTACACCCTCCACGGCCCCTGCAGACAGCCCACACCACAGGGGGCTACCCTGCACATGTCCCGCAGGCAGCCCATCCACCATGCCCATGCCCCCCAGTCAACCCACATGTCACCTTGCACTACTGCCCACCAACGCATGTCCCCCTGCACCCCCACCCCCCAGCACTGTGGTGCACCCTCCACCAGGCCCCCACTCATGTCCAACTCATGTCTCCCATCACCCCACCCCCCAGCATCCAGGGGCACCCTCCACCAGGCCCCCACTCATGTCCAACTCATGTCTCCCATCACCCCCACCACCCAGCAGTGCAGGGGCACCCTCCACCAGGCCCCCACTCATGTCTCCCAGCACCCCACCCCCCAGCAGTGCAGGGGCACCCTCCACCAGGCCCCCACTCATGTCCCCCATCACCCCCACCCCCCAGCATCCTGGGGCACCCTCCACCAGGCCCCCACTCATGTCTCCCAGCACCCCCACCCCCCAGCAGTGCAGGGGCACCTGCCAGCAGGCCCCCACTCATGTCCCCCTGCACCCCCACCCCCCAGCAGTGCAGGGCACCCTCCACCAGGCCCCCACTCATGTCCCCCTGCACCCCCAACCCCCAGCACTGTGGTGCACCCTCCACCAGGCCCCCACTCATGTCCAACTCATGTCTCCCAGCACCCCCACCACCCAGCAGTGCAAGGCACCCTCCACCAGGCCCTCTCTCATGTCTCCCAGCACCCCCACCCCCAGCACTGTGGGGCACCCTCCACCAGGCCCCCACTCATGTCTCCCAACACCCCCACACGCCAGCAGTCAGGGGCACCCTCCACCAGCCCCCCACTCATGTCCCCTGCACCCCCACCCCCCAGCACTGTGGGGCACCCTCCACCAGGCCCCCACTCATGTCCCCCTGCACCCCCCCAGCACTGTGGTGCACCCTCCACCAGGCCCCCACTCATGTCTCCCAGCACCCCCACCCCCCAGCACTGTGGGGCACCTGCCAGCAGGCCCCCACTCATGTCCCACTCATGTCTCCCAGCACCCCCACCACCCAGCAGTGCAGGGCACCCTCCACCAGGCCTCCACTCATGTCCCCCTGCACCCCAACCCCCAGCACTGTGGGGCACCTGCCAGCAGGCCCCCACTCATGTCCAACCATGTCTCCCAGCACCCCTACCCCCCAGCAGTGCAGGTCACCCTCCACCAGGCCCCCACTCATGTCCCCCTGCACCCCACCCCCCAGCAGTGCAGGGCACCCTCCACCAGGCCCCCACTCATGTCTCCCAGCACCCCCACCCCCCAGCACTGTGGTGCACCCTCCACCAGGCCCCCACTCATGTCCAACTCATGTCTCCCAGCACCCCCGCCCCCCAGCAGTGCAGGGCACCTGCCAGCAAGCCCCCACTCATGTCCCACTCATGTCCCCCTGCACCCCCACCCCCCAGCAGTCAGGGGCACCTGCCAGCAGGCCCTCACTCATGTGCCCCTGCACCCCCACCCCCCAGCACTGTGGTGCACCCTCCACCAGGCTCCCACTCATGTCCAACTCATGTCTCCCAGCACCCCCACCCCCCAGCAGTGCAGGGCACCCTCCACCAGGCCCCCACTCATGTCCCCCTGCACCCCCACCCCCAGCAGTGCAGGGCACCCTCCACCAGGCCCCCACTCATGTCTCCCCTGCACCCCCACGCCCCAGCAGTGCAGGGCACCTGCCAGCAGGCCCCCACTCATGTCCAACCCATGTCTCCCAGCAGCCCCACCCCCCAGCAGTGCAGGACACCCTCCACCAGGCCCCCACTCATGTCCCCCTGCACCCCCACCCCCCAGCAGTGCAGGGCACCTGCCAGCAGGCCCCCACTCATGTCCAACACATGTCTCCCAGCAGCCACACCCCCCAGCGGTGCAGGGTACCCTCCACCAGGCCCCCACTCATGTCTCCCAGCACCCCCACCCCCCACCAGTCAGGGGCACCCTCCACCAGGCCCCCACTCATGTCCCCCTGCACCCCCACCCCCCAGCACTGTGGTGCACCCTCCACCAGGCCCCCACTCATGTCCAACTCATGTCTCCCAGCACCCCCACCCCCCAGCAGAGCAGGACACCCTCCACCAGGCCCCCACTCATGTCCTCCTGCACCCCCACCCCCCAGCAGTGCAGGGCACCCTCCACCAGGCCCCCACTCATGTCCCCCTGCACCCCCACCCCCCAGCAGTGCAGGGCACCTGCCAGCAGGCCCCCACTCATGTCCAACTCATGTCTCCCAGCAGCCCCACCCCCAGCAGTGCAGGGCACCCTCCACCAGGCCCCCACTCATGTCTCCCAGCACCCGCACCCCCCAGCAGTCAGGGGAACCCTCCCCCAGGCCCCACTCATGTCCCCCTGCACCCCCACCCCCCAGCACTGTGGTGCACCCTCCGCCAGGCCCCCACTCATGTCTCCCAGCACCCCCACCCCCCAGCACTGTGGGGGACCCTCCACCAGGCCCCCACTCATGTCTCCCAGCACCCCCACCCCCCAGCAGTCAGGGGAACCCTCCCCCAGGCCCCCACTCATGTCCCCCTGCACCCCCACCCCCCAGCACTGTGGTGCACCCTCCACCAGGCCCCCACTCATGTCCCCCTGCACCCCCACCCCCCAGCACTGTGGTGCACCCTCCACCAGGCCCCCACTCATGTCTCCCAGCACCCCCACCCCCCAGCACTGTGCGGCACCTGCCAGCAGGCCCCCACTCATGTCTCCCAGCACCCCCACCGCCCAGCACTGTGGTGCACCCTCCACCAGGCCCCCACTCATGTCTCCCAGCACCCCCACCCCCCAGCACTGTGCGGCACCTGCCAGCAGGCCCCCACTCATGTCCCCCTGCACCCCCACCGCCCAGCACTGTGGTGCACCCTCCACCAGGCCCCCACTCATGTCTCCCAGCACCCCCACCCCCCAGCACTGTGGGGCACCTGCCAGTAGGTCCCCACTCATGTCTCCCAGCACCCCCACCCCCCAGCAGTGCAGGGCACCCTCCACCAGGCCCCCACTCATGTCCCCCTGCACCCCAACCCCCAGCACTGTGGGGCACCTGCCAGCAGGCCCCCACTCATGTCCAACCATGTCTCCCAGCACCCCTACCCCCCAGCAGTGCAGGTCACCCTCCACCAGGCCCCCACTCATGTCCCCCTGCACCCCCACCCCCCAGCAGTGCAGGGCACCCTCCACCAGGCCCCCACTCATGTCTCCCAGCACCCCCACCCCCCAGCACTGTGGTGCACCCTCCACCAGGCCCCCACTCATGTCCAACTCATGTCTCCCAGCACCCCCGCCCCCCAGCAGTGCAGGGCACCCTCCACCAGGCCTCCACTCATGTCCCCCTGCACCCCAACCCCCAGCACTGTGGGGCACCTGCCAGCAGGCCCCCACTCATGTCCAACTCATGTCTCCCAGCACACCCAACCCCCAGCAGTGCAGGGCACCCTCCACCAGGCCTCCACTCATGTCCCCCTGCACCCCAACCCCCAGCACTGTGGGGCACCTGCCAGCAGGCCCCCACTCATGTCCAACCATGTCTCCCAGCACCCCTACCCCCCAGCAGTGCAGGTCACCCTCCACCAGGCCCCCACTCATGTCCCCCTGCACCCCCACCCCCCAGCAGTGCAGGGCACCCTCCACCAGGCCCCCACTCATGTCTCCCAGCACCCCCACCCCCCAGCACTGTGGTGCACCCTCCACCAGGCCCCCACTCATGTCCAACTCATGTCTCCCAGCACCCCCGCCCCCCAGCAGTGCAGGGCACCTGCCAGCAATCCCACACTCATGTCCCACTCATGTCCCCCTGCACCCCAACTCCCAACAGTCAGGGGCACCTGCCAGCAGGCCCTCACTCATGTGCCCCTGCACCCCCACCCCCCAGCACTGTGGTGCACCCTCCACCAGGCTCCCACTCATGTCCAACTCATGTCTCCCAGCACCCCACCCCCCAGCAGTGCAGGGCACCCTCCACCAGGCCCCCACTCATGTCCCCCTGCACCCCCACCCCCAGCAGTGCAGGGCACCCTCCACCAGGCCCCCACTCATGTCTCCCCTGCACCCCCACGCCCCAGCAGTGCAGGGCACCTGCCAGCAGGCCCCCATCCATGTCCAACCCATGTCTCCCAGCAGCCCCACCCCCCAGCAGTGCAGGACACCCTCCACCAGCCCCCCACTCATTTCCCCCTGCACCCCCACCACCAGCAGTGCAGGGCACCTGCCAGCAGGCCCCCACTCATGTCCAACCCATGTCTCCCAGCAGCCACACCCCCCAGCAGTGCAGGGCACCCTCCACCAGGCCCCCACTCATGTCTCCCTGCACCCCCACCCCCCAGCAGTGCAGGGCACCCTCCACCAGGCCCCCACTCATGTCTCCCAGCACGCCACCAGTCAGGGGCACCCTCCACCAGGCCCCCACTCATGTCCCCCTGCACCCCCACCCCCCAGCACTGCGGTGCACCCTCCACCAGGCCCCCACTCATGTCCAACTCATGTCTCCCAGCACCCCCACCCCCCAGCAGAGCAGGGCACCCTCCACCAGGCCCCCACTCATGTCCTCCTGCACCCCCACCCCCCAGCAGTGCAGGGCACCCTCCACCAGGCCCCCACTCATGTCCCCCTGCACCCCCACCCCCCAGCAGTACAGGGCACCTGCCAGCAGGCCCCCACTCATGTCCAACTCATGTCTCCCAGCAGCCCCACCCCAGCAGTGCAGGGCACCCTCCACCAGGCCCCCACTCATGTCTCCCAGCACCCCCACCCCCCAGCAGTCAGGGGATCCCTCCCCCAGGCCCCCACTCAGGTCCCCCTGCACCCTCACCCCCCAACACTGTGGTGCACCCTCCGCCAGGCCCCAACTCATGTCTCCCAGCACCCCCACCCCCCAGCACTGTGGGGCACCTGCCAGCAGGCCCCCACTCATGTCTCCCAGCACCCCCACCCCCCAGCAGTGCAGGGCACCCTCCACCAGGCCCCCACTCATGTCTCCCAGCACCCCCACCCCCCAGCACTGTGGGGCACCCTCCACCAGGCCCCCACTCATGTCCCCCTGCACCTCCAACCCCCAGCAGTGCAGGGCACCCTCCACCAGGCCCCCACTCATGTCCCCCTGCACCCCAACCCCCCAGCACAGTGGTGCACCCTCCACCAGGCCCCCACTCATGTCTCCCAGCAACCCCACCCCCCAGCACTGTGGGGGACCCTCCACCAGGCCCCCACTCATGTCTCCCAGCACCCCCACCCCCCAGCAGTCAGGGGCACCCTCCACCAGGCCCCCACTCATGTCCCCCTGCCCCCCACCCCCCAGCACTGTGGTGCACCCTCCACCAGGCCCCCACTCATGTCCAACTCATGTCTCCCAGCACCCCCACCCCCCAGCAGAGCAGGGCACCCTCCACCAGGCCCCCACTCATGTCCCCCTGCACCCCACCCCCCAGCAGTGCAGTGCACCCTCCACCAGGCCCCCACTCATGTCCCCCTGCAGCCCCACCCCCCAGCAGTGCAGGGCATCTGCCAGCAGGCCCCCACTCATGTCCAACTCATGTCTCCCAGCACCCCCGCCCCCCAGCAGTGCAGGGCACCCTCCACCAGGCCTCCACTCATGTCCCCCTGCACCCCAACCCCCAGCACTGTGGGGCACCTGCCAGCAGGCCCCCACTCATGTCCCACTCATGTCTCCCAGCACACCCAACCCCCAGCAGTGCAGGGCACCCTCCACCAGGCCTCCACTCATGTCCCCCTGCACCCCAACCCCCAGCACTGTGGGGCACCTGCCAGCAGGCCCCCACTCATGTCCAACCATGTCTCCCAGCACCCCTACCCCCCAGCAGTGCAGGTCACCCTCCACCAGGCCCCCACTCATGTCCCCCTGCACCCCCACCCCCCAGCAGTGCAGGGCACCCTCCACCAGGCCCCCACTCATGTCTCCCAGCACCCCCACCCCCCAGCACTGTGGTGCACCCTCCACCAGGCCCCCACTCATGTCCAACTCATGTCTCCCAGCACCCCCGCCCCCCAGCAGTGCAGGGCACCTGCCAGCAATCCCACACTCATGTCCCACTCATGTCCCCCTGCACCCCCAACTCCCAACAGTCAGGGGCACCTGCCAGCAGGCCCTCACTCATGTGCCCCTGCACCCCCACCCCCCAGCACTGTGGTGCACCCTCCACCAGGCTCCCACTCATGTCCAACTCATGTCTCCCAGCACCCCACCCCCCAGCAGTGCAGGGCACCCTCCACCAGGCCCCCACTCATGTCCCCCTGCACCCCCACCCCCAGCAGTGCAGGGCACCCTCCACCAGGCCCCCACTCATGTCTCCCCTGCACCCCCACGCCCCAGCAGTGCAGGGCACCTGCCAGCAGGCCCCCATCCATGTCCAACCCATGTCTCCCAGCAGCCCCACCCCCCAGCAGTGCAGGACACCCTCCACCAGCCCCCCACTCATTTCCCCCTGCACCCCCACCACCAGCAGTGCAGGGCACCTGCCAGCAGGCCCCCACTCATGTCCAACCCATGTCTCCCAGCAGCCACACCCCCCAGCAGTGCAGGGCACCCTCCACCAGGCCCCCACTCATGTCTCCCTGCACCCCCACCCCCCAGCAGTGCAGGGCACCCTCCACCAGGCCCCCACTCATGTCTCCCAGCACGCCACCAGTCAGGGGCACCCTCCACCAGGCCCCCACTCATGTCCCCCTGCACCCCCACCCCCCAGCACTGCGGTGCACCCTCCACCAGGCCCCCACTCATGTCCAACTCATGTCTCCCAGCACCCCCACCCCCCAGCAGAGCAGGGCACCCTCCACCAGGCCCCCACTCATGTCCTCCTGCACCCCCACCCCCCAGCAGTGCAGGGCACCCTCCACCAGGCCCCCACTCATGTCCCCCTGCACCCCCACCCCCCAGCAGTACAGGGCACCTGCCAGCAGGCCCCCACTCATGTCCAACTCATGTCTCCCAGCAGCCCCACCCCAGCAGTGCAGGGCACCCTCCACCAGGCCCCCACTCATGTCTCCCAGCACCCCCACCCCCCAGCAGTCAGGGGATCCCTCCCCCAGGCCCCCACTCAGGTCCCCCTGCACCCTCACCCCCCAACACTGTGGTGCACCCTCCGCCAGGCCCCAACTCATGTCTCCCAGCACCCCCCACCCCCCAGCACTGTGGGGCACCTGCCAGCAGGCCCCCACTCATGTCTCCCAGCACCCCCACCCCCCAGCAGTGCAGGGCACCCTCCACCAGGCCCCCACTCATGTCTCCCAGCACCCCCACCCCCCAGCACTGTGGGGCACCCTCCACCAGGCCCCCACTCATGTCCCCCTGCACCTCCAACCCCCAGCAGTGCAGGGCACCCTCCACCAGGCCCCCACTCATGTCCCCCTGCACCCCAACCCCCCAGCACAGTGGTGCACCCTCCACCAGGCCCCCACTCATGTCTCCCAGCAACCCCACCCCCCAGCACTGTGGGGGACCCTCCACCAGGCCCCCACTCATGTCTCCCAGCACCCCCACCCCCCAGCAGTCAGGGGCACCCTCCACCAGGCCCCCACTCATGTCCCCCTGCCCCCCACCCCCCAGCACTGTGGTGCACCCTCCACCAGGCCCCCACTCATGTCCAACTCATGTCTCCCAGCACCCCCACCCCCCAGCAGAGCAGGGCACCCTCCACCAGGCCCCCACTCATGTCCCCCTGCACCCCACCCCCCAGCAGTGCAGTGCACCCTCCACCAGGCCCCCACTCATGTCCCCCTGCAGCCCCACCCCCCAGCAGTGCAGGGCATCTGCCAGCAGGCCCCCACTCATGACCAACTCATGTCCCCCTGCACCCCCACCCCCCAGCAGTGCAGGGCACCCTCCACCAGGGCCCCACCATGTCCCCCTGCACCCCCACCCCCCAGCACTGTGATGCACCCTCCACCAGGCCCCCACTCGTGTCCAACTCATGTCTCCCAGCACCCCCACCCCCCAGCAGAGCAGGGCACCCTCCACCAGGCCCCCACTCATGTCCAACCCATGTCTCCCAGCAGCCCCACCCCCCCAGCAGTGCAGGACACCCTCCACCAGGCCCCCACTCATGTCCCCCTGCACCCCCACCCCCCAGCAGTGCAGGGTACCTGCCAGCAGGCCCCCACTCATGTCCAACCCATGTCTCCCAGCAGCCCCACCCCCCAGCAGTGCAGGGCACCCTCCACCAAGCCCCCACTCATGTCCCCCGTGCACCCCCACCCCCTGCAGTGCAGGGCACCCTCCACCAGGCCCCCACTCATGTCTCCCAGCACCCCCACCCCCCACCAGTCAGGGGCACCCTCCACCAGGCCCCCACTCATGTCCCCCTGCACCCCCACCCCCCAGCACTGTAGTGCACCCTCCACCAGGCCCCCACTCATGTCCAACTCATGTCTCCCAGCACCCCCACCTCCCAGCAGAGCAGCGCACCCTCCACCAGGCCCCCACTCATGTCCTCCTGCACCCCCACCCCCCCGCAGTGCAGGGCACCCTCCACCAGGCCCCCACTCATGTCCCCCTGCACCCCCACCCCCCAGTAGTGCAGGGCACCTGCCAGCAGGCCCCCACTCATGTCCAACTCATGTCTCCCAGCAGCCCCACCCCCAGCAGTGCAGGGCACCCTCCACCAGGCCCCCACTCATGTCTCCCTGCACTCCCACCCCCCAGCAGTCAGGGGAACCTTCCCCCAGGCCCCCACTCATGTCCCCCTGCACCCCCACCCCCCAGCACTGTGGGGGACCCTCCACCAGGCCCCCACTCATGTCTCCCAGCACCCCCACCCCCCAGCCGTCAGGGGCACCCTCCGCCAGGCCCCCACTCATGTCTCCCAGCACCCCCACCCCCCAGCACTGTGGGGGACCCTCCACCAGGCCCCCACTCATGTCTCCCAGCACCCCCACCCCCCAGCAGTCAGGGGCACCCTCCACCAGGCCCCCACTCATGTCCCCCTTCACCCCCACGCCCCAGCACTGTGGTGCACCCTCCACCAGGCCCCCACTCATGTCCCCCTGCACCCCCACCCCCCAGCACTTTGGGGCACCTGCCAGCAGGCCCCCACTCATGTCCAACTCATGTCTCCCAGCACCCCCAGCAGTGCAGGGCACCCTCCACCAGGCCCCCACTCATGTCCCCCTGTACCCCCACCCCCCAGCAGTGCAGGGCACTCTCCACCAGGCCCCCACTCATGTCCCCCTGCACCCCAACCCCCCAGCACTGTGGTGCACCCTCCACCAGGCCCCCACTCATGTCTCCCAGCAACCCCACCCCCCAGCACTGTGGGGGACCCTCCACCAGGCCCCCACTCATGTCTCCCAGCACCCCCACCCCCCAGCAGTCAGGGGCACCCTCCACCAGGCCCCCACTCATGTCCCCCTGCACCCCCACCCCCCAGCACTGTGGTGCACCCTCCACCAGGCCCCCACTCATGTCCAACTCATGTCTCCCAGCACCCCCACCCCCCAGCAGAGCAGGGCACCCTCCACCAGGCCCCCACTCATGTCCTCCTGCACCCCTACCCCCCCGCAGTGCAGGGCACCCTCCACCAGGCCCCCACTCATGTCCCCCTGCACCCCCACCCCCCAGTAGTGCAGGGCACCTGCCAGCAGGCCCCCACTCATGTCCAACTCATGTCTCCCAGCAGCCCCACCCCCAGCAGTGCAGGGCACCCTCCACCAGGCCCCCACTCATGTCTCCCTGCACTCCCACCCCCCAGCAGTCAGGGGAACCTTCCCCCAGGCCCCCACTCATGTCCCCCTGCACCCCCACCCCCCAGCACTGTGGGGGACCCTCCACCAGGCCCCCACTCATGTCTCCCAGCACCCCCACCCCCCAGCAGTCAGGGCACCCTCCACCAGGCCTCCACTCATGTCCCCCTGCACCCCAACCCCCCAGCACTGTGGGGGACCCTCCACCAGGCCCCCACTCATGTCTCCCAGCACCCCCACCCCCCAGCAGTCAGGGGCACCCTCCACCAGGCCCCCACTCATGTCCCCCTTCACCCCCACACCCCAGCACTGTGGTGCACCCTCCACCAGGCCCCCACTCATGTCCCCCTGCACCCCCACCCGCCAGCACTTTGGGGCACCTGCCAGCAGGCCCCCACTCATGTCCAACTCGTGTCTCCCAGCACCCCCAGCAGTGCAGGGCACCCTCCACCAGGCCCCCACTCATGTCCCCCTGCACCCCCACCCCCCAGCAGTGCAGGGCACCCTCCACCAGGCCCCCACTCATGTCCCCCTGCACCCCAACCCCCCAGCACTGTGGTGCACCCTCCACCAGGCCCCCACTCATGTCTCCCAGCAACCCCACCCCCCAGCACTGTGGGGGACCCTCCACCAGGCCCCCACTCATGTCTCCCAGCACCCCCACCCCCCAGCAGTCAGGGGCACCCTCCACCAGGCCCCCACTCATGTCCCCCTGCACCCCCACCCCCCAGCACTGTGGTGCACCCTCCACCAGGCCCCCACTCATGTCCAACTCATGTCTCCCAGCACCCCCACCCCCAGCAGAGCAGGGCACCCTCCACCAGGCCCCCACTCATGTCCCCCTGCACCCCCACCCCCCAGCAGTGCAGGGCACCCTCCACCAGGCCCCCACTCATGTCCCCCTGCAGCCCCACCCCTCAGCAGTGCAGGGCACCTGCCAGCAGGCCCCCACTCATGACCAACTCATGTCCCCCTGCACCCCCACCCCCCAGCAGTGCAGGGCACCCTCCACCAGGCCCCCACTCATGTCTCCCAGCACCCCCACCCCCAGCAGTCAGCGGCACCCTCCACCAGGCCCCCACTCATGTCCCCCTGCACCCCCACCCCCCAGCACTGTGGTGCACCCTCCACCAGGCCCCCACTCGTGTCCAACTCATGTCTCCCAGCACCCCCACCCCCCAGCAGAGCAGGGCACCCTCCACCAGGCCCCCACTCATGTCTCCCTGCACCCCACCCCCCAGCAGTGCAGGGCACCTGCCAGCAGGCCCCCACTCATGTCCAACTCATGTCTCCCAGCAGCCCCACCCCCAGCAGTGCAGGGTACCCTCCACCAGGCCCTCACTGATGTCTCCCAGCACCCCCACCCCCCAGCAGTCAGGGGAACCCTCCCCCAGGCCCCCACTCATGTCCCCCTGCACCCCCACCCCCCAGCACTGTGGTGCACCCTCCGTCAGGCCCCCACTCATGTCTCCCAGCACCCCCACCCCCCAGCACTGTGGGGGACCCTCCACCAGGCCCCCACTCATGTCTCCCAGCACCTCCACCCCCCAGCAGTCAGGGGCACCCTCCACCAGGCCCCCACTCATGTCCCCCTGCACCCCCACCCCCCAGCACTGTGGTGCACCCTCCACCAGGCCCCCACTCATGTCTCCCAGCACCCCCACCCCCCAGCACTGTGGAGCACCTGCCAGCAGGCCCCCACTCATGTCTCCCAGAACCCCCACCCCCCAGCAGTGCAGGGCACCCTCCACCAGGCCCCCACTCATGTCCCCCTGCACCCCCACCCCCCCAGCACTGTGGGGCACCTGCCAGCAGGCCCCCACTCATGTCCAACTCAGGTCTCCCAGCACCCCCAGCAGTGTAGGGCACCCTCCACCAGGCCCCCACTCATGTCCCCCTGCACCCCCACCCCCCAGCAGTGCAGGGCATCCTCCACCAGGCCCCCACTCATGTTCAACTCATGTCTCCCAGCACCCCCACGCAACAGCAGTGCAGGGCACCTGCCAGCAGGCCCCCACTCATGTCCCACTCATGTCCCCCTGCACCCCCACCCCCCAGCAGTCAGGGGCACCTGCCAGCAGGCCCCCACTCATGTCCCCCTGCACCCCCACCCCCCAGCACTGTGGTGCACCCTCCACCAGGCCCCCACTCATGTCCAACTCATGTCTCCCAGCACCCCCACCCCCCAGCAGTGCAGGGCACCTGCCAGCAGGCCCCCACTCATGTCCCACTCATGTCCCCCTGCACCCCCACCCCCCAGCAGTCAGGGGCACCTGCCAGCAGGCCCCCACTCATGTCCCCCTGCACCCCCACCCCCCAGCACTGTGGTGCACCCTCCACCAGGCTCCCACTCATGCCCAACTCATGTCTCCCAGCACCCCCACCCCCCAGCAGTGCAGGGCACCCTCCACCAGGCCCCCACTCATGTCCCCCTGCACCCTCACCCCCCAGCAGTGCAGGGCTCCCTCCACCAGGCCCCCACTCATGTCTCCCAGCACCCCCACCCCCCAGCAGTGCAGGGCACCTGCCAGCAGGCCCCCACTCATGTCCAACTCATGTCTCCCAGCAGCCCCACCCCCCAGCAGTGCAGGGCACCCTCCACCAGGCCCCCCCTCATGTCCCCCTGCACCCCCACCCCCAGCACTGTGGTGCACCCTCCACCAGGCCCCCACTCATGTCCAACTCATGTCTCCCAGCACCCCCACCCCCCAGCAGTGCAGGGCACCTGCCAGCAGGCCCCCACCCATGTCCCACTCATGTCCCCCTGCACCCCCACCCCCCAGCACTGTGGGGCACCTGCCAGCAGGCCCCCACTCATGTCTCCTAGCACCCCCACCCCCCAGCAGTGCGGGGCACCTGCCAGCAGGCCCCCACACATGTCCCCCAGCCAACACATCATCACAATCCAGATCCCAGGCTCCTATGCCCACCTAAATCCTACCCCACGCCACCTCAGTCCAAACACCCAACCAAGCTTTACATCCATTCAAAATTGAAATACCCATTACATGATAGATAACAAATAAGCAGTATGCGCATGAGTACAAGTCCGTCAGACCCACACAATGGCAACACATGACTGTGAAAACCCACATTGTGACAGGCATGAAACCAATGAGAGAAGTCCACACATTGAAGTAAGAAACAAAAATGTATTACAGTGTAAATGAAGTGAATGAAATCAAAACAAACAATAATGGCTACAATCATCAAAATGCAGCATGTCCACAAAAATAATAAATAATGAAAATGGGAATCCAAAATAACCGTAATGAAATTGTGTCCAAAGTCACCGTCCAACAAAGCAAATCCAAAGGGAAAGTAAAGTGAAAATCCATTGCTTCATGGTGAAAAAATAATAAAAGATGAAGGCCACAAATCCACTGTCAAACTATGTACAAAGAGCAAATCCAGGGTCCATGATCCCAACGATGTAAATGAAACCTACAATAAAACCCACCTAACTAATAACTATATACAAAAAGTGGGGCATAGTCCAAGCGCCCCAAATTAAAAATAAAAAATAAAACCTAACACTAATTAACTATATACAATGGCAGCGGGCTAGTCCAACGGCTCACTTCTGGATGTTGCGGGTCAGGGCATCATCGAACTCCTGCTCAATGTCCCGGAGGCGGTCCTGTTCCATGGCCCCGAGGATCCGCAGGGACGATGACATGTTCTCCTTCAACTCCCTGCCGATTGCCTCGAGGCACTCGGCCAGCCTCAGGGCCCTCCACATGGAGTTCTCTGCCCTGACCATCGTGAGCCGTGCCTCTTCTGCCCGCTGCCGCTCCGCATCTATGGCATGGCCCAACCGCTGCCACAGGGAAGACACTTCCTGTCCTGGGTCCTCCTGCCCTCCGGCCGATGCCTGCCCCTCCGATGTCGAAAGCCCCGAGCCATCGTGGCTCCCACCTACAGCCTCCTGCTGCTGCTGCTGCTGTCCACGTGCCCTGTCTGATGGTGCCTGCACATCCTCCTCCAGCTGGGGTGCAGTTGTTGATGTGGCTAACCCTGCTGGACGTCCGACTCCCGACTGTGACAGGGATCTGTTGTCCACCAGCCTGGCCGCATGGTCAGAGGCAGCTCCACAGGGCACCCAGATGATACATGTGTGGGGAGATGGCATGGAGGACGACTGGGGCATAGGGGGTTCCGATGAGGAGGGGGTCGGAACAAGGTCCGGGAAACGGAAGAATCCGGGCATGGTGAGCTATCCCAGTGGGTCAACGCGGTCAACGAGCCATGCGAGAAGACGTGCAGTCTCATCATGGAAAGACTGCCGGTCAGCTTGCATGGCCCGTTGACGCAACGCCACCCCACCCTGGACAGGCTCAACCTGTTGCAGGATAGCCACATCCACAGGGAGAGGAAGGCCAGTTGGTGTAAGCCAATCCTCTCCCTGAGAACGGGTCTGGAGGTAGGCATCCCTGCTGGTGCAAGATGATGCAGTGACAGGAGCAGGGACAGGATTGCACACAGGCACCTCCGCGGCGGCCTGTGCTGCCACCTCTCCCTGGTCCTGCACTGCACCACTAGCACCAGTGGAATCCCCACCTCCAGACCCCGCCTCTGTTGCTTGCATGGCCTCCTCCTCCACCAAACCCCCCACCAACCTGGATGACTCCATGCCATCTTCCTCCGTTGGGCCCTGTGGGGTCCCAGCTGCCCCTTCTGCTGCCGAGGAGTCCAACTACAACCTCCGCCTCCTGGACCTCCCCTCGGCAGCTGCGTCCTCGGACGCGGCACCGCACTCCTCACTCCCCGACGAGATCACAACCTGGGAGGGGAGCCGGGCCTTGCATCTCCGGCTGGTGGTGCGACCCCTGCCGTTGTGCTCCACAGCACCTTCTCCGCCCTCTTCATCAGTTGACGCTGCAGACAGGGAGAAATAAAACACAGGCATCAGGGCACTGTATAATGGACTCATAAACACATGACTGTCGTACATGAGTGGCATTGGCAAACCTCAGACATGGCATCACAATCCCCAAAACACATGTCATTTCAACTTGCACACATCAGCTATACCACAGCCATATCGCAACAGCCAGCACCATCCATACACATACAACAGCATGAGCAGGCAAAGGTGAGCCAGACATCACATGCGACACAGGGAGTGCACTACACATGCACACACACCACCACACTTGCATGCATGTGTACACCTCCGCCAACTGTCGCAATGTTCAGATCGGCATCCATGTCACACCTGCCAATCATTCTTCCACATCCTTTGCCATGCAAGCCTACACACAAGCACCATCCATGTGTCACACATGATAGCCCTCGCATGTGTCAGCCTCATGGCCCTGTACCCCCCCATACTTGGCCACATAAAACCACATGTGCAACCTGCACACTCCTGCCACACCACCACACGCACAGCTTACAATCAGTATGCATGTACACTTACCGCTCGACTCCAGACGGGTCTGCCTCTCAAGGACCTGGACGTGGAGCGCTGGGGATATGCATTCCAGGACCCTCATCTGATCTTCCGACAAGTGTCCCCGGCACCCCTTAGCATCCGCTGCTTTCAGGAGGCGCCGGGCCTTCTTGAGGGTCCTGGACCTGAAGTCCTCCCAGCGCGTCTTCACATGATGGAATAGTCGGACTGCCATCCCCTCCGTGTTGATGGCAGTCACGATGTCCGTCCAGATCCGAGTCCGTCCTTCCTTGTCGGCGCGCAACCTTCCGAAGAGGGCATCATACTGCCCCAGGACATGCTCCACCAGGACACCAACTTCGGTGGCAGTGAAGCTGGTGCCCCTCTGCCTCTCTGGCCGGGGGTTGCCACTGGTGCCAGATGTTGCAGTTCCTGAAATGGCAACCCCAGAGGCAGGAGTGGGTGGACATCTGGGTCCTGGGGCTGGGCTGTGGAGCGATGGTATCCCAGTCGTGAGTCTTCGGTTCCAGCAGGGGTGGTCACAGCAACAGCACCCCTGGCTGATGTGCAGGCAGCAAAAGGCAGGACACGTGGGCAGCAGACAGTCAGGCAACAGCAGATGACAGGTGGGAGTGTGCTCGGGGCTCTGGGGGGCAGTAATTCGGCCTTCTGGGCAGGAGCGTGGTCTTCCGTGTGCTTGCGCGTGGCCAGCTTGATACGGAGTGATTTGGCACGTGAAAATCCAGCACGTCTGCGTGTAATTCGAGGAAAGGCCCTTAGCGCGTAAGCGCGTCAGCACACGTACGTTAATTCATTGGCCCAAAGGCCCCCAGGCGTGTCTATGACGTCACGCGCATTGCCGTTGAGAATGGCGCGTGTAAAAAAAAAATA
Organism: Ambystoma mexicanum; assembly: GCF_040938575.1. Lineage (NCBI taxonomy): Eukaryota > Metazoa > Chordata > Amphibia > Caudata > Ambystomatidae > Ambystoma > Ambystoma mexicanum. The sequence goes on along the minus strand of NC_090937.1, from coordinate 1,122,113,762 downwards.
CACATCCGAGTGTCAGAGCGTGTAATTGGTGGAAATGGCGTCAGCGCGTATGCGCGTCTGTGACGTGTGTATAAAAGGTACGTGTAGAACGCCATTTCCTTGTACGTGCTTTTCGTAGAGAGCGAGTGGGTGAAATCTGTACTTCTTGTCGGTTCACACGCGATTTACTTCACGGCGTTTCAAGTTCGTACTCCCTGTTACCTCTGATAGCTTTTTCTCTTTTCCTCTTTTTCCTGGGCCTGTTTCCTCAAACAGCGTTCCCTTCTACTGTTGTCCTGTCTCCTCAGACAGTGTACAATTCTTCTTTTGGCGGGGGTGTTGCCAACGCGCACATGCTCGTCTTTTTCACGCTTTTTTCCTGGCAGACGGTGAGTCGCGTACGTATTTAACATCTGTGCTTGCCCCGTGTGTCGCGTACCCCTTCAGAGGTCATTCTAGGCTGCGTGTGACATGCATACGTTCATTCTTGTGTTTCTGGGTGCCACAGCGTAGTGCAGGTTTATTTTTCCACACACGTGGTCTAGGAGGGGTTGCGTGCACCTTACTTCCCTTTTTTGGGGTGCCTGTGCATTGCGTGACCCGTCATCTTTCCCGAGGGGTGACATACAGCCTTGCTAGAGAACTAGGGTACGATTACCATCTGGTACCCAACCCCTTTGACCCCCAATTGCCCAGGACAATAGTTTACAGTGACTCCCATACGCACAATAACATCAGTGCCATGGTTGGGAGGCGACCAAGCCGTAAGGGTGGCAAAGGTGGCCGAGCCCCAAGTGGTGGCCGTGGTGGATCCGGTAGGGGACGTGGCCATGACTTGCAGGGTGCCCCTAGCCCCCCATGTGTGGAGGAACAGTCAGGGACATCCATGCCCCCCCCCCTGGTTGAGGGTAACGTGGCTGACACCATCCATGCTCAGCCCTTGTTGGACCAGCCCACTGTGGCACCAGACCTGGCACAGGGTGACTCCATGGCTGACTTCCAAGTCAGCAGGTCTAGGCCACGTGCACCGGTGCACGTTGGTGTCATCAGGCCACGTGGATCAGGGGCAGCTAGGTATTCTGCTGCCCCGAGTAGGCAGGGTGGGGAGGCTGCAGGGGCAGCTGCGGCTCCATCCACCCCACCTCTCACACACCCAGCCAGGACAGTGTCGTCCTAGTCCATCCTGCTGACATTCCCCCTGACACCATCACACTTGAGCTAATGCCTGCACCAACTCCCATGCTGAGTGTGCAATCCCACACTCCTAGTACAGAGTCCACCGGGGCTCCTGCCCCTAGTGTCCAGAGCGGCGTAGGACACTCAGGATCCTCACCACCTTCCAAGCGGAAGAGGAAGAGTGCTCTTCCAGTAGAGGCTGATGCCCCAGACATGGCTACACAGTCCGGCCCGTCAAGGAAGCCCAGCTTCAATGAGGCCGAACTAAATGCACTTGTAGAGTATTTGTCTGCACATGACCTCGAAATGGTGATTATTGCAGGATCCAAGACCACACCTGCACAACGTCTGGCACACTGGCAGACCATCACGGACATCATAAGTGCCCTTGGAATCGTGAGGCGCACAGCTACTGAATGCTACAAGCGCTGGAATGACCTGAAGCGCAGGGCAAAGAATAAGCTGGCCTCAAGTCATGCCGCTACTCTAGTGACTGGAGGTGGGTCTCCAGCAGAGGACATAGAACTCACTCCACATGAGCATGTTGCTGGGACCTACGTCACGGAGGAACAGATCCAAGGCGTGGGAGAACTGCCAGATTACGAGGCATTGTCCGGTGAGTGCACATGCATGTGTGTGTCATCCATGTGCATGGTGTGTGTGTGAGGGCTTCTGTTTGGGTGCCAGGTGAGGGTGTGTGTGCCTGAGTGGTTTGGGTCACCCATGTGCTTCATCCAATACATTCTGCGCACCAGCATTTGGGTATAGCAGTATCCCTTCTGCCAACAGTAGACATCTAGCCCAACACCACGCCAGTTGCCCTTGAAGTGTCATCTTGCCACAACATTGTTGCTTATTTTTCTCTGTTTATTCAGGCAGATTGTTTGCATTCCACCACTTTTACTAGGCATTTCTCAGTCCTATTGTCACATGTCTGACATGGCTATGGTAAAGTGGACTGACTTTGTTTCCTGGATATCATTTGTTTAGACATGTCCCTGTGCTCTAGGACCATTTTGGACTGGCAGCTCCAGGTTAAACGTTTGAACTATTTCAATTAAAAAAGCAATGTCATGAGCAAACTAGACTGAATGAACAAGTGGTGCCCTCCTCTCCCTCTTCACTTTATGGCTATGGTACATGCCATCTGTGTGATGGCATGTGTATTTGACCTGCCAATTACAGGCCAATGTGTGATGCCACTGCTAGGCAGCATAAAGCAAATGTGTTGATCTTCCATCTTGGTGTCATCAATGTGTGCCATTTGCCTCCCCTTCATACGCAGTGACGGTGCATACACGGGAAGGTTTTAGTCATGTGGGACATGTGTCAATCAAGTACTGGTTTTGTAGCTTCTCAGCCCTAATTGTGTGCCATAGTGCTAATGCCTGTTTCCATTTCTTTTCTTTCATGTCTTTGGAGGGGATGACGCACTTGATACTGCTGGGGTTGTGGAGATGGTGCAGACCCAGAAGGGGTCTCAGGGCCGACCGACCACCAGTGAGGGACGTGGTGTGGTGGTGGGTGAGAACCCACAACTGCTGCAGGTCATGCTCTCAAGGGGTGTCTCTGGGGCACCTCCCCCGAGCTGTATTCAGGTGTCGATTCGGATGATGAGACCTATGTGCCGTTGCAGGTGAGTGTTCCTGGGAGGGATTCTGCTCTGTCAGACCCACCTGCACCAGGGGTAGAACCCTCAATGGGGATGTCAGGGTTGGCAGGTCCGCCTTTGGTGGTTACGGATGCAGGGTCACACTCCGCAACATCTGATCCTGTTCCTGGGCCAGCAGATCAGAGGGGGAATGCAGTCCTGCAGCCTCAGGCAGTGCCGGCACAGCAAGGCGCAGTTCGCCTTGCCCCAGACAGGTGTGGTGCCCGCCGACGTGGTGGCCGTACGCCACCTGGCAATACCGCATGGGAGCAATCCATATACGGTATGGCAACCCAACAGGCAGCATCATCAGAGATGATGGCTCAGGCCATGGATAGGGTGGCCACTCCCATTGTCCCCCCAGAAAGGCTGATGGAGTGACTACAGCAGGCAACAGACTCCATCTGCCAGTCACACAGGGAGGACATGTTGGCGTCCGACAGGGACAGGCGGGCGGCACTGGTGACTCTGCAGGAAGCCATTTCCATAGAGTCCCAGGGCCACAGGGAAGCCCTGAGGGTGGAACTCCGTCACCTCAGGACGACTCTTGTTGAGCTTGAGGCTTCAACAAACACAAGGACAGAACAGCAGCTGGAGCGTCTCACACGTACGCTCTCAGCTGAGATGCAGGCAACTCGTGAGGAGGTCCGGTCATCCCATGAGTTATTGCATGGGGACCTCGGCACTATTATCCTCCAGAACCAGACCTTCCAGACCCGCATGCTTGCTGCCATGGAGGACCAGACTAGGGCTTTGCGTGGGCTGCCTCCCATAGTGCTACCACCTCCTGAGGCAGCTGCAGAGTCTGGGGAGAGCGACAGCAGTGATTCTCTCACAATAGGGTAGCCGTGCAGGCCATGAGCCCATGGAGGTGTTTATTTTTCGCAAGATCCACACAGGTGGGTTTTGGTGTGCACCCTGTCCTCGGACCTCCTGGGTGGCCTCCCTCACCCCCCGTGCCCATTAATGGCCATTTTTGATTTTTCATTTATTTTTTATTTTTTTTATTTTTCATTTTTTGGACAGTGTGTTGCCTTGTGTGGCTCCTGTGGGCATACGCTGTATTGTGGCTGGGCACATGCAGGCTTGTCCTGAATTTGGGTGAGATGCTTGGGTTTGTGTGACACACACCCCTCCTGCTTCCCGTTTCCATGGGCTTGCAAAGGGTGTGCCCAAGTGACATTGACGTACACGGTGACGTTGGACTCCCATTTGATGTGTGGGCAGTCTGTAGTCAATACTGTGTATACATTCCTAGTGCATATTGTTGTTGTATTGTACACTGCATGGTGTATTGATATGTGCCTCTGCATCCATCTCATACTCGTAATTTGCAGGTCCATTTCTCATGTCTTCACAAGGCGGTCTACTTTGGGACTGGAGTCCATGTTGTAAGCAGTGCACCTACACTCTTGCGTGGCACTAACACTGTATACTTGGAAGTGTTCAAAGTGCTGGCATTATCAGGTAGTGAGGCTACCAATTTGTTAAGTCTGTACTGTCATGTTTATGGTAGGTTGGAGGTTGTGTAGGTGATTGGTATTCTTGGTAAGTATTTGGTAATGTGTGTTGTTGGTCCCTGCATTACTGTGAGCATTTCATGTGTGGCCAGTTTCCATTAGGGACACTGTAGATGGTGACACTTGGGGCATGTTGTGGGGATTAATATGTTTGCTCTCACATTGCATGACATGCCATGGTGTGTTGTGTGGCCGTGCCGGGGAGGGGTTGGGTGACATGGCACTGTTCTCATGTTGTATTTTGCAAGTGGGTATTCATTTTTGCTGCATGGAAGTGTGTCTTTTGATGACACTGCATTGGTGGTGTTTGTGTAGGTAGGGATGCACACATTGTGACACTTCCACATGAACAATCTCAGGCTGCTATGGTTCTGACAGTTGACTGTCCTTTTGTTCATCATAATTGTCAGGTCGAGTCATCATTGCTTATCAGATGGTATGTGCCAGGGCTGTGTGCACTCCACAGGGGTGTGATTTCTATGTGAAGTAATTAGCCACCAGCTGCGTACGGGCTGCCTCACCCCGTGCCCTTTCCCCTCCCATGCGCAGCGGGCGTGCAAGTGGTTGGGGATGTGGGGACACCACCATGTCCACAGCCAGGCCCCGGCGTGTTGCAACATTGTGCAAGACACATGCTTCTACTATGATCCTGCACACTACTGGGGGCGCATATAACAGCTGCCCGCCAGAACGATCAAGGGAGCAAAAGCATGACTTGAGCACTCCGAATGTGCGCTCAACTATGCCCCGGGTTGCAATATGGGCTGTGTTGTATCTTTCCTTGGGAGGCGTGATGGGGTTCCGAATTGGCGTCATCATGTGGGTGCTCAGAGGGTAGGCACTGTCCCCTGGTGAGGAGGTGATGGGTATCATTAGTGGGGTAGTGACATAACTCTGCATCTGACATGCATGCATGTGCAGTGGCATTCATACTCACCAAGCAGCCATGTATCGCCATGCTGCCCAGCTTCTAGGTCCCGGATTAGGGTAGACATTCGGTAAATGAAGCTGTCGTGGGTGGACCCTGGATAGTTGGCACATACTGAGGTCATGATTCCCTTGGCATTACATACTACCTGCACGTTGATGGAATGCCTGTGCTTGCGGTTCCCATAGATGTGCTCAGATGCCCTGGGGGGACGTAGTGCCACATGGGTGCAGTCAATGGCACCTAGCACTTTGGGGAATTGTGCCACACCGTAGAAATCCAGGGCGGCAGCCTGCCTTTCTGCAGGTGTCCTGGGCAGGTATATGTGCCTGCGGACTGATGGGCGTGCAGTGATGATGTTCAAGACCTGGTGTAGGCAGCATGACTGCGTGGCCTGTGACACCCCACCCACTATGGCACTTGTCCGCTGAAATGATCCAGTGGCCAAGAAGTGCAGTACATTAAGGACCTTCTCCAGGGGGCTGAGTGCTTGGTAGCACAGGGTGGGTGATGTGAGGTCATCCTCCCACTCACTCACCAGGTCCAGTATTATGTGAGGTGGAAACCTGTACCTCCCATACACCTGGTCATCAGGCATCCCAAAAAGGCTGGTTCTGGGTGTGAAAATTCAGGCCCTCACTATCCTCCTCCTCCTCCTTTGGTAACCCACGGCCACTGCTGCTAGGAACGGTATATTCATCCTGGCGTCTGAGCTTGTTTGTTGTTTGCGCGCACTTTTATGCTGCGCGGGTCGACGTACGCCTGCTTCCTGCTGGCGTACGTGTTTCTGGATTAGCACTTTTTTTGTGCGCATGCCTTAGCCCCGTTCAATTCCATGGATACGTGTTGTTGGCGAGCGTGTAAAACTTCCCGCGCACCCCTGTAATACACGTACCCAAGCAAATCGCGTGTGAGAATTCCCGCGCACCCTTGCAATACACGTACCCAGGCCAATTGCGCCGGAACAAGACTGAGCTGCCCTCTGGCAAAAATTGTCTTGCTGGAACGCCGTTCCTTAGAGCCGAGCCCGAAATCCCCCTTCACCTTCCAAGTTGAGTAAACTCTCTGCCCCATGACTGGCGCAAATCTGTGTTTGGAGGCTGCATGAATCTCAACGTTGTGCTTTTGCAGTCTTAGTGCAAGTGGCGATATGCAACAAACTGCATATGAAAGTCCTTTTCTCACCAGGACAGCCCTAGCTCAAGCAATAACACAGTATAAACCTGTATAATTAAAGTTGAGATTGCAAAAGCAGGTGCTAAAAGAGCTGCATCACCCGCCAGGCAAGAGCTACCTCAGTAGAACCAGGAGCTAGTATTCCGCGCACTGCAAACTAACTTGTGCATGAGAGTTAAACAAGCCCGGCTCCAGCAGGGGGGTGTCAGGCCCCCCCAAGGCCACTGCCTGTCGCCCTCTAGAAAGGAGGCCTTGTCAGTGGTGTTAACCACCACTATGACTCCAGGGGAGCTAGGGTGGTTGCAGGCAGGGTGATTGAGCAATTAGCATTCTGAGGGGCTGCACTGCAGGAGGCCCAATCAAAAGATGTTTGCTTGCTTTCGACAATGATTTATGCCCCACAGCCAAGAAAGCAGAAATGGCCAGTGTGATGGGGGGCCATTCACACCTCTGAGTGAGGTAGGACACTTGCTCAAGCAGGAAGCCTGCAACTATCTGGGAAGATCCTGTGTTGGTTTTTTTAACTGCACTGTTCATCTTACATTTCAAATTGTTCCTTTACAAGGTAGCTATTTTTTCAAATCTATCAAGTTGATTTCTGTAATTTAAAGTTTTTTGTTGTGGAGTAATAGAACTGTTGTTCCCATCATTCTTAATACAATGGTTAACTGTATCAAACCATAAAGGGCAGGTGATGATGGCTGGACACACATTTCTGCAGTAGGTGCATACACGACTGAAGATCCAGACAAATTACATTTACTGGAACACTAACAGTGCAAGCATTTTAGGCCTTGCAGTCGATCAATTTGGGCAGGGCCAGGGCTGTTCAGATTAATGAAAGGGAGGCTGGTTTGCAAACAACGTTATGGACGCCTGACCAAAGCCATGCCAATGATTATGATTGATTCAGAGACTTGCATCCATCAGACTGAGGGCCCTTACAAATTACATTCAAAGTGTAGATTCTGCTGCATGAACTACTTGAGTATAAGTGAAATAATAAGTTTGGTAGTAAGAGGAAAGTAATTCTGGAGAGGAGAGTGTAGTAAAATCAAAAAGTGACTTGGTGTAATGCTTTGAATTTTGCTATTGTGTGTAAGCCAGAATGATTGCATTGGATCACAGATAGGATGGAGAGAGGATGTTAGGAGGGGCACACCTTCTATGGATGCATTTGGTTGTTTACCAATCTATTGCCATGTGAATCCCTATGGTATTCCCACTGGTTTGAGCCCTTTGGGAAGCCACATGCAGAGAGCCAGCAGGTAACCTCCTAAAAGATGCACCTCATTTTATTACTGAACTACTAAATAACTAGGGTGAAGACATTAACCACCTGATCCCTTCCACCCAGCATAAAGCTGTATTTTTCCCAAGTACTACTACCCCTTGTACACCGCTGTTCGTGCCAGATCTTACTATTATGGTCCACATTCTCTATACCTGCCGCAGCACAATGAGCATCTCTTACTTGCCCCTCTCCTTCAGGCTTCTCATTACATCCCCCATGACTTACAAGTATACTCTGTAATGCCTGCCCAATACCATTTCGAATCTAGGTGCCCCTGTGCTGCATCGACTGACCTGATTTGCATTGCTTCTAGCTGCCTAATTGTGCCTTTCCAAATCTAGATGCCTTTGTACTGTGCCTATTGACCTGATTTGCACTGCTGCTAGCTGCCTAATTGTGCCTTTCCAAATCTAGATGCCTTTACACTTTGCCTATTGACCTGATTTGTATCACTGTTGCTAGTTGCCTAATTGTGCCACTCGAATCTAGATGCCCCTGTACTGTGCCTATTGTCCCGATTTGCACTGCTGCTAGCTGCCTAATTGTGCCTTTCCAAATCTAGATGCCTTTGTACTGTGCCTATTGACCTGATTTGCATCACTGCTGCTAGCTGCCTAATTGTGCCTCTCCAAATCTAGATGCCTTTACACTTTGCCTATTGACCTGATTTGCATCACTGTTGCTAGTTGCCTAATTGTGCCACTCGAATCTAGATGTCCCTGTACAGTGCCTATTGTCCCGATTTGCACTGCTGCTAGCTGCCTAATTGTGCCTTTCCAAATCTAGATGCCTTTACACTTTGCCTATTGACCTGATTTGTATCAATGTTGCTAGTTGCCTAATTGTGCCACTCGAATCTAGATGCCCCTGTACTGTGCCTATTGACCTGATTTGCTCAGTCCCTTGAGAAATACAAGCTGCGACATGCAGCTAAGAACCTGTGCCAGCACTGACCTTATATTCACAGTCCTCTTAGGACTATTAGCCTGCACTGCTGCCACCTACCGTGCAAGCACCACTAAGACCTTCCACAACAGCCAACCCACTCTCCTTTCAACCATGCTCTACCATCCTGACCCTCCATCGAACCCCTACCTCAATGACCCAGCCCTTTGGCTCAAGCACTTTGCTACCAAACCCACTCCAAACATTCCATGTACTCTACAACAAAGGAATAGCAGACTTAGAACTAGACTGCCTAGACCACCTTGTACTGTGCACAATCGTTCTGCCCTCCCACTGCCCAACTCAATCGCAACGCCTAGTCCTCCACTTCCCACTTCACCCGTCTCAGCACTAAAGGGAGCCCTTATCAATGCAAGATCCCTCACGGCTCATGCCCTTGACATCGCAGACCTCATCACTGTCCAGAACCTTAACTTCCTAGCTATTACCGAAACCTGGTTACATGATGCCTCTGGCCCACTCCTCGCTCTATCCATACCTAAGGGCTATACCATTATTAGAAACGACCGCCACTCCAACTTGTCGAAAGGAGGAGAAGTCGCTTTTATACATAGTGACAAAATCGTTATGAGAGCTGCTCCCCACACACAACCTAGTTCTGCAGAATCTCTCTCAGTGAAACTATCGCTCTCTCCTACCAATACAGCAACACTCCACCTTATATACAGACCTCCAGGCCCACTGGGCTCTTTCATTGATGATGTTGCCTCCACCCTGTCGACTAACACTAAGCCCAACTCTCAGATATTGCTACTAGGCGACCTCAACCTAGGCCTCTCAGATCCCAAGGACCACATGGCAGCTGAAGTAGACACCACCCTCTCCAACCTAGGCTTCCAGCAGCGCATTCGTGACCCCACACACATCAAAGGTAGAACGCTCGACTGGCTAGCCGACCTCAACTGTAACACCAATGTCACTTCTAACGATGCCTGCGCCTGGTCCGACCATCATGTTATTACCTACCTCCTACCAGCCACCAACCCCCAGCCCACACCTACAATAGCCCCCGCTATACCTACCAGAAACAAAAAAGATATCACCAGGGAGAAATTGCTTCCTCTCATCCTCCCTTGTCTGAACACTCTTGCTGCACAGCACAAAGATAAGGACCCTACTGCCTTAGTAGACACCTATAACAGCCTAATGACCATTGCCATTGAGAGCATAGCTCCACTAAAGATCCGTGAAGCCAAACAACAGTCCCACCTGAACTCCTGGTTCACCCCACAGCTCAACACTCTGTGCAAAGAAAAGCGCAAGGCTGAAGCCCTCTGGAAAAGTCACCCTAGCGCAACTAATAAAGCCTCCCTTCTGATTACCTCTCTTAATTATAAGGAGGCCATACTACAAGCCAAAAAGGAGACATACAATTCACGAATATCCCAGGCAGAATCTAACACTAGAGAATTATTCAAAATCCTCAAACCGCTAGAATCTCCCTCACCCGCCCCAGACACGTGCACCAAGGACAGCACCAGGAGCAACAATATACAAAGCGCCCTTCTTAACAAAATATCCACCTTGCAATCCAAAATCAACGCCAAACAAAATACCCTCCACACCCCTATATTTAGCAATACTAGGCCACCTAAAATAACTACCCCTGACTCCACGGTGCCGTTCAGCTTCACACCGCTCTCCGTTCTGGAGGTTGAAAAAATCATTTGCAACTTAAAACCTTCGAACTGCCAAGGGGACGCCTGTCCAGCCCCGATCATTAAGGATTCGGCTCATGACCTCGCCCCTTTTATCACCACTTTTATTAATGCTTCCTTTCAATCGGGAGTGGTCCCCAATAACCTGAAGGATGCTTGGGTCATTCTTCTCCTAAAAAAACCCACCTTAGACCCAAAGGTTCCAACCAATTACAGGCCCATCACAACGGTCCCATTTCTACTAAAAATCCTAGATAGAGCAGCCTACCTCCAGATACAGAACTACCTGGAATCAAACAACCTACTAGGCACGAGACAATCCGGCTTCAGACCGAAGCACAGCACGGAGACTGCCCTCCTCGATCTCAAAACCCAAATCGAGGATCTCAAAGACAAAGGGAAACTAGCCCTCTTACTACTTTTAGACTTATCGGCTGCCTTCGATCTGGTTATTCACCAAATCCTCTGTCACCACCTAAAAACTGCAGCTCACTTCTCCGACATGGCCACAAACTGGATTCAATCCTTCTTGGATAAAAGACAGATGAGGGTATTCTTGCCCACCTCCGCAGCTGACCCCGCACCAGTCCCTTGCGGAGTCCCCCAAGGTTTGTGTGTATCCCCTACCCTCTATAATGTATTTACTAAACCCTTATTTGATGTGCTCGACTATCTGGGTGTCACCTATACAAACTATGCTGATGACACCCAGATACTCATCCCCATCACGGGTGATTACACAGTAGATTCAAAAGCCTTAAATGACGTTTACCATGTCATTCAAACATTGATGGCCCAATATGAGCTCTGTCTCAATGATGACAAGACAGAGCTCCTCATCCTAGGCACTCAGCAAAGACTAAACAAGCTGAACCCTATGTTCAGCTCCTTTAACATCGATGGATTCTAATAAAAGTCTCCAAAGATACCAAAACGTTGGGAATCTACCTCAATTCCACCCTCTCCCTTCGCAGACAAACAAATGCAGTTGCGGCGGCCGCCGCCTATACCTGCAAGCTGATCACAGCATGTCGTCCTTTTCTTTCCACGCACAACTGTACTACCCTTGCTAGGACCCTGGTCATGTCCAAACTGGACTACTGCAATGCACTGTACCAGGGCACTAATCAGGGTAACCTAGACAAGCTCCATATCATACAAAATAACGCCATCAGGGCAGCCCTCAACATTCCCAGATCTGCACACATCTCGGATACCAGGAAGAACCTTCATTGGTTGTCAGTCACCCAAAGGATCTCACTAAAATCGCTTGCCCTAACCTACAAATGCATGAATAACCTGGCCCCCACTTATCTCTCCACACGTTTCACGCTTTACACCCCAGCTCGCTCACTTAGATCTACCCTGAACCAGAGCCTACTGATACCTAGATACAAGCTCCAAACAGCTGGTGGATCTAGCTTCCCAGTCCTGGCAGCCAAATTGTGGAACGCTGTCCCCTTGACTATCAGAAACCTCCCCTCCTTCAACCTATTCAAACACAGAGCCAAATGTTGGCTAGTCACTACCAATGCCCAAGCTACATTCTAAAACGTGATTCAATAACCTATGTACGGATGTACTATCGACAAACCATGTATCGCTGCACTACTTACCTATGCCTACTTCTATGTTATATTTATTGACTGTCATATAATCACTGTATGCAATTTATGTAACCATTGCTTTCAAGATATGCGCCCGGTAGCCTCCGGGCCTGGTTTGCGCTATACAAATAAATAAATACAAATACAAATACAAATACGCGCACTTTCCTCCAATTACACGCGATGATACTCTGACGTGCAGTGTTTCCACGTGTGCTCTGTCATCACGTGCTATGAGGGAAACACCCGCGCGCGTCACGTCACAGATGCGCTTACGCGCTGAGGGCCTTTGGTCCAATGGAATCGCGTATGCGTGCTGACGCGCTTACGCGCTAAGGCCCTTTCCTCGAATTTCATGTTGATATGCAGGATTTTCACGTGCCAATTCACTCCATATCAAGCTGGCCACGCGTAAGCACACGGAAGACCACGCACCTGCCCAGAAGGCCGAATTACTGCCCCCCAGTGCTCCGAGCAGCCTCCCACGAGCCATCTGCTGCTGCCTGCCTGCCTGCTGCCACCGTGCCCTGCCATTTTGTGCCTGCACATCTGCCATCTGCAGGGGTCCAGTTGCTGTGTCCACCCCTGCTGGAACAGAAGACTCCGACTGGTATACCATCGCTCCACAGCCCAGCCCCAGGACCCAGTCGCCCACCCACTCCTGCCTCTGGGGTTGCCATGTCGGGCACTGCAACATCTGGCACCAGTGGCAACCCCCGGCCAGAGAGGCAGAGGGGCACCAGCTTCACTGCCACCGAAGTTGGTATCCTGGTGGAGAAAGTCCTGGGGCAGTATGATTCCCTCTTCGGATCGTCACGCCCCAACAAGGAAGGACGGGACAGGATCTGGGATGACTTGGTGGTTGCCATCAACGCGGAGGGGGTGGCAACCCGCAACATCCAGAAAGTCAAGAAGCGCTGGGAGGACTTGAGGTCCAGGACCCTCTTGAAGGCCCGGCGCCTCGTGGAGGGGGGCCGGGGCTGCATGAGTACTATCCAGCTGAGGGTCCTGGAACGTGTAGACCCAGCGCTCCATGCCCGGATCCTTGCGAGGCAGGCCTGTCTGGAGTTGAGCGGTAAGTGGGCAAGCATTGCTGTGTGAGACAGGGCATGTTGCAGTGTGCTGGTTGTCTGATGCTTGCCTGTATGTGTGACATAGGCCATGTACGCATGTATGTGTGCAGGGACATTATGGTTATGCATGTGAGACCAGTAATGTGTGAACCACACGGTTGGTGCATGTGTTTAAATGCAACATGGGGAGCCCTATGCGGATTGGACACATGAGAGCATGCCAGTCTCTGTTCCTGGACATGGGTGGGGGTGAGGGATGGGTGCTGATGCCATGTACATGTATGTATCCATGTCTGTGTGTCTGACCTGCGTGTCTGTGACTTGTGAATGCCATGAATGCATGACACATGTCTGTGACAATGTACAGATTCACAGATGCAGCCTAGTTATCCTTGTATCCACTGTGTCTGGGGTGTACAAGGCCAGATGGATGAAACTACGGTGATGTGTGTGCATGTGATAGGCATGACCCATGATGCATGTGAGTTCCATAACAACATTGTATGTTTGGAGAGTCCCTTGGACATGTATGCAAATGTCCATAGCATGTGCCATGCCTGTTACTGCGTGTGTTTTGCCTGCCCTGACCCATGTGTTGTGGAGGGACATGATGGAAGTGATCTTTGACAGTGCCACTCATCTGCTATTGCTTCCTGTCTAGGGGGCCATTGTACAGTACCCTGATGCTTGTGTTCTATGTCTCCCTCTACACAGCGGCAAGTGAAGAAGAGGGCGGAGACGGCGCTATAGAGCAAAGCGGCGGGTATGCCCCCGCGGCTGCAGCGGAAGGGGTGGGTGAGCCCCCACAGGGGCTTGCAACGGCGGAAGACGGTGTGGAGCCATCCAGGTTGGTGGTTTCCACAGAGGAGGAGGAGGCCGCTACTGAGGCGCACATGGGGCCTGGTGGGGGCATCCCTGCTGGTGCAAGGGGTGCAGTCCAGGGGCAGGAGGCAGCACAGGTCACCGTGGAGGGGCCTGTGCATGTCACTGCCCCTGACACTGTGACTGCACCACCATGCACCAGCAGGGATGCCCCATCCCAGGCCCGTCCGCAGGTAGGGGGGATGTCCATGTCATCTTACTCCCCTCCACCTGCGGACGAGGGGACCCGTGGCCGTAGGAAGAAGGTCCTGATTGGTGTCACGTTGAGCACGGGTGTCATTCGTGATGACGTGCATGCTTCCCGGGAGGAGCTTGCACGTCATCACGAAGAGCACCGTGCCGACGTGGCCCAGTTGGGATCGGCCGTGGTCGGGGGTTTCATACATGTGTCGGCCAATCTGGCGGCCCTCTCCTCCTCTGTGGAGACTATACGCCAGTCATTCTCCATGCCGTCTTCCGGCCCAGATGCCACCAGGGCCCCCTGTGGCCCTGCCCTGACCAACGCAGCCAGCTTGGTGGGGATCCCATCCCTGCCACAGTCGGGAGTCGGAGGTCCAGCAGGGGTGGACACCACAGCAACTGGACCCCAGCAGATGGAGGATGTGCGGGCATCATTGGGCAGGGCACGTGCACGATGGCGTCAGTGGATTCCATCAGCCTGGATGCCGTCGTGCTGGCAGAGGCAGTTGCGTCGGAGGCAGCAGAGGAGTCAACGTGGGAGGCATCATGGCTCGGGGCAATCTACATCGGAGGGGCAGGCATCGGCCGGAGGGCAGGAGGACCCAGGACGGGAAGTGTCTTCCGTGTGGCAGCGGTTGGGCCAGCAGATAGGTGCGGAGCGGCGGCGGGCGGAAGAGGCGCGGCTCACGATGGTCAGGGCGGAGAACTCCATGCGGAGGGCCCTGAGGCAGGCCGAGTGCCTCGAGGCAATCCGCAGGGAGTTGGAGGAGGACATGTCGGCATCCCTGCGGACCCTCGGGGCCATGGAACAGGACCAGCTCCGGGACATCAAACAGGAGTTCGATGATGCCCTGGCCCGGGACACCACGGAGTGAGCCACTGGACAAGCCCGCCGCCTTTGTATATAGTTAATTAGTGTTAGGTTTTATTTTGTTTTTTTAATTTGGGGCGCTTGGACTATGCTCCACTTTTTTGTATATAGTTATTAGTTAGGTAGGTTTTATTGTAGGTTTCATTTACATCATTGGGATCATGGAACCTGGATTTGCTCTTTGTACATAGTTTGACAGTGGATTTGTGGCCTTCATCTTTTATTATTTTTTTCACCATGGAGCAATGGATTTTGACTTTACTTTCCCTTTGGATTTGTTTTGTTGGACGGTGACTTTGGACACAATTTCTTTACGGTTATTTTGGATTCCCATTTTCATTATTTATTATTTTTGTGGACATGCTGCATTTTGATATTTGTTGCCATTACTGTTTGTTTAGATTTCATTCACTTCATTTACACTGTAATACATTTTTGTTTCTTACTTCAATGTGTGGACTTTTCTCATTGGTTTCATGTGGGTTTTCACAGTCATGTGTTGCCATTGTGTGGGTCTGACGGACTTGTACTCATGCGCATACTGCTTATTTGTTATCTATCAGGTAATGGGTATTTCAATTTTGAATGGATGTAAAGCTTGGTTGGGTGTTTGGACTGGGGTGGCGTGGGGTGGGATTTGGGTAGGCATAGGAGCCTGGGATCTGGATTGTGATGATGTGTTGGCTGAGGGACATGTGTGGGGGCCTGCTGGCAGGTGCCCCGCACTGCTGTGGGGTGTGGGTGCAGGGGGACATGAGTGGGGGCCTGGTGGAGGGTGCACCTGACTGGTGGGGGGTGGGGGTGCAGGGGGACATGTGTGGGGGCCTGCTGGCAGGTGCCCCGCACTGCTGGGGGGTGTGGGTGCAGGGGGACATGAGTGGCGGCCTGGTGGAGGGTGCCCCTGACTGCTGGGGGGTAGGGGTGCAGGGGGACATGAGTTGGACATGAGTGGGGGCCTGGTGGAGGCTGCCCCTGACTGCTGGGGGTGCAGGGGGACATGTGTGGGGGCCTGCTGGCAGGTGCCCCGCACTGCTGGGGGGTGTGGGTGCAGGGGGACATGAGTGGGGGCCTGGTGGAGGGTGCACCTGACTGCTGGGGGGTGGGGGTGCAGGGGGACATGAGTGGGGGCCTGGTGGAGGGTGCACCTGACTGCTGGGGGGTGGGGGTGCAGGGGGACATGTGTGGGGGCCTGCTGGCAGGTGCCCCGCACTGCTGGGGGGTGTGGGTGCAGGGGGACATGAGTGGGGGCCTGGTGGAGGGTGCACCTGACTGCTGGGGGGTGGGGGTGCAGGGGGACATGTGTGGGGGCCTGCTGGCAGGTGCCCCGCACTGCTGGGGGGTGTGGGTGCAGGGGGACATGAGTGGGGGCCTGGTGGAGGGTGCACCTGACTGCTGGCGGGTGGGGGTGCAGAGGGACATGTGTGGGGGCCTGCTGGCAGGTGCCCCTGACTGCTGGGGGGTGGGGGTGCAGGGGGACATGTGTGGGGGCCTGCTGGGAGGTGCCCCACACTGCTGGGGGGTGTGGGTGCAGGGGGACATGAGTGGGGGCCTGGTGGAGGGTGCACCTGACTGCAGGGGGGTGGGGTGCAGGGGGACATGAGTGGGGGTCTGGTGGAGGGTGCCCCACACTGCTGGGGGGGTGGGTGCAGGGGGACATAAGTGGGGGCCTGGTGGAGGGTGCCGCTGACTGCTGGGGAGTGGGGGTGCAGGGGGACATGAGTGGGGGCATGGTGGAGGGGGCCCCTGGCTGCTGGGGGGTGGGGGTGCAGGGGGACATGAGTGGGGGCCTGGTGGAGGCTGCCCCTGACTGCTGGGGGGTGGGGGTGCAGGGGGACATGAGTGGGGGCCTGGTGGAGGGTGCCCCTGACTGCTGGGGGTTGGGGGTGGTGGGAGACATGTGTGGGGGCCTGCTGGCAGGTGCCCCTGACTGCTTGGGGGTGGGGGTGGTGGGAGACATGTGTGGGGGCCTGGTGGAGGGTGCCCCTGTATGCTGGTGGGTGGGGGTGCTGGGAGACATGCATTGGTGATCAGTAGTGCAAGGTGACATGTGGGTTGGCTGGGGGGCATGGCCATGGTGGATGGGCTGCCTGCGGGACATGAGCAGGGGTGCAGGTTAGTCCCCTGTGGTGTGGGCTGCCTGCAGGGGCCGTGGAGGGTGTAGAGGGAACACCTGGGTGGACCCACACGGCCAATTCACGTGTAGTACTACCCGGCACCCCCGAAATACATGTACCCTGCTGAAATCGCGTGTGGAACTTCCCGCGCACCCCGGAATACACGTACCCTGCAGAATTAGCGTGTGGAACTTCATGAGCACCCGGAATCCACGTACCCTGCTGAAATCGTGTGTGGAACTTCCCGTGCACCCCGGAATACACGTACCCTGCAGAATTAGCGTGTGGAACTTAACGCGCACCCCAGAATCCACGTACCCTATTGCAATCGCGTGTGGAACTTCCCGCGCACCTCAGAATACACGTACCCTGCAGAATTAGCGTGTGGAACTTCACGCGCACTCCGGAATACACGTACCCAGGCCAATCGCGTGTGGGACTTCCCGTGCACCCCGGAATACACGGACCCAGGCAATTCGCATGTGGAATTTCCCGCGCACCCCAGAATACACGTACCCAGGCCAATCGCGTGTGGGACTTCCCGCGTACCCCAGAATACACGGACCCAGGCAATTCGCGTGTGGAACTTCCCGCACACCCCGGAATACACGTACCCAGGCCAATCGCGTGTGGAACGTCCCGCGCACCCGGGAATACACGTACCCAGGCCAATCGCGTGTGGGACTTCCCGCACACCCCGGAATACACGTACCCAGGCCAATCGCGTGTGGAACTTTCCGCGCACCCCAGAATACACGTACCCCGCCAAATCGCGTGTGGGACTTTCCGCGCAGCACAGAATACACGCACACGCTATTTTTCACACAGCGGGTATCCGTGTTTGTCGCATACCCCTTTGCACGTCATTTGTCTTAGAGGGCCACAGTATGTGACATTCATCATAGCTGTATATAGGTGCTTTTTGTTGGCACACATTTTGGCGCACATTTATTTCAGGGGCAGGGACACTACCACCTGCTTTCTTGTGGCGGACGTGTTTGGGCCTGTGCGCTGGTTTGACCGTGCGCTGGTTTGCCCTATTGGATTCCATGAATACGTGTAGGCGAGCGTGTGGGCGTTTCGCGCCCTTGCCTCCTGTACTTCCCCCGTGACGCCCACATTTTGACAAGTTGTTTCCCATTCTGAGTGTTACGCCCCGTGTTACGCCTACTTTTGTTGTGTGCACCGCGCTATGTGCGATTTCGCTGTGGCCGTGGCGCACGCCATTAGATATCCTGTGCGCCGGAATGCGCCGCGCACTTTTTCAGCGCACATCCGATATTTTTCTCGCGCACGGGCTTCCATGAATCGATGTGCGCTGGTTTCCCTGCGATTTTCACACTTGCACTGCGATTTTCGCACTTTTACTGCGAATCGCATGTTTTGGCACCTCTGCGCGGGAATTTTCGGCGCACATTAATTCCATGAATCGACACCTTGATGTCAAATAAAAGTACTTTACGAAATGTACAATCTTGCTGTTTGCTTTTAAATCACAGTTTCATATTCCGAATTGTTGCGTGCTGTGTTGTGAGATGATCTGTGTTGTTTTCCGGGTTCTGTGTAACGTCGCGTAGGACTGGAGACGACTGGGCGCGTTTGGCTACGCACCCTGTACCGTCACGGAGAGAGACGGGGAATATGAATGCTTTGATAATGTCAGGCCTAGGGGCGGGAGATATGATTTAGGGTCGCAAAAGCAGGTCAGCCAGGTCGATGGGGCAAGTGATAGGATTATCACATAATGTCGACGCACAGAAGCCTGATTTATTGTTTGTTTAGTGGACAAAAAGTCGGGTAAGGGCCATAGGAAATTGTAATGTCAACGGACATAAGGAGGGTTCTTAGAACACTTTCTACCTGACAACGAACATTACGAACAGCGTTCTCAGAACACACCTATTTTGTTTAATTGCAAACATTACCTCCACGTCCACTCTTCCTCGTCCCAGTGCTTACTTCATGAGGCCCCTGCCTCCGACACAGGACCTTCTTCTATTTCTTTAAATTCCTATAACTCCTCCCCCACATCCACATCACTCAGTTTCATATTACCAAGCCGGAGCATGGGACCTTCCCCGCAGATAGGGTGAGGAGGGTCGTCAGTACTGTGACGAGGAAGAGTAGGACTAGGAGTAATGAAGATTACCGGTAAGTAATCAGAGCATTTCAGGACACCGCAAGTGTTCTTAGAACACATTCAACTTGCCAGAGTACAATACAGACAGCGTCCTCAGGACACCCCCATTTTGTTTATGTATGAACATTTAAGGACACTGCAAGTGTTCTTAGCTCAATTTTAGCTTGCTTGCGAACAAAACGGACACATACTCCGTCCTCAGAACACCCCACCATTTAGTTTATATAGAACATTTCAGAACAGCCGTGTTGTCTGCAGACAAATCGAACACAACAAAAGTGTCTAGCATAGAAAAAAAACAGAACATTGAACCTATCTCATACTCCCCCACCCTCCCCAAACACTCTTACATACCAACACACTCCACTAAATACAATTTTTAATCCAAGTTTCACCGCGCTGTCCGCGGTCGTCCGCAAATGCAACAAATACAGCCACGGTGGTGGCGCGAATTATGCTTGCTTAGCTTACCATAACATATGATGTCATCAGTGATGTCATTAATGACATTTGTGATGCCATCTTTCATGTCCTGGATGTTAGTGTTAGCAGAGGACAGTGGTGCGGGCAGTTATGGTCGTTTAGCCTACCATAACTGGCGAATTTCAGGGGTTTTTCGGTTTTACTATGAACCATAACGTCCGTTTAACAAAGTTTTTTCACTGAATTTCATAGGTTTTTAGTAGCGCAACTTAACCATAACGTCCCTTTAACAAAGTTTTTTTACTGAATATATATATATATATATATATATATATATATATATATATATATATATATATATATATATATATGTTAAAAAAAAACAATTACCCGATCCTTGATGGAAACGGGAAGAAGTTGACGGGATGCACTCCCAAGAACAATAGAGAAAGCCAAGGTGACTCTACACTGAGGCAAAAACACCAAAGTACATCCAGACTGACATACCTTTATTTTAAAGTCAGCATGGCAAGGAAATAGGAGCAGAAAACGATGCGTTTTGTGGTACACAAACTGCTTGGTCACGTAGAAAAGTGCAAACATAGACAAGGTGACTATAAAAAGGCTCATACATCTCTATCCCCTGCACTCCGGATGGAGTGTCTCCATAGAAGTTAAATGCTAATGAGATTCCTCAGTGGCAGACATCTTTACATATGCAAAAGACTGCACAGTTGCTACAGGCTAGTTAAAACATGTAAATCATATTGTGACCACACAACTTAATTGCATTATAGTTTCCATTTTCACAAACTAAATAGAAAGCTTGTGTGAGCAGTTTGATTACCAACAAAAGTTAATACATAATGCAAAACATTTCTCAAAATTCATAACTGCTATGCATTTTCTGTGCTTTAATGATCTGTGCATGCCTTTCATGTTAATGTGATTGCGTGTCTTTAATTGTTACCCAAAAATATAAGGGCAGTGGAATGCTTTAATCTCCTATACAGAATTACTGCTAATGAAAAAGATGGAAAAATACCATCTAAGCAGTGAAGCACGTAATGCAGAGCTGCCCATAAAACTGCTGCAATGTGTGAACAGTATGGGCTTTAGTAGCCATGATATTTATCCATACAGCAATTTTGCTGACCATTCGCATATTAGAATAAAGAATGACACTTTACTAGCATCAAAGGATAAAGTGCCTAGTGCGTTGCTAGAATGCACTGTCAACCAACCACCTTGTGCAAATATGCAAAGCAGCATTTTCCCGGATATAATACTCTGAGTATGTAGTAACCTATAAAGTGCATAGTGCATATGAACTATAAAGTGCTTAGTGCATGTAAACATCTAGTTGGTAGTAAACAGTAGACTTGTGCAAAACAGCAAAAAGGAGATGCCTGTGTTCCTATTACACCTGAGTTACAGTCCTTAAAACAATGTTAGCATAACGCAGCATGTTAACAAGAGCAGCATAATTCCACAATGTTAGTCACTATTATGTGCAAAGAAAGCCAATGAATATTATGGAATCTAAAAAGAGTAGTTGTTTAAAAACAGAGGAGAAAGGGGAATACCTGTTGTGAATGTACCAGTATGTCTCGAGCCTTTATGCACTTCCAAAGGACCAACAATAGAAAATAAAATCAGACACAAAACAATATGCCCAAATTCTAAAGGCTAAGCATGATACTTTCCTCTGATATGACAGGGGTATAATAAAAATGTCAGTGTCAATTGATCACTATAAAGCAACCTAAAATGTGAATCAAAAAGGTTACCCCTATTCATAAACAGTGCGATCGTAAGCAAAGCCACAAACCAGAAGAAACCTTTATGACCCAAGGCAGTAGGAGGCTTGGCCATAGGAAAAGGAAACAAATAGGAACAAGAAAGAGAAAAAAGAAAAAATAAAGAGAAAAAAGAAAAAATAAGTGCGAGATAAAGTGGAAGTGAAAAAATACAAGCTGTAAATGTAACCTAATGACGTGACCTCAAAACCACTAAAACAAACGCCTCAACTATAGTTGATGTGTGCAGCTAAACATCAAACTGTACACTGAATCTGGTGGGCTGGAAAAATATCTGAAAAAAACACCTGAAAAATGCTAGACGGGGGGGGAGAAAAAATTAATTAATAATATCACAGGAGAAAAGGCATGGACAAAATTGCATCACATGGAAGGAAGAACATCTATATAGTTAAAAATGATCTTATCACTAAAAAAGTTCATCATAATTAAGTTCCTAAAAAGGTATAGAGTTCCTCATCTAAGGGGTGACCTCTTGGTTTTTTCGTTTCTAGATCCAGGATGCATTTTGTTTCCAATTGTCTCAATGCCAATTCTCTGTTACCACCCCTTGGGTGTTTGGCCGTGTGAATACCAAAAAATGTAAAGCCATACAGGTTTCCATTGTGTACTTCTTTAAAATGCACAGCCATAGGGTAGGTTGCATCCACATTCTTAATGGCCTGAATGTGCTGGAGCATACGCAGCTTGAGTCTTCCTATGGTACTGCCAACGTACCACTTGTCACAGGGACACGTGAGCACATAAACCACGTACTCAGTGTCACAGGTGATTCGTGATGCGATGGAAATACTCTTTGCCAAAATAGGGTGTTCATAGTTGGAGACATCTCTGGCATACTGGCAGGCCTTGCATTTCCTGCACTTGTGAAAGCCTGCAGTCAGTGTGTGGAGCCAAGTTGTGCCTGTAGATGGAGTAGATGGACTCATAAAGCTGGAGTCAAGATTATCCTTGAGGGAGACGGAGCGTCGAAATGTAATGTTCATCGTGTCTCCCAGAATCATCCCCAAATGTTCATCGAGCTGTAAGACATGCCAATGTTTGCGCATGATATGTCATATATGCTGGGAATTAGTGCCATAGGTGAGAATAAGTCGAGTCTCACTATTGCACTCTTTTGATGGTAACAACACTTTAGTTGTTAGAAGTGAGGAGCGATCCTGGTCCCTAGCTTTATGGTAGGCTCGTTCAAGTATTCGTTTAGGGTATCCACGTTGTTTAAATTTGAGGTACATATATGCACATTCTGCATCAAATGTCTCCAGCTTAGAACAGTTCCTTCTAATATGAATAAATTCACCATACGGTATGGACCATTTTAGGGAGGTGGGATGATTGCTTTTAGCGTGTAACAGTATATTTGAACTTGTTGGTTTACTATAGAGTTCTGTGACAAGTTCTTCCCGAGCCACCTTAACAAGAATATCAAGATACACGATAGCAGTCTTGTTTTGGCTCTCTGTGAACTGAAGATTTAATTAATTGGTATTCAGTTTCTTAACAAATTCTAACCACTCTGAGCTTGTGCCATCCCCGATAATGAATAAATCGTCTATATACCGCAACCAGAGTATTATTTTGGCTGTATAAAAATTGTTCTCTGTGCCCCAAACAACAAACGTTTTCCACCATCCCATAAACAAGTTGAGTAAGAAGGAGTTAATGTGGTCCCCATGGCTGTGCCCTGAAGCTGCACATAAAATTCTCTGTTGAATAAGAAGCAATTGTTTGTCAGACCAAGATGAATCATGTCCAATATCATTCAACTGTGTGATTAAAAGTTCATAGACCTTGTGTGAAGAAAATATTCACACGCCCGCAGGCCATCATTATGTCTTATGGAGGTATACAGGGATACTACATCTAAGGTGGTGAGCAAGTATGTGGGTTCCCAAATGATGCCGTTAATTTTATTCAGAAAGTCTTTGCTGCCTCTCAAATAAGATGGAAGTGTGGTCACAAAGGACACCAAAGTCTCATCTACAAATTTAGAGGTGTTCTCATACAAGGCCCCACAGAGTGTCACAATAGGACGTCCTGGGGATTTTTTGTGATGTCATCTTTGATGTCCTGCACGTAGGTGGTGCGAGTTAAGGTTGCTTGCTTAGCTTACTATAATGGGATAATGTGCAGTGGTGTTTGGTTGCACTGTGAAGTGTAACATGCCTTTAGTGACATTTTTTTAGTGAGCGTACATTTAGATGTATGGTAGGGAAGGTAAAGAAAGGGGCTAAACAAGTGATGTTGGCATTGATGTCATCATTGACAATTGAGAAGACATCTTTCATGGTTTGGGTGTTAGTGTTAGCAGTGCACAGGGGTGGTGGCAAGGTTGGTGGCATAAGGTACCATAACTGTCGAATTTCAGGGTTTTTTTGGTTTTAATTTGAAGCATAAGGGGGAGGGGAAAGTTTTTTTTTAGTGAAGTGTGCAGGTTTTTGTTGGGGCAACTTAACCATAACGCCCCCTCAACAAAGTTTTTTTTTATAGTGAATTGCACTGGTTTTTGGGAGAGCAACTGAACCCTAATGTCCCCTTATAAAAGTGTGGTGGGTGGGGAGATGTACAGGTTTTTGGAAGGTGGAACTGAAGCATAAAATTGTGGCAATGAAGTTGGAGAGCAGAATATGCACGGTAATGATGTGATGGTCAGAGAAATGTATTGTAATATATGCACTTGCCATACATTTAACATAGAACATTCAGAACCCCCTCCCTATTGACTTTAGAAAGGGACGGACTGAGAGCCTGTTTGCGGACGGGGGCGGACAGGATCAACATTACCCAAAGAGGCGGTGGGCATTTGAAAATGTACTATTGTCTTGCACAAAAAGTGTGAAACGGTGAAGAAGGGCATAAAGATATTGTAAGTAGGAATAAGCAAGTATGGAAACCTGAAGGTAGGAAATAGAAAGGACAAATTTAGTATCCATGTAGAATGAAGTGGATGGTACCAAAAAAAAGAAAGGATGCCATCACTGTAATCATCTCACAGAAATTTGGCAGCCTGGAACGATAGTGGACGGACACATTTGGAAGAAGGGAGGATGCAGCAAAAGAGTGAGTGCAGGTCATTTTTTTGAAGTTTTGAAGTGGGTGTGTTTTTTTTTGGTATGTGGTGCAGAAATAATAATGTCTTTCTGTTGTTTTGACCCAGAAATGGCTAGTACTTTGAAGTGGCTGGAGGAGTATATTCCGAAGGAGGAAATGCCTGAAGACAGTGACAACAATGGTACACATTGAGCTGGATACAGAGAATAGTGACCAGTATTTTGTAGGCATTTAACTTGTGGTGTTTTTTTTTTCAACAGACCAGGAAAAAAAAGAGGAAAGGGCAACAGATGAGGTGGAAGAAGACAGAATAAAAAGGATGGAGGGTAACATGGATGTTTTGAATGACAATTTTCAAAGTTTACGGGTGTTTGTTGAGGACGTTGTGAGAGGGAAAGTTTGGTACCATTGCCCCACCTGCACCTGCCCTGCTTCTCCATTCCCTAGTGACCCATCCCCAAACCTGCAACAGGAAAATAGACAATTCGACGAAGTATCATCCCTTCTTCCCCTCACAAATCTTCCCCTCATAACCAGCCCGTGTTAAATCCAAATTCCCCTATATTTATTTCTGTGTCTGCTTCCCCTGCTGTTTCTTTAGATTTATGTGTTTTTGTGTGTATAGTGAAATGTTTTGTAAAGTAGCTGTAGAGATAGAGAGTGTGTGTTAAATTGTTTTTAAAAAATACATAAAATGTTCGCGAACAGCGCGCCTGTTCGACCTATCCGCAAGCAATGGAATGTGGTTGCTGGCTAATGGCAAGTAAGACGGATGTGATGTGTGACTTCAACATCTTTTAACAATGTGCGCACATAAACAGAAAGGGGTGTCCAAAGTATATACTAACTCGGCGTACCGTTTAGGAACGTGATAATACATGGTAGTAGAATACACAAGATGTCCGTAATGGGTGTAAAGGAGTAGAAAGGGAGTGTGTGAAGGACAGTATAGCGGTTCGCATTGGACGCAGTCAAAAGGTTGCCGTCCGTAGAACAGGCATGGTGGGCGGCAAGGTCGGAGGCAAACAAAATGGAGGTGTATTAAGGACACTGGAACTGTCCGTACAGTGAACATAGCATGGGAGTACATGCGCAGTACAAACGAACGGATTGCCAACATTGCGCCATTTCCTAACTGTCTGTCTCACTTGTGTCGCACTTTTGAAGTACTTTGAGAACCAGAACAGTGTCCGTAGGACACTTGTGCGCATGCGTATGTGTGAATCTTTGCATTTACTGTCCAGGGGACTTTCATGAAGGGGGTGGATCTGTTGAGGATGTCATCTTGTGACCGCACCTACGCTGAGCGTGGGGACTAGTTTCCACGATTTGTATGCCTCCGCAACACACAAAATGAATGTGTAGACACACGGCAAAGTATTGTGGAGTGGAAAAATGTAATTTCACACATACCAAACAATAGGCCATCTCACGAATTGCTGAGTAAAATTGAGTGTAACGCTTTGTAAGAATGAACACGGTGATGAGGTACACCCCTGCACCCCTTCAAAAGGGCACACCCCCGGAGCACATCTTCATTGTCCTTCAAGCTATAGCAGATAGAGGTGCGTTGCCTTAACTGCTGTAGTGATGAAAAGGAAACAAATTACTATGGCTTCCATGGCTGCTATTGGGTTAGTAGCCTCTGTTTGTCCCCCAAACCCGCCACCATCACCACCTCACCAAGGGCCTGCAGAGAGATATTTGGGAGAGGATGTAGAGATTGAGGAAGATGAGGAGGGAGAGAATGAAGTGGAGGAACTCCGCACTAGGAGCACTCGCCGGGAGTCGTGGGTGTGGCGGTTGTTTTCCGTTTATGGGAACCTACCAAAAGCACATGCGAACCTGGTGAAGTGTAACCAGTGCGATGTGTTGTTGAGTCGCAGGAGAGTTGGAGCATACAGTTTTGTTACAACAACCATGAAGAGCCACCTCACTTCGTTCCACACTGTGGACATTCGCAAGGTGGTGCCATGTGAAGAGCGTAGTCGTTTGAGTTCCTCCACAGCATCCTCGGAATCCGATCCTCCCACCACAAGAGACACTCCTATGGGGGAGCGCCTCCCTCCAGCTGCTTCACAAGCCATTCGCAATGCTGTGGACCCTTACCTTTCGAAGGTGACAGTAGTGTGCAAGTATTGTGATGCAGCACTCTGCAGGGGGGAGAGTCTCCAAAGTGCTTTTGAGGCTGCAGTCAATGAGCACCAGAAGATGTGCTCCTTACCTAAATAAAGATCACCCTCAATATTTATCTGTTCAGTTGCCCTTTTTTATCCCCGTGGCTGGTGTCCCTTCCGTACCCTCCTCTCGCCTCTTCTCCTAGTGTGTGGAGTGCTGTTATTCAATGAACGTCAAAGCAACACAAATGACAGAAAAGGTTCTTTTCAGAGCCGCCTTTCTCAGTATAACAACAGAAGTATGAAGTGAAGGTCGTAGAGCCCTGCGGGGTCAGCAAAAGTTTGCGGCAGTTGTAGAGGGCAAAAAGGGAGGGTGCAAGCGGAGCAAACGCAATAAAGTGTACGTTGGGAGTAAGTGGCGGCTCTGAAAAGAGCCTTTTGGTGGTGTGTGGTGTGCGTGAAAAAGGAGTGGATTGGGTGAAACTGATTGTCAGATAGGTTAGAGTGATTGCAAAAGAGGGCGCGATGCATTTTGTATATTGAGAAGAAACATCTGATTGCCCGCATACGTGAGGTGGACTCCATCTCTGCGGAAAATGAAATTTCTAAGAAACAAAATGTTCTCATTGTGGAAAGAGGACATACCAACATCTCTTAAAAAGGCACACATAGCCTTAGTCACATTGCGTCTCGCTTTCTCCATTTGTGGACCAAATGCAGAAGAGCGCAACCATATTTGTCTTTGGGCAATACGGGAAAAAAGTATTTGACAATTTGGAAACATGTCCATGAGCTCTGCGAGTCCTTCCTTCATGGCAAATTGTAAAGAAATTCCAGATACATGGCCTAAACTGTTTCCACCACAATGAATGATGAGTATATCTGGAGGACGCTCTCTCTGTAAAGTAACACAAAGAGGTAACAAGTGCTGCCATCTCATGCTGTGCATGCCATGCCAGTGCACTTCTGCATCTGGAAATCTGAGATTTGTAGATAAACTGCAGCTTTCGGCATGCACCTTCAACCAATGTATCCATGAATCTCCCACAATCTGTTTTCGACCATGGAAAGCCATGACTGTGTGGTGTTCTGTGAGGAAGAAGATGGTCTTATTAATCTATGTTGGTCAGAACACACCTACTGAACTTTATGGACCAATCCCTAGCTCCGCTCATTCTCATTTACATGCAGCTCCACCCTTCAGTCCCTGGTGGTGATATGTGCTGGCCGTTAACTACCGCCATGTTCGCGGACATGTAGAGGAGCAGAGCGTGATGACGGTACATTAAAGTACTAATCCCCTTTTTCCCCTGTAAGGTATGCTCTGAGAAGAGCCATTTTTTGGGGTATTTTTGGCCACATATCGAACAGACATGTGGTATTTTATGCATTATTTTGTAGTTTTTATCCTTGTTTTAGTCTTGTAAACATTACAGAGCCTTCACTAAAGCAAGCCTTATGTTGCAAAAGAACATTGCATTTCCCAAAGAGGATAGGGCAACCCATCTCTTTCAAAGTAATGCGCATTGCTGGGAGCAATGTTATCGTGGCTACAAAAAAAATACCAACTCGCAGCATGAATGCACGCATGCTGCGATTAATGATGCACCTCCCGATGCTTTGATCTGGACAGAAAACAGAATTGTTGGTCCATTGAAGTCTGGGGAGTAAAGCAGAAAAAAATAACTTTGGCTGTTGGGAAGATGGTCATGATTGCTTCAACCAACTGTGCCAAATCGGCCAACAGAGTACGTGAAATCAGGTATCCCAAGTGGCAAGCACCGTAGTGCAAAATTACCACATGAGGAGTGGTCATTCTATGGATGTCTCTGCAAACTTGCAGAATCGCCGCAGCATTGGCATCATTGTCAGCGCTCCAGACCACCTCCACTCCGCGCACATCGAAATGGTGTGCCACATGCCTACTCTCGGCATAGTGCTGTAAGCCTTGCAGAAAAATGTCTCCGAGCAGCAAAACCCTGACCCTCTGCAACTCTGCCATTTTCAGTGTGTACACCGTCTTTCTACACAAAAGAGTAAAGTGAACATCTGATTGGCTGATGGCTACAGTCGTGTTTCCATGCAGGATTAGCTGTAGAAACCCGTATGTGACGTGCCCTACCAGCGGACAAGCGTTGCCTACGTGCGGCATGTAACTCTTACCCAGTCCTTCCACCCTTTCTACAGCCGTACCAAAGCGAGTCCATGATTGGACACAACTAAGCGGGCGCACAATCAGCCACCAATCACATGGAACCTTGCAAATTTTTACTCCGTCATCAACATTGCGCACTTCAAAATTACTGTCGATGATTCTTAATGGAAATCTCATACCATTGCAAAGCACCTACTTCACAAGCTACTGTGCAATGAGTGCGAATTTCTACGTACAGCTCCATGCATGACCACATGCATCAGTATAGAGTACAGGTATGTTCATTCTAATCAGAGTACATGTGGAAGCCTTATAATTTAAAGTACACCGAATAATGCTGTTAAATTTCCATAGGAAGCACATAAAAACGCTCCCCCTTGTAAAGTGCAAGATTGCCGATTCGCCATTAACAAATTGCACGACTGCTTACTTTCTTCTGCATAACCTGTACATACGTTGCAAGCATGGCTATTTGGGCATAGCTCTCAAACATTTTTGTGTGAAGTGCGGGTGAAATGAGCTGCTTTTGTTTTTGGCCTGTGGCACACCCATTGGAATCAATGGCCGTGCAGGAGGCTTGGCGGGTGAGTCTGCCCTTTACAAGGCGGGTGACACCCAACAAAAGCGTGTGAGTTGAGATGTATAATTTAGGGCAGACCATAAATGTGTATGTGAAAATGTCGCAGTTCTGTCCTCTGCACTGCCAACAGTAATGCTACTTGCAATGTACTCGTATGAGAATAGTAATCGCTCCCGATTGTAGTGCTGAAATGTCCTTCGGAGGGTCTGCCAATTTTTGGACATTGTGCTTTTCATTAAGAAGTACAACATGTTTTTCCATCTACTACATTGCCCTATCGCTTACAAACCTCTCTTCTATGCATACTGCACTTGGTAAAGGACAAGGCATTTCCAAACCCCTAAAAAAAGATAGATATTTTGAAGGACTTTGAAGTACCATATTGAAAGTAGTATAAAAAGAGTGCGCAGAGAGAACTGAAATGTGCACGTGGATTGGGTTGAAACATGAATGTTGAATCGTATGACGAAGGAAGTGCAAGTAAAGGCTGCAGTATCATGACGGCTGCAAACACACAGTAATTGATGTCCTTTTTTTAATTCAGTGAAGCCTACTCTCCTAAGAATCAACAACATCTACACTGCAGACGACATATCCGAAGAAACCTTGTCATCGTGCAACAAAAAGTAAGTACAGTACAACCTTCATATTGTAACTTCTCCTTAATGTGGCTGCGTGGGTTATTTGTTTATTTTGGGCACCAAAGGATGCATTCATTTGTAAAGCATTCCGCCTAGAAATATCCATTTATAGGACAAAGAGTAACAGGTGGAATGGCTGGCAAACGGCTGTGTGGTTGGTACTGATTTCACATAGGAAATCCGTAGAAGTTTAGAATGTGAAAATAAGTGGCGGTAGCAAGTTCTTGCCATTTTGGTTATTAATAATGGTTCTGGGCACAAGTAGGACACTGTGTACTCTCATCTAAAGCACATTGTACTACTGTACAAACAGTAAAGTGGGCTCACCAAATTATAGTTAGAGGTCACTGTGCGTTGACACACTGTGCAAAAGAGTTTCCCCATCACACTTAGGCACACATGCACACAGCACACATACATTGGACAACAAACCAAAGAGTATTTATTTTCTCCACAGACACCAAAGAATGCCTACCAAAAAGCAACTCCGTAGAAAGGAACGCAGAATTAGAGCAAATAAAAATAAAGGTACCCAATGTAAGCATCCATCTGTTGTAGAGTTAGGGGAGAATCTTGGTACAAACCACCTAATGCAATTGGGTAACATAATAAAAGAAGTGTCAACTACCGAAACTGTAAGTCCTCCATCAAAAAGTATGACAAAACACAGAAATGATGGCAAAGAAACGGCTGCCAGTACAGCTAACAATGTTCTTAATAATCCTGATAGTGCAAGAAGAACCCATAGTAAAAAAATTATTTTAGCAAAAATGTTTCGTCACAGAGTCCTTCACAATCTACTAAGAAGAGGACCAAAGTCATCCTCACCCCTTAAAATGTACTGTAGAAAGTTAATTCTGCAAGCACTCGTGGACAGTGCAATCCTTCTCAAAAGGAAGTTGTTCATATTAGTGTTAAAAAGGGTGACAGCACTAACAAAATTAAGTACCAAACTACAAATGAAACTGAGCAATAAATGGAATGTGAACAAAAATAATTTTGTGCATGTTTGTGGTGGTGAATGGAGTCACACAACAACCACAGAGCCATATTTCAATGAGGAAGCATACAAACAAAATCAAACAAACACAATTGCCATCCATAGCAGTGGACAAAATCAAACAAACACAATTGCCATCCATAGCAGTGGACGTGGGTATGAGAAAATCAATACTACCATCATGGAACAAGAAACACTGGTTACAAAATTGTCTTCTCAAAACTCAGAAATACCTCTCGATTTAGCAGAACCACACCGTCCAGTATACAAATGGCCGTGCACATCAATGTGTGCCATTCCAAATAAAGCTTTCAAACCTTTACGTGTGTTTCTCAATCAATATGTAAAAGGTAAAGACAAAAGTAAAATCAAAGTGCTGCAAAATATGGATATTTGTGTAGTGCAAAAACACACAGCACTAAAAGGACATTCACTAGCCTGCATTTATGGGCCTATTTGCAAAAGTACCTTCCATGATATCAAAAGGTTATCAGTACATCATTCTAATGTAAGAAATTTAGTGTATAAAATATATTGTGCAAAAAGTCCAGCTTCAGAATTAGGCAATTTAAATACCACTCTTCTGCATGGTACACCCAAATACTTACAAGAGGAAATGGACCATAGTCAGAAAAAGTATTTTTGAAGTGAGAGCCACGTAGAAAATGCAACAGATTTAGAGCATAGTAGCGACAATTCTGCACAGAGCAACCTTCTATTACACACATACAGAAAAGAAACACTAAAATTTAAAAGGTCATCGGTTGAAGTACCAAACCATGTGTGTGTATGCTGCCGCAGAACGTTTTACAAAAGGAACATGTGGACATAGCATACAAAATAGAAAACAATGAAGACTCTGAATGGTTTGAATTAGCTTTGTACCTTTTAGCTGAAAGCGAATATGAAGTAACTGAACGTCTAATATATTGCAGTTACTGTACTGCAAAATTAGACAACAACCACACGCCTTCACGTGCAATTACAAATAATTTGGAATTGTTTCCATTACCAAAAATCCTGCAGCAGCTCAATTTGTATGAGAGCATAATAATTCAAACAGCTTACCCATTTCAAGCAAAGTATACGCCTTCATCCAAAAACAGCAAATTTACCTCCCTCTGAATTGGTGAAAGGCATTTGTGGCAAAGTAGTGTACTTGCCATTAGATCTAACGGAAAATGTGCACACTCTAGGAGTGGAACGTTCAATAGAGCATTCTTTAATAGTCTTGGTAAATGGTGTACCAACAAAGGACAAAAAAAATTGGCAACAATTAGTAGACTTACACAAAGTTACACACACATTGCAATAGCTAAAAGACAACAATGAGTACTACAAGGAAATAAATATTGATGAAAGCTTAAGGCAAACAACTGAAATAATTCAAGAGCCATCAGAAACTGGACAATTTGAACTTCTGGATCCAGCTACAGTATCCACTCTCTTAGACCCTTACACAATTCATCCATTGCATTCCAATGAAAGTATAGATGATGCACTAGAAAATTACCAAATGTGACAAACCAAAGGTTCACCAATGAGTATTTGGGAGAAAAGCGTAGAAGCACGTGCTTTTCCACTACTATTTCATACTGGCAAAAGTGGGAGGTACGATGATAGACCCACTCAGATTGGGGCATCAGAATACTGTTCATTACGAATGTATTCTGAGGATCCTAGATTTAGACAAAATGTGGAATACATATTCCACCTAATGTACGAAAGTGAATTAGCAACACTATGTTAAGGAGTTGCACACATTCTTAAATCTGGAACGCACTTTCAAAATATGTCAGCTACGCAGTTAATACAAAAAGTACAAGAGAAAGATGAGGTTTTACAATCAAGTATAACAAATTTGTTTGCAAACATGCGCGGTACAAAGGAATACTGGTTTAGATGGCACAGAGACGTGCGTTGTATGATGAGAAACCTTGGACCACTAACTTGTAGTACGCATGGGAAGATTTGCATGAGTTCCTATGCATATCAAACAGCAACAAAAACAACATAGATATATTAACACCTGGAGAACTTTGCTCTCTAGATCCAGTTAATGTTTCAAGATATTTCCATCATCGTTTCATTGCAATGCTACACTTTATTTTCAATAAAAGTGTTCCTCCCCTTGGAGAAGTGCAACACTTCTTTTGGAGAAAAGAATATCAAGTGAGAGGAGCACCACATATTCACATGCTGTTATGGATCAAAGCTGCACCGAAATTTGGCCAAGACAGTGATAGCACTGTTTTGCAGTTTATCCAAAAATATGTCACATGTGAAATCCCTTCACAACAGAGTCATAGTGAGCTGCATGGGCAGATTTTACAATTTCAAAGACACAAATGTGGCAAATATTGTCGCCGTAAATACAAAAACAAAGATAAATACTACACCAAATGTCGCTTTGGTTTCCCCAGACCAGTTACAGAACCAGGTGAAGTAAACAACTTCATGTCTTCAGTTCGACATAGTGTTAAAGGTAAATCACCTAAAAACACATATGACATAAAAAGAAGGGAAGAATCAAAATATATCAATGATTACAATGCAATAATTGCCCTATTATGGAATGCAAATATAGATGTGCAGTACATTACAGACAATTCAACTGCTGTTGCACGATATGTTACAGCCTACTTAACAAAAGCAGAAAAGACAGAGCTTCAAGACCTCTGGGATGACCTAGCATCAGACAAAACATTATCACAGAAATTGTACAGCCTAGGCATAAAAATGCTCTCTC
Organism: Ambystoma mexicanum; assembly: GCF_040938575.1. Taxonomy (NCBI): domain Eukaryota; kingdom Metazoa; phylum Chordata; class Amphibia; order Caudata; family Ambystomatidae; genus Ambystoma; species Ambystoma mexicanum. Next base: position 1,122,080,011 of record NC_090937.1, on the reverse strand, counting down.
ATAGAGAATGTGGGGCCTATGAAGCAGCAGATCGTTTAACCGGCACTGCTTTGTATGGAAAATCAGACAACATAGTATGGCTCAGTCTTGGTCCTGCAAAATCTAGAAAAAGAGTGCTAAAATCATATGACGACATAGACACTATTACCAGAAATGATCCCAACAGCCAAGACATTCTGAAAAACAATTTACTGGACACATACTATCCGAACAGGAGTACCACTCTGGAAAGCATGTGTCTGTACCACATAGCTCTAAACTTTGCATACAAAAATAATGTAAAACCCGATGAAAGTAAACATAGATATAGAGTGACCGATTGTCAAGGGAGCTTAATGAAACTTAACAAACGAAGCTTAATTAATCATGTGAAGTTGTCATTAAAAACTCCTCAACAGAAAGAACTATATTACATGTCTCTTTTACAACTTTTCAAACCATGGAGAAAAGAGGAAGACATACTAGATAATTATGAGTGCTATGAAGATGCTTTCAAAGCAAATGAATGCACTATCACCGATGTTAACTTTATGCAGTACAAAACAATGTTACACAATGAGCTGCAACAAGAAGAAGAAATTCAGGCCCAACTAGATAAAGACTTTTCCGACAGTAGTCAACCTTCTGTAACAGGAAGTCAAGAACCATTAAGACAACCACTGATAGCAAATGAGGCTGAAGTTGCTATGGCAGAAGTAGAAAACACCATGTATCAGTATCAAGAAGATAAAGAGGACTTAACAGTGCAACAAGGAAAACTTAACAACGATCAGCGCACCATTTTTGAAGAGGTAACAAAACAAATTGTGCATGGCGTACAGCACGAAAATAAAGAATGTACCTGCCAAAATTTCAAACCTATACTGCTGTACGTCAGTGGGGAAGCTGGATCAGGGAAAACATTTCTAATCAAAATGATTAGCAAGTTCTTGCAGCAATTGACAAACAACAAACTGTCACCACAGGTTTAGCTGCCTAAAACATAGGCGGTGTGACTTTATACAGATTGCTACTGCTTCCAGTAGAGCATCAAAATAAATTAGACTACTACAAACTTTCTGCAGAAGCAGCAATGGAATTACAGAGAGTATTGAAGCAAATGAAAATGCTACTAATAGATGAAGTGAGCATGGTCTCCAATCTAATGCTGGCTTTGATTCATCTCAGATTGCAAGAAGTACTTAAAAGTAATAAGGAAGAACTCTTTGCTGGGAAACACATTATTGTTTTTGGAGATCTTCTACAATTGACACCACTAAAAGGTGAACTGATTTTTAAAACCTTAGGCCACAAACTCTGCCAGAAAACTGTTGGTAGCATAGGTAATGTTAACCTTTGGCAACATTTCCAATACAGAGAATTAACTGAGAACATGCAGCAATCTGCAGATCTCACTTATGCCAACATCTTAAAAAGTATTAGAGTTGGTGTATTATCGCAAGAAGCACAAGGTGTATTGAAAAAGTGGCATATACATGCACTTTATGGCGATAATGCATGCACAACTGATGTTATGTAACAAATAGCGCACAAAAATCTCAATTGTATGCCCTTAATGCCAACTCTTGCAAGCTGTTTCAAATTAATGAAACAATGCTAAAGAAAGAAATGCAAGCAATAATAGAAATTAGGGCCACAGACAAACTAGACGTGCCGGGTTTGACAGTACCCATGTATGAGCAAGCCACAGCAAGACTAAATAGTTCAGAACATTCAATCTCCAACACATCTGGGTTGGGAAAAGTATTGAAATTATCATTAAATTGTTGAGTAATGCTTAAACGTAACCTTGATGTTGAGCAAGGGCTAGTTAATGGAGCACTGGGCACAGTTGTTGGCTTTCAATCATACCCACGCGATAACAGCATTCAGTTTGTAAATATTTGCTTTGATAAAGTTTCAGAAGTAAAAAGGATAGTGCACTCAATGGCTCGATTCCTTCTCTTCAAAGGCATGTATGTACGTAGAGAGCAATTTTCTCTTACTTTTGCATATGCAGTTACCATTCATAAATCCCAAGGTCTTACCCTAGATAACGCATTGATAGATATAGGAAAGACAGTGTTTAAGGAAGGCATGAGCTACGTAGCATTATCACGCTTACGTACACTTGACGGTCTTTTGTTAATTAACTTTGATTCAAGTAAAGTCAAAGCTGATATTCCTTGCATTCTAGAATACAATAGATTGTGTTCACTTTACACCCCTCATCTGAAACAATACCCTGTTCCAGATAAAGTGAAACTTGGTAAAAAAAAAAGGAAATTAAATGAATGCAACAGGAAATTCTGCAAAAAAAAGAAAAGAAGCTAAAGTTTCATCAATTGCCGCAAACATAGAAGAACCTATTAGGGAATGTGAACCAGGCACGTCGGCAAAGAAGCAACAGAAAAATCAAAAAATGCACTTGGGTACAGAACCTGCTGGCCCATTTAAATTTAAAAATTAAAGTGGGGTAATTTGCTATGCAAATGTAGCAATGAATATTCTATTTCAATTGCCACCAATTGTTAACAATATTTACCTGCACAGCACAGACCAATTGTGTTTGCAAATGTCAGTACTGCATAGAAATGCAACAAGCAATCCTGACAACACATACAGTGTTTATGGAGTAAGGCAACAATTGGACGACTGTGCTGGAATGGTGAGATTCACTGTGAACTCACAAGAAGATCCACAAGAGTTTCTAATGTACATACTATTAGTATCAGAAAACAAAAGTATACCTGTAAATGAAATCTTCCAAATTTCGTACATGTGGAAACATACATGCACTCTCTGTAACAAAGTGATACAGGAAGAAATCCCAAACGAGCAATTTGTGTATATTTCCATACCAAATTGTGAGAGCATTCCTTTTTAGCAACTTGTACAAAATGCAAACCATGGCAGATTATGTAGTATTTGCAATTCAGACAATCGCTCTACCTTACTGATACAATCACATAATGACTACATAATACTTATGCTTCTACGTTATAATGCAGATGGCACCAAAAACAACTGTACACTATCTGGATTTACACACGGTCAATTGTCTCTTGGAAAAAAAAACCTTTACAACAGTAGGAATAATCTACAATGCAGGAGCTATAACCAATGCAGGTCACTAAAATGCATACATTAAAAAGAATTGTGAATGGTTTGAATGTAATGATAGCACCATTACTCTAAAGCAGAGGTTGACATCTAACCTAACAAATGCGTATTTAATGTTCTTGAAGCCAAAATTTAGGAAATAATGTGCACTTAAAAATTGTGAACAAAGTAAGTGAAAGACTCTAAACAGTTAGAATACGCCCACAGGTATCTAACTACCCAACAGGATGGAAAAATGACACTAATAAATGATTATCACAGATTGTTCTAAACCAATGAACAGGCAGAATATGCCTATACGTAGCCAACTGTAGTTGAAAATGGGCAGGAAGGCAACAAAGAAAACATTAATGGGAAAGATACAGGAAACAGGATATGTCGACGACACAAATGAATGAGCGTCACAAATATGTAGGAACACATGCACAGTTAGAATACGCCTACAGGTATCTAACTACTCAACAGGATGGAAGAATGACACAAATAAATGATTATCACAGATCGCTGGAAACAAGTTCACAGGTAGAATATACCTATAGGTATCTAAGTGTTGTTAAAAATTGGCAGGAAGGCAACAAAGAAAACATTAATGGGAAAGATGAAGGACATAGGATGTAACAATGACACAAATTAATGAGTATTGGAAATCTGTAGGAACAAATGCACAGTTTGAATATGCCTACAGGTATCTAACTGTTGATAGAAATGGGCAGGAAGGCAACAAACATAACATTGATCAGAAAAATGAAGAAAGCACGGAAAGGAAAAAATGAAGTACTTAGTTGCATAAGAAATGAAGGTTTTTTTTAATCCGACAAGGATTTTTTTCCTAGACCCAAGGATTAGAATAGCAAAAACAGAAACTGAGCGTAATGCACAGTCCACTGGTTTGTAAAGTAAAAATGAGGGTCTAAAAAAAAAGATTAACTGTCTATTAAGCAATATGGTAAATGTGGAAAATCTGCAAACATTAACACACATTTTTCTTTCATCACAGAAATGGGAAAAGTGATACTTTTGCCAATTACGAAAACCAAACAGAAAAAAATGTTTGTGTATTCTGAACAAAGTAAGGAGTAAGTATATTGGCAGGCATTTTTTACGCATGGGATGTACCCGCCTAATGTGTGGTAGTAATGTGCTGCAGTGCCTGTAGGCTGGCCTTTCGTCTGCGGTGAGTAACCTACCACCTACGCCTTACAAACAAGTTGCAAGGAGTACAGATCCTATCCACAACCAGCATTGCATATGTGAAACATGGCCCTTGTAAAGTAGCTGCTTATAAAGTTACTTTTCGGACCATAGTCTGCAGCCATCAAGTAAAGAAACTAGGGCATGAAAACAATGACCAGAATCCACCACACCCATATTAACTTGCAACTCCACTGCTTATGACTTCAGTATTGCATGCATGGGCTTTAGCCATGCACCCAAGACTGCAGGTTGTCCACAACAACCACCTCGGTGATGTGTGGTAGTAGGGGTTATTCTATAGGTGTGTTATCCTGCTGTCCTCGGTTTACAGGACCGTACATGGTAGAAGAAGGAACAGATCGAGCAGTGCAATTGAAAAACAAAAAAGCCTGGAACTATATTGGTAACATCAAGCCCTGTCAAGCAGCCCCTCTCCTAGCACAGACAGAGGAAGCGCCAACGTACCACAAGCAGAAGAACAAACAGATCATCTAGGAGCATTGCAGCGCAGCAGAGGCCAACACATGAATGCTCGGTCTCAAGCAAGAGAGATACCTAACGGACTTCCTAAACATCCAGAGTGAAGATACACTCTCTGTTTATTATTTTTCTTTCCACACTATGATAGCATTCATTGTGAAAGTTGCTACTGTTATTGCTACATTATCCCATGTGCCTCCAAGGCCATCACCCAGCGATCTTTCAAAGCCAATTTGTCCACTTTGTTAGGAGATCTAACAGTATACGAAGACATCCCCATAGTGTATTTTTCTGTGTTTTCCTAGCCTATTTGTCCCAAACATACCCACAGATGAATAGAGGAAATCAATCAGTACTTGCAGTACTTTGTGATCCTAGGATACGTGTTGTGTGGGGAACAATCATTCCTTCTTGAAATGACACAAAATTGCGTTCACAGAGCTTGAAATAATAAAGTATTAACAACAAAATAACACATTTTAGGCGCATTTCGATGTTTTTAAAGCTACGAAGGGTTCCGAAGCAGAGTAAGTAATGAATACTTTATTAAAAGTGTGCTATTGGTGTCTTGTGTCTTATTTTCGTTTGATATTTTTGCTCTTTTTTTGGCAAATGCCCTTTGTTATAGAAAATAAAGCTGTAACCCCTATGAACACAACCCAAAATTCAGCAGGTGTGGTTACCATGTCAGGTGGGGAGGTAAGCACTGCTAGAGAAATAAAGAGAGGTAGATGCAGTGTTGATACAGATAAAGGAGGGGTTGATCTCTAGCTCACTGATACTGCTCAAGTATCAAATAATATGTGGTACATGTGGTACATGCACATGACCAAAGTAGGTAAAGAAACCACTGGGGAGAGCTGCTATGTCTGCTCTCTTATCCCCTACACCATGAGTGCCTGCAGAACGTGTGTGGCAACTGAAATACCAGCAGCAAGAGCACAGTGCCTTATGTACTTGTCAATGTGTACTACCCGAGGAAGGTTCCAAGTGAGAACGGCAACCTTGAGATGGATGTCTAAAGCAACATTCCCTTACGAAGATAGCTACATAAAAACACTAGACATGATGGACAACTATTGCAAAGAACGACCAGGCTATACAATATATTACTGACGGCCCACAGAAAGGGGAGAGAAAAACAATAACACTGCAAGAACTACCATGTTCTAAGAAGGGACCTAGAGAAATAGGAGAACCAGGATGCTCGAAAAAACCACAGATGCTCATGTATGGCCAAGTATACACAGCAGAGTGATGGAGAGGAGTGGTAGGGAGCAAGGCGCACACTTTCCTAATGGTTCCTGTAAATACAGTTCATGAAAGAAATGACAAATGCCTCAAGGAATGGGAAGCAAGTGCAAAATTACTGGCCTGGGTGGAGAATGAAGCTGGACCAATGCCCATAATACCACTGAAGAAAGCAGCATTATGTTTCCAGAATGATGGAGTACTAAAGGTTGGAGAAAACAAAGACTGCAAGCAAACAGTAAAGGCTCCAGGTAGGAAAATTGGGACAGCAGTATTAATGGATCATTGTTGGGCCTGTGAATCTAAGGCATACAAGAAAATGTCACCCAACTGGGGAGGACTATGGTCGCTGGTACATATCAACATGCCAGCACTAGTAGTTCCACAGAAAGACATCCAAACAGATGACTTCCCCAAAATGGATGATGCCAGAAAAAAGAAGAGGGCAGTAGAATTTACTAGGGTGAAGAGAGGGAACTACATATAATCAGCATCAGAAGATTCACTGTACGACATATCACTGGAGCACCAATTGTACAGCAGCACATTAATGTTCTTCGCGTCAGTGGTTCCAGCTGTATAGACATACACAAATGCAAAATGGCTCCAGATTATGAGAAGGGAGCTGATGCAGACAATAAACTCAACTGTCAACGGCTTCAACACCATAAAAGAAGAACTCTGAGCAGTAAGGTTAATGTCCCTCTAGAACAGATACATTCTGGATCTTCTCACTGCAATGGAAGGAGGAGGTTGCACCAAGATCAGGGCTTCTTGCTGCATATTCGTTCCAGCAAACAATGAAGCAAACGGGACACTGACTGAAGCAGTTACCAGATTATCAAAGACGAATGCCAAAATGGAGGAAGAAGCAAAAGGTGCAGGCAAAGATGAAATTTGGTTGTCATATATATTCTCCTGGATACCCACATGGATGGAGAATGGACTGAAGTGTTGCTGCAGCACTAATACTAGTGCTACTCACACTGTGGGCCTCATTACACGGTAGGCGGTAAAAATCGCTAATTACCGGCATGGCGTAATTAGCGTGTCCGCCCTCGCAAGAGGCCGCAAATTGCGTGCCATTACGAGATCGCGGGCACAAGCCTTCCGCCATGCCGGTAATGAGCCTACCGCCATGCCGCAAAAGTCCCCAAAAAGTCCCTTAACGGCATCGTCGAAAGCGCTGTTAGCACTTCCGACCTGCCGACACATGGTCTTCGCAAATAGCGGTGACCGCCATTAGCGGGCACCGCTAATAGCGGTTACCGTAATTTTGCGGAACCGGAAATAGCGTCATCGCACCGGAACGGGAAAGAGCACGGCGGCCATCTTTAAAAACACAATCCATTGCCATCCTCCTTATCCAGGACACCTTACCAGGAACCACGTTGGAAAATACACCAAGGACACCGTTAAGATGCCCAAGGCCGTTAAAAAATCGTCTGAGCGGCAACGCAAGGAGAAATTTAGCAAGGAGGAGCTCCTTATGCTCATGCAGACACTAGCAGACAATGCTCAGGTCGTCTTTAATAACGACATGCGTCGGGAGACCATTGTGAAGAAGAAGGCCATCTGGGAAGAGGTAGCCCACAAGGTCAGCGCGGTAGGCACCACAACCCGCACAGTCAAAGACTGCCGAAAGAGGTGGGATGACCTCCGGCTCCGTGTGCAGAACATTCTATCCGTTAACCGCAACCTGGCTACGGGCACAGGAGGAGGCAGTGAATCGCCAATCAAGCTCACTGAGTGGGAGGAGACGTGTGCATCAACTATCGGGGTGGAATCCATCGAGGGAGTTGGACAAATGGAGCATGGCGTGGCCATTTCGTCCGATGGAGGTGAGTGTATGCATCAAACAATGCACAGTGAAGGGTGATGTTCCCCCCAATCATGTGTCCATATGAATGCCGTGGATCCAGCCACAAACAGACATGCATGCATCACCACATACCCGTACAACACAGAACCATTCATGCATGACCCACCCAACATCCCCATGACCTGCATCCACACTAAAGAGCCCTAAATGCATAGAACGGCATGATGTATTCAGTTAGCTCAAGGCAGGTCGACCCATGACTGATGGTTGTCAACATTTCTCACCCTTACAGGATCACACACTGACACTGAGGAGGCACGCACTTCCACACCTGCTCCCACATCCAGCAAAAATGCCAGGAGGGATGCCACAGGGGACACCGCCACATCCGCAAGGGCAGCCAGGACGAGTGACCATGACCACAGGGGCAAAGGCAGCCGGAACACCAGTTGCACGCATCCACAGGCCATGCCTGCTCCCGTCGTGGCACCCACGGAAGTGTGTCTCCCAGCAGGTGAGGGCAGCATCGAGGGAATGCACTCTGCTGCCACCAGCTCAATGGGTGAAGCAGCAGCCACTGCCCCACCTTCAGATGAGGAGGAAACACCTGCCATTGCTGCTGATAGCTAGAGCCCCAGACCAACAAGCCCCTTACTGGCAAGCCCGAGGTACTCTTCAGGTCCGGCTAGTCATGGAGATTCACCCACCCCTGAAGGGATATGGAGCCCCCAGATATCCTCTCCTGATGCAAGTGCAATGGGTCCAGGTGCATCAGCCATCCCACCAGCACCCACCATGCGACATGACCTCTCGACCATCTTTCAGAGGCAGACCGAGATGAGTGGCCTAGTAGGGCAACATGTGGCAGAGACAGCCCGCCTGAGGGAGGACATTGCTACACTTGCACAGCAGACAAGGGAGGGCATGGAGGCATGCACCAAACGAATCTGCAGTGAAATGTGAAATGGCCCAAATGGCCCAACTGCGGCAGGCCATGAACCGCATAGCAGACGCTATTGAGCATCGGTGCCCACTCACGGCCCAGGAAGAACCAGGCCCCTGCTCGTCTGGGAGTTCACACCATACTAGTCCCCTACGCCGGTCTATGCTTCACAACCACCAGATGACGATGCAGGCACTGGCAAATAGGGCCACCAGGATTCGGGTGCCACATGTGGCAATGGACACATTCACATCATGAGACTCACATGGGAGTGTTGAGGGGGGAGGGGGGTAAGGGTGTATTTGGGTGTGTTGAGGGGGCAGGGGGGTAAGGGTGTATTTGGGTGTGTTGAGGGGGGTGAGGGACAAGGGTGTATTTGGGTGTGTTGAGGGGGGAGGGGGGTAAGGGTGTATTTGTGAAGTTGGGGTAATGCACTTTAGTATCACATTATGTTCAATATACACTGTTCTGAGTTTGAAACCCAAGCGTGGTCTGCATTATTTGTGTATGTGTCATTCATTGTGGACAGGGTCCTTTGTGGGCCTCGAAACATGCACCAGGGCAACAATTCCCATCTACGTCCATGCTATTTCACCTTGGTGCATGATGAGATTCCAGAATCAGATGCTGATGCACATCCTGTTTCATGTCCTGCCGGGGCATTCCACCCGCACTCATCCCCAGCCACATCATACTCTTCTGGTGGTTGCATGTCAATTTCAAGTGGCATAGGCACATTCCATCATATGCACATTTTGTGATGCTCTACACATGCCATGGTTGTCTTTGCCACTTTGACACAGCTGTACAGGAGTGCCACACCCAGGCCGCTTAGGCAGCGGAGCACTGTCATTGGAAGGATGTACAATATTGTTGTCCTCTTCCTGATGGTTCTGTGGGTTCCGTACAGGGGTTAGGAGCCACCTCCTCAGTGGATAGCTGTCATCGCCTGTATGGTGTGAGGAATGGGTACCTGTTACGGCTCACCTCTGGTGCTGGCTGTTATTGTTGGTGCTGCACTATCATGTACTACAGCCCATCATGTCATGCTGCTGCTATTGGGACCATGTTGGTGTGGGAAGGGGTGTGGTGTGCTCTTTTGTTCTGCCTGTCTCCATTGCATACACCTGTGCTGATTGTGTCCACCTGTGGCAAATGGGTACACTGCTCAGGTCTCTTAACGGGTGCTTTTCGATGCTGTTATTTGCGCCATGCCGGTAAGGGGTTTTTAGGTGTTTTCCATGCCGCTAATGCCATGTCCGCATGGTTTGTGATGCCCTGGTATTAGCGCCATGGCGCTAATTCCGGCATGGTGGTCGTGCGCACACGGACTTGCCGCTATTAGTGGCACCGTAATTAACGGGTGTGCTAATAGTGGTGGGTCCAGCTCGTGATTGGCTTGGGAAATTACTGGTACCGGTAATTCATTACCGGTACCGGTATTCCCTTACCGCATAACGTGTAATGAGTCCCTGTGTGTGATCAGGATATGCATCACACAATGCAGAAAACCGACAGAGAAATCTGTAGGGAGGAAAGTATCAGTAGATATAGCTGCTTAGGAGGGCAAAATAGTAGAAGCCCGGAATACCCTGAGGACGCAGATAAAAGAGTGTTCATTGTTCCCGACTGAAATGATAATATTCAAGGATCCCAAAGACTACAAAAAATATTGGGGAAAATGGGTATGGTGCAACCCGGATGGAGAATGCTGGTATATGACATGGAGTTTAGATGACCAGGCGAACTACTATGGACACCTTGGAGGAGTGACAAAGATTTGGCTCCCTAGGGAAACAGTGAATAGGTTTGGAGAAGTGGTTGACATGTCGTCCAGAGGGGCAACTGAAGAGAGGGTCCCTGGAATGGCCCTTGCGTCCCCTGTATACATGACAACCCGAAGAATGAGAAGCGAGAGATGCCAGTCGCTGCTTGGGGTATGTATAAGGAACCTGGAAAAGCCAAACACTACTGCCCACTAAGGAGAATACCACAATATATATATGTAGGAAAACCATAAAATGACTGTAGTGAATTCACATGAAGCCACAGGCCTCAGAATAAAGAAGGAAGGAAGGAAGGAAGAGATGCAAATTCTGCAGCATGAAGCAAAGGGTCAGTGCTCGCAGGCCAAGGACAAGGGCGGGTGGAACATTCCTGGCTCCCGGGACAGGGAGCCACCTGCAAAATAACAGAATAAATCCTCACTAATTGCAGAGCAAAAAGCTCAGTTTTGCATTCCTCACCCATGTGATTCAGCCAAGATGAACAATAGACCTTTACCCATAGTGGGAAGAGAAGTGGTTGGTATGTTATGTTATGTTATGTGCTTGCTTATTTCCCGCTGGTAGCCCGCAGTCATCAGGGCGCGGGAACCAAGAAAATCAAAAACACGTTATTCTCCTCCTTGAGTTAGATTGGATACTTGGGAAAGGGACAATATTACTCATTGGAACAGCGAGGTTTTAAACAGTTTCCTAAATCTCTGGTAGTTTGCTTCTAGCCGTAATGCCATCGGCAACTTGTTCCAGTGGTCTACTGCTTTCACCGGGAAGGATTTACCTTGCCCGATTGCACACTTGGCCCTGGGAATATTCAAGGTGCCCCTGTAGGCTGATCTTAGACATCTTCCGGGTGTATAGAAGGAGAAATGTTTTTTTAAATAGCTGGGGGCCTCTCCATATAAGCATCTATGGATTATTGTCATGGCCTTAAAATGAACTCTATCCTCCACTCTTAAACAATGGAGTGCTCTTCTCCCTGTTGACACATGTTCTCTGTTTTTTATATTCTTAACTATACGAACTGCGTCGTTTTGTATGACTTGGCACTTTTGAATTTCCCTCTTTGTAGCTCCTAGCAAAAGAGCGTTGCCGTAGTCAAGCCGCGACAAGATGGTAGCTCTGGCAATTGTTGTAGCATTGACTTCATTGATGAAGGTTCTTATTGCTCTCATAAAACACAGATCGTAGGTGTTATTTTACTGCAGGTAGCTTGCCTGTACCTCAGAGCCCACCGAGGCTTCCACCATCATCCCAAGAGTTTTAACATGCGGCATCATCAGGATGATGGCGTCTTTGATGGTAAATGACTTATATTCCTTCCCCAACTTGGATCTAGCCTGTCGCGTTCCGAAGATCACCAGTTCAGTTTTAGTATTGTTTAAATACATCCAATGATGTTGCATCCAGTGGTCTATGATCTGATAAACCTCTGAAATGTTTGCACTGTCAGTGATATAATCACCCGTAAATTAAAAAATGAGCTGCGTATCATCGGCGTAATTCGTAAAGAATACGCCGAGTGGTTCCAGGAGTTCGCGAAGACAGACGGAATTGTTGCATGTGTTGCCCAATCAACATTGCAACCTGCAGGCACTCTCCCAGGCTAGATGGCTATACCAGGGGCAACAATTGGGACACACAGTTTTTCTCATCATGTTCAGAAGGTACACTGAGCGCTGTGAACAGAGCAGGATCCCAGGTCTGAGTGGATCCGCTCCAGCCAATCAGGGAGCACTAATCCTGGGGTGGTGTGTAATTGGACAAGGGCCAATAACCATTCTCCAACCATGCAACAATGTAATAGATTGTTTTTGGGGAAGTCTCAGGCAAACCCAACAGACATGGAAGGACCAGTGAGACCACTCATATAGGGGACACCTATAGGTAATAGTACCCGAGTTACCCAATAGAACATTGTTAGGGTGAACTCCCAGGCAGGCAGAGCCTCCTGCTAGGAGTCAGTGGGTGCAGAACTCATGGAAGGCTTAACACCTTCCCAGCCCAAAATAATGTAAGGTACAGACAAGTAGCTAGGTATAACTGCGGTTTATTACAGCGACCAACCACAGGGATCACATGCCCGGCGGCTATTCCGGGCACCTCTCAGTGAAACTGGCTCGCAGGCCAGTTTTGGTAATGAACGGTGTCACAATTTACCTCACATTCCAGGCCCTTAACCAAAAAAAAGCTAACTGCACTCTTGCTAGGTTGTTGAGTGGTAGATCCCCTATAAGAGCCCATATAGAGGTTAATTCATTGGACCAGGCCACGTCAGGTGCCAGGCTACGACCATCCCCGAAAACTGCTACTAACTAATTGTTACAGTGTTACAGTGTGCAGACCCCATGATTGGTCAGTGATCCCGACTACCCACCCTTTGATTGGTTGAGCAGCGGGCCCCCAAGCCTGGGACAAACTCAGTTCCCAGCCGGCAAGACATCTGTTCGTGGTGCATGTGCAATTATGTGTCAGTGAGGTGCAACTATGTGTCAGCATCATAACCGTGTGTGCATCATCATTGCCGTGAGCGTGCTCCATTCCCAGCGCAGAACTGTAGCTTGAGTGTAAACAGATTTGAGACTGTTGGCTCTTCCCAGCCACCAAATCTTGGCTCCTCATCAGCTTGGCCAGATCACGTGCTTGGAGACCACGTTTGTGAGCTCAGGAGCTCTGAATTATTCTGTATTTTACAGGGAATGGGCTCCTTTGCAGCTTGTGTTACTTCAGTTCAGGGTAAGGAATGTCACTTGCAACATTACGACCTTGGCAGTGGCTTCATTCTCACTAGGGTAGTTCTGCTTGCACCGCATTCTGTGTGGCTTCAGGTCTTCCCTAGACAGCTATGGCCTACTACAATTTCCTCAGCCATGGTCTGGCTTCCACTGTATGCGCCTTCCATAGTGTCCATAGATTAGTACGTTATGGCTGTCAGGTCCCTCGAGTGCTCCTGCCATTCCATAGGGTTATTTGCATGTAAGCATCTGCAAGCATTTACACGTGCCTTTCTTGCTTCTTGCACTCCTGCGTTGCTGCTGCAAGCTAAAATAATAAACGTTCAGACAATATGTACATGACGCTGTCCTCTAACTCATAGAACTGTACGCATGTGTTCTTCGTGTGTTGGGTGTGTCAGTGTTCCGAATGTGCAGATGGCACGTGTGCTTCATGTGTGATGTAGCTATATTGGCATGGCTTGACTGCTCCTTAGTCGATTCTGTCCATGTACCTGTCTCTGGCTCCCTCTTGTGCGTCTTCGTCCACTCTGAGTAGTGTTCGCACAGCTCCTGGGTTGTAGGGTCTGGTGATAGGGTATCTCTTGTGGTAGTTGTCCATTGGTGGAGCAGTGGGGATTGGTGGGAGTTCGTACGATCAGCGGCCATATTGTCTTTGGTGCTTCTTCCTGTTTGAGGGTCTTCCCGGATGGGAGGCATATTCTGACCTTCCCTCTTCAACATGCTTTTAGATTTTTGGGAAGGGTCAGAGATTGTGATGTCATAATACAATAAAAGCTCGTGACATGGGCTCAGGAGCTGAGATCGCTGGAGAATTCAATTTTTCCTGTATGATCCCTGTCTGTTTGGAAAATAAAGGACAGTTCTAACTTGCCCTTGGCTGAGTCCTCCGTCATTGCCGGTGGACGGTTCGATGGGCCCTGGGTACTCTGCTGAGCGGTGACTGTGTAGTGCAAACCCAGTCCTCTGACATACCCTTTACAGATTGCTATGAGGGTGGCCGGAGATGTTTCTTCTCTGGCTTTTCTATTAAGTGACATGCTCTCCTGATGTTGTCAATGGTCTGTCTATTTTTAATGGAGCCAGATCGGTCCGACTCAACCAAGTCTGGGAGTATGGAATCGAGTCTGCTAGCCAATATCTTGGTGTATATTTTTGCATCCAGATTTATCAGTACTATCGGGTGATATGACCTGCATTGTGCGGGATCTATGTTGGGTTTTGGGAAGAGCACCATTTTAGCTTCCTCCATCGTAGGTGTGATTCTCCCCTCCATCCCTATTTGGCTGTACACCGTTTTTAAGTGAGGTGTTATGATAGCCCTGAATGTTTTATAAAAGATTGCTGAATACCCATCTGTGCCCGGTGCTTTGATCAGAAGTAAGGTCAAGATTGCTCGCAATATCTCCTCTTCTGTAATGTCTTCCTTTAAAAGTTCCCTAGTGTATGGGGAGATCTTATGAAGTGGGAGTGCCAATAGGTAATCTTTCTGTTTCTCTTGGCTTGGGAAGTCGGAGGAATATAGAACTGAGTACAATTTTGTGAACTGCCGCAATATGTCCGATATGGACGTAAGCGCTTCTCCCTGTTGATTTTTGATCTGAAGTATCGTACGGCCGGCCATTTTCCCCCTAACATATTGTGCCAGTAAACTGTCTGCCTTTTTTACCTTTGCATAAAATGTTTGTCTAGCGTACAAGAGGGCTTTTTTCCATGCATAGTATGTAAAATATCCAGTTGTCCTCTTATATTTCTATATTCCCTTTTAATGGCTCTGCTCCAGTCCTGAGCATGCATCCCATTATCTCTTTTAACTTGGCTTCCAACCAACCCATCTTGCATTAATCAGAGTCGTTTAGGCTGTGTGGCCGTCACTGCGCTTAGATGCCCCCTAGTAACCGGTTTGAATGTGTCCCACACCATTGCACCCATCTGCGTGTGTGTTATTGAGGGTGAAGAAATCTATTATTGTATCCCTTATCCCTCCTGTTATGACCTTATTATTCAAAATCTCTGATGGGAATGACCATTGCTACAGGTTACTATGCCTCTCCTGATCGAGTATAGTTGTTACCAGTGGGAGTGGTTGGACAATAGGATGGATCCCACTTCTATCCGGCTAATCCTACCCATTATCGTAGCCGATGCCCATGTGCAGTCAATTCATGAGAAGGTACAATGAACATGCAAGTAGTATCTATAGCCCTCAGGAGCTCCCTGTAGCATCCTCCAAATATCCCTCAAGACTCGCTGCTCTATTCTGCATTAAAACACCCGGGACAGTGTAACCTGGCCCTGGTGAGTATGCGTGCTACAGTCTTTTCGGGGGTCCCAGACAATGTTCAAATCACCCATTAGTGTAATTTCGCCAGAGGTAAATGCCTCCAGTGTGGGCATTGTCGACCTAAGGAAGCTATCCTGGCCCACATTTGCGGCGTATACCAATGTTATTGTCAGGAACTGATGACCTAGCTTACATATGAAAAACATGTATCTGACAATTCTATCCAACTTGGTCTCTAATATGGTAAGGTCCTCAGTGTGCCAGAACCCCACCAGGGTTCTGAACTTTTTCCCATCTGCATTGGACTGGTGCATCGCAGTCTTAGCCGTGATCTGTTCTCTTCAGTGGATGTAGGTTTCCTGGAGTGCAATGATCTCTGGGTGTTCTTTAGCTGGGTACTGCTCTAATTCTTTCCTTTTAGAGGGGATATTCAGCCCCCTTAGTTTATATAATAAGAGTTTGATATGAGTGATCAACCTGTGTCCCAGCATTAACTCTCAGAGTGTATTACTCCCTGCATCTGGACACCCTTTGGCTCAGCGCATAAGAGGTCATGTGTCTCTCTCCCTTCCCCATCATCGCGTTTAGTCTCAACATTTGGTTCGGTACCCCTCTTTGTCTCCATTCCCCTAACCCTTCTGTTATTCAGCTCCCCCTGCCTATCCTCTGGTGTGAGCCAAAGTTCCTAGTGATCCTGGGGGAATCCGTGCCCCCAAATTGACTTGCCTGGCATACTTTCCCCCTCTCCCCTGCTGAATCCCTGTATGAAACTGCACTGGTTACCTGGCCATCCTTTCTGATCTCGGGCCCAGGCCCAGCCAGTTTCACACCTACACTGCCTCCCTGTCAGCCCCTGCACATGGGGACTGTATTCTGTATCCCTACAGTACCCTACCAGCACTTATGACTGCACTTTCCTTGCACTTGCCACCAGCTGGCCATTTTTATTTATCTTATTTATTCTACTATCTCATGTACTGCACTTTCCCCTCTCCCTTCCCCTCACACTTTTTCGCTTTCCCCCTTCCCATGCACTTGCACGACCTGAATGACACCTGGCCTAGTAGGATCGTTGTCTGTCTTCCCTTTGTTCGCCGTCCCTTGCCTCGCCGTGCCTTGAAACGCTCGTGTATAGGCACGTTATAAATGCCATATCCTATCATATCATATCATATCATATCATATCATATCATACCCATAAGTGTTTTGTAGGGTTGAGCTATCCCCTACTGGAACCAAGATGCCCCCTCTTCCTTTCTTTCCCCCAACCCCTGGCCAGCCTTAATGCCCGCCAGCCCATGATTCCGGTTATCCCTGTCAAATGCAAGCTTTGGTATGCTGTTTATTCTTCGAGTTTTTTGTACCCGGAGCCTGCCTCATGTAGCCTCTCCCTTCTGCACCTCGCTGCTGTTCTCTGGTCGGGCAGAGCCTCTGTTGACTCTTCTGGACACCCACGTCCAATCCCCTGGCTGTCTCCTTAGCTGGGCCACAGTCTCCTCCTGTGCCATGCTTTGGTGGGCCTCCTCATCCACCTGCAGTATGTCCAACCCCTCCATGCATGTGGTGTCTCGATGTTGTTTTCCTTCCCATGTATACAAAAGGCTGAACGGGAAGGTCCACCTATACTTCATCTTTTTTTGTATGAAGACTCTTGTTACGGGCCCATCGCTCGACATTTGATCAGTGTCGATTACGCCAAGTCTTGAAACAGAAGGATTTCTGTGCCCTTCACTGTCGTTTTACCTACTGTCCTTACAGCATACAGGATGCGTTCCTTCAGGGTGTAGTATGATAATGCCGCCAACACATCTGTGGCCCTGGCACCACGTTCTCTCCTCCTTGGGCCCACACAATGGATCCAATCAATCAGTAACTCCTCTTCTGGTCCCGCTCCCAAGATCCCCCTAGCGACATTTGACTGGTCACCTTCAAGTCTTTGTCCTCCACATCTCCCAACAGGTTTTTAATGCAGGTATTTGACCAGCAGGAGCGGTTTTCCAGGTCCTCACACTGTATTTCTAAGTTCTGTGCTAAGCAAGCCAGGGTTTCCAACGGTTTGCAGCTTTTCCTTGCATCATCCACCAGCCCCTGTGTGACGGTTTTGTTGGCATCCCTGCATACCCTCAAGCTGTCTATCTCCCCCTTCATCTCTTGAATGTTTTTTTTCATATCCGCCTTCATGTCTGCGAATTGCTCCTGTAGGGAGGATGTCAGCTTGGTCTGGAAGTCCTGGAAGCACTGCAACAGTTCCTCCCTACTCATTGCAATGTCTGGTTGTCTCGTTGGCTCCTCTGGTTCAACTTGTGCGTTCCACACCTCGCTTGGGGTGGTATGGCTGCTGCTTCGTGCCTCTTGTATCCAGTACCGATGTAAGCTTTTGTCACTGTGTCTACTTGGGGGTTTAACACTGGTAGTCCCTCTTTGGACTTGTGACTGGGCATTGGGAGGCTGTGGGGGGTTTGTCCTGTTTGCACTCCCCCTTTCACCTCCCCTGTCTGGTGCCGCTCTGCCATTTCTCTGGGTGCACCCTGTATGGTGTGCTGGCAACACCTCCTTTCCCTGACTCCTATCTGGTGTGGCTTCTCCGAGTAGGTGGGTGCCTATTACCCTCTCTGGCCCATTGCACCTGGTTTGGTAGTGCCTTCTTGCACTCCCAATGGGTATCCTTCTGGGCTCCCCATCCCTTCTATGTTTTTTTTTTGCTTTATTGAGTGGCTAATGCCCCCTCCTGAACTGAAGTGCCCCCTTTGCTGCCAGCCTCTTCCTCTTCGTGCAAGGACAGGTCTGTCCACTTCCTGTCCTCTGCGTGGGGGTCACTGCACCCTTTATTCAGTGCTCCCTGGAGGGGCAGTGTTTGCCTTCATGTGATCTTGTGATCCACAGCTCAGATCTCCGATGCCTGCCCCCCTCTTACTGAAGTGACCTCGGGTTCTTGCTGTTATTTGTCGGGCACCGGCTTGTTGCTCGCTCCTGCTGGTGGGCCACTCTGTCTGTCGGGAATGCTGTAGCTCTGGTGCGGCTGATATTGCAGAGTCTGGCTGCATCCCTGTTCACTGCTGTCACCTTCATGGCAGAGTAGCTTGTCCCAGGCTGCACGCCTGCTGTGGAGGAGCTGGTCTTGGGCTGAGACACCTCTCTTGCTTGTCCGTGGATCAACCGCATCCTCTGGTGCTCCACTGGGTGCCTCGGCACATGGCACCCTCTTTTAGACAGGTCTGGTCAGCTGCTTTATTAAGTGCTACAATAATTGTATTCAAGGGAGCGGAGCCTGTTCGTTCATGGAGCTTCCACCCCTGTGGCCATCTTGGAACCATAGTATATCCTTTGGACAATCGTCTTAGCCCAGCCAACACGTGCATCAACATGTTTCAAGCCAACATCTTTTACAAGGCTCTTCGTGTGTTCAAGAGATGCAAGGAAAAACAACAACAAAAAAGAACAGAAATGATCAACTAATTACTTGGTTTTAAGTCATTGCTATATACTACACATGATTTTTTATGTTAAACTTGTCATTTCGTATCATGGCTTTTAAATATAAATGTGCTGGTAGTAAACACACAGAGATACTTCTGCTCTTGCCAGAATTGTCACAAGCATTCTTTATCTTAGTCCAAAGTGTCACGCAATAAACCTAGATGCTACCACGCAGGCCCACTGATACATTTATATTTATCTACACATGTTAATGGCCACCTCTTTTAAGCAGTATGACATGCAGCTTTATAATCATAAAACTTACCCCATATTATTGAAATAACTACACTATTTATAAAAATAATAGGATTATAAAATTACTGCTGAAAATGTCGATTTTCGACATCCCCATTTCACACACTATATATATATATATTCAGTGAAAAAAACTTTGTTAAAGGGACGTTATGGTTAGGTTGCGCTACTAAAAACCTATGAAATTCAGTGAAAAAACTTTGTTAAAGGGACGTTATGGTTCCAAGTAAAACCGAAAAACCCTTGAAATTCGCCAGTTATGGTAAGCTAAGCAACCATAACTCACGCCACCACCGTGCACTGCTAAGACTAACACCCAGGACATCAAAGATGACATCACAAATGTCATTGATGACATCACTGATGACATCACATGTCTGGCTCACTATTTTTTCTTTTGCTGACATATCTAGGCCACATGGTTTTCTTCAGTAACAGTCAGAAACTAAGAATTTTATTTTATTTGTAGACATATCCTTCTAGTAGGTTCTTACAGTAATTCCCTTAGAGTACAGTCACATCATATGAAACATATACATATTGGAAAACACAAGCTTGAAAGACAGCAATCCTTTTTGTGCATAAAGATAATCACTAGACTTATGAGCACTTTCTGATAGTTCTGTTGTTTTTTTTATGGCTGTACTTTCCCTGTATATGGTCATATTTGTATACATTGTATTCGCACTACTTTCCTTAGGGTCCAATCACATCAAGTGATACATATACATAGGGTTAATAGCAGCTTTGAAACAGAGCAATCATTTATTTGCATGAAACTAATCAGTTAAGTTATGAATTGTTTCTGCTACTACTTGTGCTTTTTTGCTAACTTCACTTTCCCTGTATATACCCATATTGGTATGTGTTCTTGTGTCTTTGTGTTTTGTATATAGTAATGCAATTATGTAATACATGGGTTTTATTAGCTACTTATTACATATTTCACAGTACACAAAAATCTATTAAGAAAACAATTATCATTTCATTATTCAACATATTAACATTACAAATATCATGCCTTCATCTTGTACGCTGCACACAATGTTATGTTTCTGTATGAGTAGCTTAGTATACTGGATAGAACCCCATAATAGGATGCTATTTATATCAATGCATCGTTCAATGCACTTATTAGGGTATATTTCTTGCAATGATTCTTGACACTTTTTTCGCAACATAATAAGAATCCCTTCTACACATATTTCATGAGAAGTACATACACATGTGATGTCATCAGTGATGTCATCAATGACATTTGTGATGTCATCTTTGATGTCCTGGGTGTTAGTCTTAGCAGTGCACGGTGGTGGCGCGAGTTATGGTTGCTTAGCTTACCATAACTGGCGAATTTCAAGGGTTTTTCGGTTTTACTTGGAACCATAACGTCCCTTTAACAAAGTTTTTTCACTGAATTTCATAGGTTTTTAGTAGCGCAACTTAACCATAACGTCCCTTTAACAAAGTTTTTTTCACTGAATTTCATAGATTTTTAGTAGCGCAACTTAACCATAACGTCCCTTTAACAAAGTTTTTTCACTGAATTTCATAGTTTTTTAGTAGCAAAACTTAACAATAATGACTTTGACTTTATATACATGTCATATGGAACTGACTAGATCTCTTCTTATGAACGTGATGTCCGCGAACTTATTTAATGTTCGCGGACATGTTCGGAGAACAGTACCACTACCTAAAAACTGTGGGGGGGTGGTGGGGTATGTTTGATTGTTATATCATAATATAGGAACATTTAACAAATTCAAAAAGCAGCACACAAACACATTATATATAGTAATACATAAGAAATGTAACCCATGGGGCGTGGCTTGGAGCGCCATCGATGTGGTCGCTCCTCTGAGGCCGCCCGTGGGATGTCCGCCGCCGCCGTCGAATTCTGGTGGTTCTAGGCGGGGTTTCGAGTCGCTAATGCCATCTACAGCGACCGGAATCGACATGGCATAACCTGGCTAAATATCGTCTTCGACCGTGGCGGCGTTCTACTAGAAATTTGAAGCTGAACTCCTCTCCCATACCCGACGGACGAAACTAAGATGGCCACCATTCCGGGGCTCAGCAGCACGCTCCGCACCTGCCGATAGCGGCACCTTGGGAGGCAGAAGAACCGGAGAGGGGGAGCGATACCTAATATAGAAACCCCTGATTTCGATTGGGCGGCCTGGATTCCTCCTGGGTTGCTACCGAGAGCAGGCCTCCACTCCTCCCCCCGCGTTGCAGAACGACTGGACCACTGCGGCCATCTTGGATCAGCTCGGCCGAAGTCCTGCCGAAGTCCTTCTCCCCGTTTCACCCTTCCTGGGGCGCCCCTGCCCACCCACCTATACCTGAGCGGCAGCGGAGGCCAGGGTGACGGAGTTCTCCAGTTGTGAGCAACATGTCGAGACAAACGAAGGTGAGCAAAGGCACGGATATCTCCGCCATGTTCACGGCTACAGAGAAACCCAAGAAACAGGAACCTCCCAAACTGACCCCACAGAAGCAGCAAGAGGACAGGGGCGAGCTTGCCACTAAAGGAGACCTGATAGCCTTCATGGCGGACATCAAGTCCGAGTTCCGCGCTTGCCTCTCGGAACTCGCCACCAAAGTTGACCAAACAGATCAGAGAGTCGCGGAACTCGAGCAGAGGTTTGGAGAGATCGAAGATCATGCCCAGGAGCAAACCACCGCTATGGGGGAAATGCAAAAATCGATCGATTCCCTACAGCACAAATGCGAGATTATGGAATTCAAACAGGAAGATCTCGAAAATAGGTCCCGGCGCAATAATCTCCGCATCCGGGGCATTCCATCCTCCGTCCCCGATAACAAGCTAGCGGACTACGTGGCAAATTTCTTTGAGGCTCTACTTCCAGATCTGGACAAATCTCAGCTCATATTGGACCGCACCCACAGGCTTCGCCAGCGCCGCGGGACAGATTCGGACCCCATTCCAGACGTGATCACCAGGGTCCACTTCTTTACAGCGAAAGAAGCGATATCAGCGATCAGCCGCCAAGATGAAGAGATCACTTTCCAGGGCACCCCTCTTCAAATTTACCAGGACCTTTCGCCACTTACGCTCCAGAAAAGAAGAGCACTTCGGCCTCTAACATTATTCCTCCAGGAGCAACAGATCCGGTACAGATGGCTGTTCCCGACAGCTCTTCAATTCACATATAAGGGCACCCTACGCCGAATCAGCCACCTGGAAGATGCGGAGAAAATCTTGCATCCGACCGCTCCCCGGGACCCTTCCACGCCACTCTTGGAGGGGACTGAGAACCCTGGTCCGCCTCCCTCCCCAAAAGCTAAACGCACGCCTTGGTCGTCGACACGACGAAATAACAAGAATTGATGCCTCCAAGGTCCCAGGCTCCGTCATCGAGCTAGCCGGGACACAGATATGCTCGTTTGAATTAGAACCCGCTATCTATTTGCCAACCTCTTTTAAGTACACGACGGCGGCGGGGCATTCCCATGGCTCATACCCACCCCAAGGATACTTTCCATCTTCTGTTCCTTGGGAACCCACAGTATGGGACAATTGGCCCTGTTGGCCTTAGGTATGACCGTACTGACAAAGTCGGTCGACCTCCCTGTTAAAGTTGCGATCCCCCGTTGGGATTTCGCGTTAAAACCTCAAGTGCAGAATGATTTTGTGAGTGCTTCCATCAGTCATGGCAGTTGAACCTCCACCCCAGGACCTCCCCCCCCTAACGCAGGGAACGGAGAGTGAGCCTTCAGAGGACCTTCAGTCGCTTCGGATCCTCTCCCTGAATGTTAATGGCTTGAACTCTCCCAACAAGCGAAAGGCAATTCTGCTAAAACTCCGCGACGAGGAAGCTGCGATCGCTATGCTTCAAGAGACCCATCTGTTGCCCGCTGATGTATCCCGCCTTCGGTCTCGGCTATTTCCGCTTCAATTCTTTGCCTCCGGCACAAGCAAAAAAGGAGGCACGGCGATTCTCTTCAGGAAAGACTTGAACCCACAGATTCTGGAAACAAAGACATGCCCAGAAGGCCGATTTATAGCGATCAAATGTCTCCTGATGGGAGACTTGTACACTCTCGTTTCAGTATACGCCCCCAACTCTGGACAATCACACTTTTATGACGCCTTGGGCACATCGCTCGCCAACTTCGTGGAGGGCCAAACGATCGTCGGTGGGGACTTCAACGGTGTTCCTGACCCCACTAAAGACCGATCACACCCCCCGACCCCAGGCGACTTCGCCCAAGCACTTAGCCTCCTTCGTCTCTTTAGGACCCTGGAGATAATAGACTCATGGCGGGTGTTTCACCCTGATGAAAAGGACTTCTCCTTTTACTCGTACGTCCACCGCACCTTCTCAAGGATTGACCTATTCCTGATTTCACCTCACACGTTCCCCTCAGTTAAGAAGGTCACTATCGGCACAAGAGCGATCTCCGACCACGCCCCAGTGCTCCTGGAACTTCGGGTTCAGAACCCTGACCCCACCACCCCGCGCAAATGGATGCTATACGACCCAATCCTCAACGACATGGCCACCAGAGACAAGATCGCAATGGAAATAAAGAACTTCTTTGTGGAAAACCCGGCCTCAGACACCTCATTAGCAAACAACTGGGACGCCATGAAGGCAGTAATCAGGGGCTCCCTGATATCCCAGGGTGCGGCCTACCATCGAGATAGACGACGAACCCGGACGGCCCTGGAGCTTGAATTGAGAGAGGCCGAGGCACTCCACAAGGAGAAAGGCTGGTCCCCCAGAACACAACGGGCCATTCGCACGGCACGGAAAAGACTGGAAGCCCACTACGCGGAACAAACCGCCCAACTAATGGCAAAGGTCAAACAGTCGTATTATGCGAAGGGCAACAACGCAAATAGGTTCCTGGTGGCCAAGCTAGCCAGGCAGAGACGCAGCATCGCGATCATGGGCCTGCGAGATACCAACGGGGCCATACTATACTCAGAACCCGAGAAGCAACGCCTCGCGATTGAGCATTTGGCCCAAATCATGAAGGCAACCCCACGAGACCCAGCACAACAGAAGGAATACCTTCGGCAGGCAGAGGTGCCCCAGCTCTCCGACGCAATGAGAGATGAATTGGAGGAGCCCATCACGGGGGAGGAAATTGAGGATGCCATCAAATCTCTCAAAACACGGGCCCCTGGCCCGGATGGCTTCTCAACCAGGTTCTACAAGCTATTCAGGTCGCAACTGACCCCCCATCTCACCACCCTATTCAACTCCTTCAGGGAAACGGGGGCGGTGACCCCATCGATGCAGGAATCGACCACCATCCTTTTGCCCAAACCTGGAAAGGATCCAAGAAGCATAACCTCGTATAGACCCATCGCACTCTTGAACATAGATGCGAACATTTACTCGAAAATTTTGGCGACCCGCTTGAATCGCATCCTGCCGAACATCATTCATCCAGACCAGGCTGGGTTTATCCGGCATCGGACCGCAGGCGATAATATCCGGAGAACCCTGAATCTGGTGGACCTCGCTTCCCGGAACGCCCAAAAACTAATCCTGGTGGCCCTCGATGCAGCTAAGGCGTTTGATAGGGTGGATTGGACGTTTATGGAACACACTTTAGGGGCCTTCGGCTTCGGACCGGCGTTCCGGACGATGGTGCTGGCCAACTATGATCGACCAACAACAAGCCTGAGGATCAACGGCCACTTCTCGGCCCCAATCCCCTTGTCACGCGGGACTCGGCAGGGTTGCCCGTTGTCACCCTTACTTTTTGCACTCACCATGGAGCCCTTCGCACAAAAAATTAGGCGGAATGACCAAATCAAGGGCATAACAAGCGGCCCTTCACATCATAAACTTGCCCTATATGCGG
Source organism: Ambystoma mexicanum (assembly GCF_040938575.1). Classification (NCBI taxonomy): domain Eukaryota; kingdom Metazoa; phylum Chordata; class Amphibia; order Caudata; family Ambystomatidae; genus Ambystoma; species Ambystoma mexicanum. Next base: position 1,122,054,840 of record NC_090937.1, on the reverse strand, counting down.
ATGACATCTTACTTACAATCTCGGAGGCCCCCTCATCGCTTGAACATGCGATTCGCGAAATCACCAGCTATGGCGAAGTCTCGGGCTTCACCATAAACTTTGATAAATCTTCCGCCTTGGGCATTGGCCTCACCCCAGCAGAGCGAGAACCGCTGACTAGGATGTGCCCGATAGTATGGGAAAGAAATGCCATCCCCTATTTGGGGGTTTACATTCCGGCGGATCCAAAAGAGACGTATAAGTCCAATTTTCCCCGACTTTTCAAGGAACTGGAGGGCGACTTGAAGCGATGGGGGACCCAGGAGATTTCGCTGCTTGGACGCATCACGGCATGCAAGATGAACCTTCTCCCGAGATTTTTATACATATGCGCCTCACTGCCAGTGGCAATCCCCACGCCGATTCTCCGAGGGATCCAGAGGAAAATGCTGAACTTTATCTGGAGAGGTAAGAAAGCGAGAATCCCTCTCAGAACTATGTTGGGGAGTCCCAAACTGGGGGGTCTAGGGGTTCCAGACCTTCAGGCCTACAGAGCGGCAGCCCAACTGGCCCGGGTCCAGGCCTGGCAAAATACGACAGACCGCCCGAGATGGGTGGAGCTGGAACAGTCGCGGACCCCCCTGCCTCTGCGATTTCTGCCACACATCCCGCCCCCCCTCAGGTCCCATGGGGGAGAGCTCCTGCTTTCGACCAAACACACCCTTAGCACTTGGGACTGGGCGCTGAAACGAAAGGGAGTGCCAAGAGGACTGAGCCCACACTCCCCGGTCTTTCTCAACCCAATGTTCGCACCGGGCATGCATCCCCGCAATTTCCAAAATTGGACCAAAGGCGGGCTAGAAACTATAGACCAGCTGTATGCAGGGGAGAAACCACTCACTTTCGCCCAATGTAAGGAGAAGTTCCAACTTCGGGAATGTGACAGATTTACTTACATCCAACTACGCCACTGGTGCTCACACCCCCAAACCTTGCAAGCAGCGACCCGTCCTCCCACTGCCCTAGAACTTACCCTAGGAGACCTTCCGACTCGCGGCAGCGTATCCACCCTCTACAGACGCTTCTTAAGCGACTTCTTAACCACAAGAACCCGATGTATGGCCCAATGGGAAGCGGACCTGGGACACCCGATAGAGGATCAAACCTGGGTGGACATATGGACCCGGACACATACCGCATCCACCTGCATCACCAACAGAGAATGCGCATACAAAATCATGCTGCGGTGGTACTATTCGCCCCTCAGACTCCACCATATGAACCCCCAGATAGACCACGCTTGCTGGAGAGGATGCGGCCTCCCTGGCTCTTTCTTCCATATGTGGTGGGACTGCCCGAAGATCCGACCATTCTGGAAAGCTTGTCTAGAGTCTATTTCGCTGATTACCGGAACAATGATTCCCTTGAAACCAGAACCGATCCTGTTAGGAGCTCCAATTCCCGGGATCTACCCGCGCTCCGGACCCAGAGCGAAATTATTGACTCAGTGCCTACTGGCAGGAAAAACGGTGGTGGCCCGAACCTGGAAAGCTCCGGAAGGCCCCCACATTGCCCAATGGTGGACCAAAGTATGGGACATTCTGATAGCGGAGAAGGTAACGGCAGCACGAGCGGGGATGCTACATCGCTTTCGGAACATCTGGGCCCCAGTCCTGGAATTCGACCAGCGCTTCCCCGCCCTGACCTATAAGCCCGCCAGAGCCCTCTGGATAGTGGCGAACCAGGAGAGCCCGGAGGAAGACTCATGACCGCTGAGGCTCCAGCCGGACCGCCCAGGCGGGAGGAGCCCGCTGGCAAAGACTGTGGGACTGATAACCCAGGGAGGAGGATAGAGAAAGAGGACACAGGGGGGGTCTAAAGACTGGGGGTCAACTTGCTGAGATAATCTGTGCATATAATGTCTGTAGTTATCATTCTGCCTTGATTTAAAATAAACAAAGTTAAAAAAAAAAAGAAATGTAACCCATATATGTAACACACTAACCATTCATTTAAATACAATATGTTCTGAAATGGAATATACCACAAGAACATAAATTGGCTTCCAACATAATTACCTCACAGACACAACAGAACTGAGAACAAGACCAGACCCACTGAATACATAGGACTTATCTTACCAGAAATAGTAAGCGTACTTCATTTTACTCATATATTTTTAAACTTTCTGTATTAGATTAAAAAATATATTATCTTTTTTTTTTTTTCTCACAGAAATGTCTAGTACTCTGGAATGGCTAGAGGACAATTTCCCACATGAAAAATGTCACAAGATAGTGAAACTAATGGTAAAAACTTTATAATATAAACCATTTAAATATTATTATTTTGTATACATTTAACATATATATATTTTTTTTGTACAGAGCATAACAAAATAGAAACTACCTCTGAAGAAGCTGTTATGGAAAACACGCTTGACAACATAAAAGAAAAAATTGATTTATTGTTGACCAATTTCAATAATTTGAAAACTTTTGTTGAAGATCATTTTAAAACAAAAACGTCATACCATTGCCCCACATGTACTTGTCCCTCCTCACCATATCCCAGTCAATTATCCCCAAACCCTCTCCATAATCCAAAACGTTTTGATGAGATTTCCATCCCTTCTTCACCTAATACCAATCATGTTGAAACCCCAAATTCTCCTGTTTTTGTTTCTGTTTCTGCCTCACCTTCTCTGTCATAAATTATTAATATATGTTAAATAAAGTTTAATTTTTATATTGTATTGTGAATAGTTTCCGTTTTTTTTTAAAAAACAATAAAAGTGTCCGCAGACAGTGCGAGTGTTCTGAAATGTTCGTACATAAACGAAAATGGAGGTGTCCTGAAGAACACCACACCTGTTCGTACTGTTCGCTAGCAAGTTGAAACTGTTCTAAGAACACACGTGGTGTCCTGAAATGTTCGTAAAGAAACAAAAATTAAAGTGTTCTAAAGAACACTATATTTGTCCGTAATGTTCGCTATGAACTTAAAACTGTCCTAAGAACACAATTGCTGTCCTGAAATGTTCGTAAATAAACGAAAATGATGTGTCCTGAACAACAGTACAACTGTTCGTAGTGTTCGCTAGCAACATGAAACTGTACTAAGAACGCACGCGGTGTCCTGAATTGTTCGTAAACAAACAAAAATTAAAGTGTCCTAAAGAACACTATACCTGTCCGGTACTGTTCGCTAGCAAGTTCAAACTGTTCTAAGAACGCTATTGGTGTCCTGAAATGTTCGTACGTAAACGAAAATGGAGGTGTCCTGAAGAACACTATACCTGTGCGTAGTGTTCGCTACCCAATTGAAACTTGTCTAAGAACACAATTGGTGTCCTGAAATGTTCGTACATAAACCAAATTACACGTGCACTGAAGAACACTATATCTGTCCTTACTGTTCGCTACCAAGTTTAAACTGTTCTAAGAACACACGCGGTGTCCTGAAATGTTCGTTTCATGTGTGACGCACTTTTAATTACTTCAGAACCCAAACAGTGTCCGTAGGACATCAATGCACATGCGCTAACCAATCTCCGTGCACTTGGTGTCCTGCGGACAGGCGCTTCCTTCGCGGATAGTTCGCAAACAGATCATATGACCGCGCCCATGCTCATCGTGTGTCCTGAAATGCGGACACTGTTCGTGTCCCCGAACAATTTAAAAGTACATTTTCAGTTAATCCATAATATTTTTCAATAAAATCTCACCATGGCACAAGTCCCACATAGCAATCTTGAGTTTCTATATACCTTTTGAAACTTTCTGATCCTTTTTTTGTGTTCGATCTGTCCGCGGACAGTGCGCTTGTCCGCGGACCGTGCACAAGCACCCCTATAAAAGACCACGCCCAAGAGCTTATTCCCATTGTGTTTCTGGCTATTCTTCAGAACACAGTGATTTTTGCTGCCACCTGCAGACTACACCATCATCGAGATGGCATCCTTGGCTGCTGAACTGCCACTTGGTGCTGCACCTGCTTCAGCACCACCCCCACCCCCTCCACCACCACCACCTCCCCCAGGGCCTGAAGAGGGGAACAGGAGTGAGGATGCAGAGGAGGAAGAAGAGGATGATGAGAATGTGGTAGAGGAAATCCCTACTACCCGCACTAGGCGTGAGTCTTGGGTGTGGCGGTTATTTACCATTCATGGGAATGGTCCTAAGGCTCGTGCGAACCATGTTACCTGCAATCAGTGCAAAATGATACTCAGTCGCGGGAAGCACGGTAACTACAGATTTGGGACCACTACTATGAAGCGATACCTGACGGCATTTCACTCTGGGGCTATTCGCAGGGTTGTACCTTGCGAAGAACGTAGCAGGTTGATTTCCTCTACTTCATCCTCTGTTTCTGATCCTGTCACCACAAGGACCACCTCTGTGGGACAGCGTCTTTCTCAAGCTGCCTCACAGGCCATACAGAATGCTGATGACCCTTACCTTTCGAGGGTCACAGTTGTATGTATGTACTGTGACACAGTACTCTGCAGGGGGGAGCGACTTCGGAGTGCTTTTGAGACTATCGTCTCAGAGCACGAGAAGACCTGCTCACTACCCAAATAAAACCCACTCTACATCTTCCTCTCTCAGCTCGCTCATTCTTATCCCTGTGGTTGGTGTCCCCCCTTTATCCTCCTTTACCCTCCTCTCCTAGTGTGTCGTGTCTGAAAAACCCAAAAAAATACAAAATTACAAAAATCAAAAAAAATAAGGCTCTTTTCAGAGCCGCCTTTCCCAGTTAAAAAATAGAAGTGAAAATAAATGAAGCTGGGCTCTTTGTATTTTTTAGAAGTCCGCGGACAGTTCACGAACATTAAAAAAATTGGGTTGCTACTCCATCACAAACATTGTAATTTTCTCTGGAAAGAAGTGGTGGCTCTGAAAAGAGCCTTTGGGTGGTGTTTGTAAGTCAAAAATTGTAAATGCTTAACATCTACTTCAAAATCGTTGTTGTAATTCCAAAAAAGGTCGCAATGCATTTTGTACATTTCTCAGAAAAATCTGATTGCCAGCATAAGTAAGATGGACTCCATCTATGCGAAAAATGTATGTACTACAAAACATAATATTTTCATTGTGAAAAGAAGACATGCCATAATCTCTTAGAAAGCCACAAACAGCCTTATTAACATTGCGCCTTGCTTTTTCCATTTGTGGACCAAATGAAGAAGAACGAAGCCACATTTGTCTCTGCGCAATCCGTGAAAATATCACTTGAGAATTAGGAAACATGTCCATAACCTTCCTAAGTCCTTCTTTCATAGCAAATTGCAAACAAATTCCAGTCACATGTCCTAAACTGTTCCCTCCACAATGAATTACAATTATGTCTGGATGTTGCTCTGTCTCCAAAGTAGCACAAAGAGGTAGCAAGTCCAACCACTTCATTCCACGTACTCCATGCCAGTGTACTTCCACATGTGGGAATCCAAGATCTACAGCTACTCCACAGCTTTCTGCATGCACCTTCAACCAATGTATCCACGAATCTCCTAAAATCCAAACAATCTGTTTTATGAAACACACAGCCATAGCTGTCTTTTGTTCGCGCAGCAAAAAGGGTATCTGAGAAAATCTCTCCTGGCACAACACACCCACCAAACTTTCCTGACCAATCCCTTTCAGTGCTTATTCTCATTTGCATGACTTCTGAACCCAAAAATCCCCGGATGTAACTCCCAATGTCCGCGAACAACCGCCATGTCCGCGGACATATCGTAACATGAACAGTCCTTCTACCATTTCCACTACACTCTCTCTGCCATTCCCTCATTGGATGTACCTCAAACATCACATGACCATGCACCACTCACATTCAAGACCTCTACATCTAACTGCATCATCATAGATCAGCACTGCAAATGTACTCTGAATCTCTCTGAGTACAAGTGTCATATCATTGGCAAGCAGCATCTACCAGAAATACTGTACAAGTCTTCAAGATTTCTACTTGCAGCTCCATGCATATCCATATGCATGAACACAAACTTCAGGTATGCATATTTTCTGTATAGTAGATGAACACATTTTCAAACAGACTTTTACCTTGTAAAATCTGTAAAATGAATTTACTGTACTTTTTTCAATTTCCTAAAATCAACTATCACTTATAAACCTTTATACTTTTTACTTTCTTTATACAGACACACTCAAATCATGTTAAACTAACATTTTTTAAATGAAATATATAGACTACATATATTCAAACAAAATTGCATGCAAACACAATCTATGTTTAAACCTTTATAAAAATACTTATACAATTTCATATTTTTTGTTTTTATTTATTTATTTACTTAATTACTTTAAATTAGACATGACATTGAGGCGCTATTACCTAGAACAGTTTACTTACAGAAATAGTGGTATTCGCTAATATATTATAAATTTCACAAGACATAGTAAAGATATTTTTTTTTTGCTACAGTTAGTCATTCAATACAGTTTGTTCATTAAGAACATATCATATGTACTGAACTGATGCAATGTATCTTATGTAAATAAATTAGTTTAATCGTTTTACAGAAGGCACTGAGGATTTCAATTAAAAAAATCAATATCTAAATTAAAAACAGAGCTATATACAAACAAAGTTACTAATTTGAAGCTTTTACAATTGCAGTGAAGACCAGTTTCCTGAAAAGAAGCAGCCGAATTCGAAGAAGAAAGAAAAACTAAGAAGTTACCTGTTAATTTTAAAAAAAGTAAGTAAAATATCACCATAATATGTGTATTATTAATCAAATATACTATAACATTAATACAAGCTATTTTGGTTTCTTAAAATAGTGATTTTGTACCATTTTGTCCAAAAATTTCCATGTCTTAAACAGCGATTTACAGCCAGAATGGCCCACAAATTTCTATTTTTGGACACTCAAATTAGCCAACTGAACGACTACAATTTTCATATTATAGAATAAACAACTGTTTTAATTGTATACATTAGATTTACTATTTGTACTTTTTCACACCACTAGCTTACTTTTTTTTTGTCATCTGAACCCCAGTTTAGTAACACATAAATTCAAGAATTCCTATCCCTACTAGTTTTAGTTCCCAATGCACAATCACACACCATTACATACATCTTTATCATCTTACTCAAACACTCATGCACACAGCACACATACATTCCAGAACACCCCAACCCATATCTTCTTTATTTTTTTCAAAAGACTCTAAAGAATGCCTACCAAAAGACAAGTCCGTAGAAAGCAACGCAAAAGTAGAGCAAATGAAAATAAAGGTGTCCAACATAAGCATCCATCTCTAGCAGAATTTGTAAAAAAAGTTGAAACAAAACAGCTAATACAATCATTTAGTGAAACACAAGAAGTTTCAAGTACAACAACTTCGCTTCCTCTATCAAAATGTAAAACAAACCAAAAAACAATTAACAGAAAATCAGCTATCAGTACAGATAAAACTACTTCTTCAAATTTTAATATAGTGCAAAGTAAGCATACCAAGAAAAGTATTTTAGCCAAAATATACCGTCACAAAGTCCTTCAAAATCTTATAAAAACAGGAGAGAAATCAGGTTCAAAGCTTAAAACCTATTGTAGGAAATTAATCTTAGAAGCATTGATGGACAGTGCAATTCTTCTCAAAAGAAATTTATTTATTTTACTGTTAAACAAAATGAAACCACTAACAAAACTAATAACTAAATTACAAAAAAGACTTCTCAATAAGCGAAATGTCAACAGAAAGAACTTCTTAAGTATCTGCGGAGGTGAATGGAATCGCACTACGAGCACAGAACCATATTTTAATGACGAAGCGTACAAACAAAAGCAAACAAATACAATTTCCATAAATAGCAGTGGTCGAGGTTATGAAAAAGTGAATAATACCATAATGGAACAAGAAGTACTCCTTACAAAAATATGCACTGAAAACTTAGAATTACCCCTCCATTCAACTGAATCAGAACGTCTAGTGTACAAATGGCCATGCACGTCAATGTGTAACATTCCCAAACAATGTTTCAAATGTTTACACCAATTCCTCAATAAATATGTAAAAAGCAAAGGCAAAATCAAAATTAAATTACTGCAAAATATAGATACCTGTCCAGTGCACAAGTACACAGGACTACAAGGACATTCATTGGCCTGCATTACAGGACCTACTTGTAAAACCACTTTCCATGATATCAAAAGGATATCAACACATCATTCAACTATAAGAAATCTAGTCTATAAACTTACTATGCTAAAAGTCCTGCTTTAGCACTAGCAAAGTTAAATAACATCCTTCTACATGGTACAGCAAAAGACCTACTTGAAGAAATTCACTATATCCAGAAAAAATATTTTGGAAGTGAAAGCCATTTACAGAATGAAATAGCTTTAAACCAATTAAGCAACAATTCTACACATGGCAACCTTTTGCTAAACACATACAAAAAAGAAATACTAAAATTTAAAAGTACATCAGCTGAAGTACCAAACCATGTATGTGTATGTTGCCGTAGAATTTTTTATAAAAGTAACACAAAAACTGTGGACCTATCATACAAAATAGAAGACAATGAAGATTCTAAATGGTTTGAATTAGCTCTCTACCTTGTAGCAGAAAACAAATATGAAATAACTGAGCCCTTAATACTTTGCAGTTATTGCACTACAAAACTTGACAACAACCAAACTCCTTCACGTTCTATCACAAATAATTTGGAATTATACCCAGTACCAAAACCTCTACAACAACTTAATTTATATGAGAGCATCATAATTCAAACAGTACACCCATTTCAAGCAATAATACGCCTTCAACCAAAAACAGCAAAATTACCTCCCTCTGAATTGGTAAAAGGCATTCGTGGAAAAGTAGTTTATTTACCATTAAATCTAAAAGAAAATGTGCATACTCTAGGAGGGCAATGTCCAATGCAGCAATCTTTAATTATATTAGTAAATGGAGTACCTACAAAAGACAAAAAAATATGGCAACAGCTGGTAGATTTATATAAAGTTAGACAAGCCTTCCAATATCTTAAAGAGAATAATGAATATTACAAAGAAATTAATATTGAAGAAAACGTGAAAGATACAACTGAAATAATTCAAGAAACACAAGAAGCTGGTCAATTTGAGCTACTAGATCCTGCTACAATATCAAATACTTTAGACCATTATACAATTCATCCTTTGCACTGTAATGACACCGTACAAGATGTACTGGAAACTTACCAAATGCGTCAAACAAAAGGATCGCCAATCAGTATATGGGAAAAAAGTATAGAAGCACGTGCTTTTCCTCTACTCTTTCCTACTGGCAAAGGAGGAAGGTATGATGATAGACCTATTCAAATATCAGCTTCAGAATACCGCTCATTACGGATGTATTCTGAAGATCCCAGATTTAGACAAAATGTGGAATACATATTCCACCTACTCTTTGAAAGTGAACTAGCAACTTTATGTTACGGAGTTGCACACATATTAAAATCAGGATCACACTTTCAAAATATGACAGCTACACAATTATTAGAGAAAGTGCAACAAAAGGATGAGGTTTTACAATCAAATATTACAAATCTATTAGCAAATATGTGTGGTACTAAAGAGTACTGGTTTCGACGTCATGGAGATGTACGTTGTATGATCAGAAACCTTGGCCCACCCACTTGGTTTGTTACATTAAGTTGTGCAGAATATGCATGGGAAGATTTACATGATTTCCTACGCATATCAAATAAAAACAAAACAAACATAGATATTCTAACACCTGGAGAACTTTGTTCTTTGGATCCTGTTGATGTTTCAAGATATTTTCACCATCGCTTCATTGCTATGCTACATTTTATTTGTAATAAAACTGTTCCTCCCCTTGGAGAAGTGCAACACTTCTTTTGGAGAAAAGAATACCAAGCCAGAGGAGCACCACATATCCACATGCTTTTATGGATTAAAGATGCTCCTAAATTTGGTTTGGTCAAGACAGTGATGCCACTGTTTTACAGTTTATTGAAAAATATGTCACTTGTGAAATTCCATCAGAAGCCACAAATAGTGATCTTCGTGCACAAATTTTACAATTTCAAAGACACAAATGTGGAAAATATTGTCGTCGCAAATACAAAAACAAAGGCAAATACTACACCAAATGCCGATTTGGTTTCCCTAGACCAGTTACAAATACAGGTCAAGTAAACAACCTCATGTCTTCAGTTAGACATAGTGTTAAAGGTAAGTCACCTAAAAATACATATTACATAAAAAGAAAAGAAGAAGAAAAATATATCAATGATTATAATGCAATCATTGCCCACTTATGGAATGCAAACATAGATGTGCAGTACATTGCAGACAATTCTACTGCAGTTGCACGATATGTCACAGCATACTTAACTAAAGCAGAAAAGACAGAGCTCCAAGACCTCTGGAATGACCTGTCATCAGATAAAACAGTATCTCAGAAATTATACAGCTTGGGCATAAAAATGCTCACCCATAGAGAATGTGGATCTTATGAAGCAGCTGATCGTTTAACTGGTACTTCATTGTATGGTAAATCTGAAAATATAGTATGGCTAAGTCTTGGTCCAGCTAAATCTAGAAAAAGAGTTCTAAAATCATATGAAGATATAGAAACAATAGCCAAACATGATCCCAACAGCCAAGACATTTTAAAAAACAATTCATTGGACACATACTACCCAAACAGAAGTAATACTTTGGAAAACATGTGTCTATACCAAATAGCCCAAAACTACACATACAAAAATAATATGAAACCTGATGAAAAAAAAGGTAAATATAGAGTGACAGACTGTGAAGGCAGCTTAGTTAAACTCACTAAACCAAATTTAATTAATCATATGAAATTGTCATTGAAGACTCCTCAACATAAAGAAGTATATTACATGTCCCTGCTACAACTCTTCAAACCATGGAGAAAAGAAGAACAATTACTAGATAACTATGACTCATATGAGGATGCTTTCAAAGCAAATGAAAGCACTATAACTGATGTAAACTTTACACAGTACAAAACAATGTTGCACAATGAACAGCAACATGAAGAAGAACTCCAAGCCCAACTAGATAAGGATACTCCTGACAGTAGTCAACCTTCTGTAACAGGAAGCCAAGAACCACTGGGAGAACCACTAATAACAAATGAGGCAGAATTAGCTATGATAGAAGTAGAAAACACCATGTGTCAGTATGAAGATAAGGAAGACTTAACTATACTACAATCAAAACTAAACAATGAGCAAAGTAGCATTTTTCAAGAAGTAACAAAACCAATTGCACATGGTGTAAAACATGAAAATAAAGAATGTTCCTGCCATAATTATAAACCTATACTACTGTACATCAGTGGTGAAGCTGGTTCTAGCAAAACATTCCTAATCAGAATCATTAGTAAGTTCCTTCAACAATTGACAAACAACAAACTGTCAGCTGTTGTCACTGCCCCCACAGGTTTAGCTGCCTACAACATAGGTGGAGTTACATTACACCGATTACTACTATTACCAGTAGAACACCAGAACAAAGTAGACAATTACAAACTTTCTGCAGAAGCTGCAATGGAATTACGCAGAGTATTGAAACAAATGAAAATGCTACTAATAGATGAAGTGAGCATGGTCTCCAACCTGATGTTAGCTTTGATTCACCTCAGATCACAAGAAGTACTCAAAACAGACTATGACGAGCTCTTTGCAGAAAACACATTATTGTTTTTGGAGATCTGCTTCAATTAACAACAGTAAAAGGTGAACCTATTTTTAAAACATTAGGGCACAAACTCTGCCGTAAAACTGTTGGCAGCATTGGAAATGTCAACTTTGGCAACATTTCCAATACAGAGAATTAACAGAAAACATGCGCCAATCTGCAGATCTCACTTATGCCAACATTTTAAAAAGTTTGAGAGTTGGTATACTTTCTAAAGAAGCAGAAGCAACATTGAAAACCCGGCACATTAATGCACTTTATGGCGATAATGCATGTGCTACAGATGTTATGGAACAATTAGCCCACAAAAATGTCAATTGTATGGCCAATTGTATGGCCAACTCTTGCAAGCTGTCTCAAATTCAATGAAATAATGTTAAGTAAAGAAATGCAACCAAAAATGGAAATTAGCGCCACAGACAAACTAGATGTACATGGTATGACACTACCCATGTGTGACCAAGCCACAACAAGACTAAATAATTTAGAAAAATCAATCTCAAACACAGCAGGCTTAGAAAAGATGTTAAAATTATCCTTAAATTGCAGAGTAATGCTTAAACGTAACCTTGACGTGGACCAAGGACTAGTTAATGGAGCACTGGGTACAGTTTTTGGCTTTCAAACATACCCACGTGACAACAAAATTCAGTTTGTCAATATACTCTTTGACAAACTTTCAGAAGTAAAACAGATAGGACGCTCAACAGCTAGATTCCTTCTCTTCAAAGATATGTATGTACGCAGAGAACAATTTTCTCTAACTCTTGCATACGCAGTCATGATTCATAAATCACAAGGTCTTACCCTAGACAAAGCAATGATAGATATTGGTAACACAGTCTTTAAAGAAGGCATGAGCTACGTAGCACTATCACGCTTACGTACACTTGACGGTCTATTTCTAATAAACTTTGATGCAAGTAAAGTAAACGCTGATATTCCTTGCATTTTAGAATATAATAGACTTCGCTCACTATACACTCCCCATCTAAACACATATTCTGTTCCACAAAAACTAAAACGTTGTAAAAGAAAACTAGATCAAACAGAAATGCAACAGGACGTCACTGCAAATCCTCCAAAGAGAGTAAAAGAAACTAATACTTCATCAAGTACCACAAACAAAAAAGAATCAATTAGAGAAAGTAAACCAGGTACTTCTTTAAAGAAGGAAGACAAACTCCAAAAAAAGCAGTTAGATACAGAACTACCTGGACCATTTAAATTCTCAAATATAGTTGGTGTGAGTTGCTATGCAAATGTAGCAATGAATATTCTATTTCAATTACCACCAATTGTTGACAACATTTACTTACACAGTACAGACCCATTGTGTTTGCAAATGTTAGTACGTCACAGAAATGCAGCAAACAATCCTGACAACACATATAGTGTTTTTGGAATAAGACGACAATTGGACTACTGTGCTGGAATGGTGAAATTCACCATAAACTCACAGGAAGATCCACAAGAATTTCTAATGTACTTACTACAAGTACTGGAAAACAAAAGCATACCTATAAATGAAATCTTTCAGATTTCATACATGTGGAAACATACATGCACTCTCTGCAACAATGTGACACAAGAAGAAATCCCCAATGAACGCTTCATATATATATCAATACCAAATTGTGAATCCATTCCATTTCAGCAACTTGTAGAAAATGCAAACCATGGTAGATTATGCTCTACCTGCAATTCAGATAATCGCTCCACGTTAGTAATACAAACACATAGTAAATACGTAATACTAATGCTTCTACGTTACAATGCAGATGGTACCAAAAACAACTGCAAGCTGACTGGATTCACACATGGTCAAATATCACTTGGTAAGAAAACCTTCACAACAATAGGTATAATCTACCACGCAGGAGCCACAACCAATTCAGGGCACTACACTGCATATATAAAAAAGCAATGTGGATGGTTTGAATGTAATAATAGTACCATTACTCTAAAGCAGAGATTACCAGCAAATCTTACAAATGCTTATTTGATGTTCTTAAAACCAAAATTTGATAAATAAACTGTATTTAAACCTTTAAATAAATTTGTGTTAAAAAAATATAAACTGTTAGAATACTCCAAAAGCTATTTAACTGCTCAAAGATTCTACAACAACTAATCAGATAAATGAATACCACTAAATTAGACCAGAAAATACACAGTTAGAATACGCCAATTGGTATCTAACTGTCCCAAAATTATAAATTTGTGTTAAAATAATATAAACTGTTAGAATACTCCAAAAGCTATTTAACAGCTCAAAGATTCTACAACAACTAATCAGATAAATGAATACCACTAAATTAGGCCAAAAAATACACAGTTAGAATACGCCAATTGGTATCTAACTGTCCCAAAATTTAACAATATCCAAATAGATAAATCAAAACCACTAAAATATATTAAAAAAATAGACAGTTAGAATACGCCAAATGGTATCTAACTGCTCCAAAATTTTATAATATCAAAACAAATGAAGAATATGTTACTGCTCCAAAAAAAATACAACAAAGCAAAGTATAAAGCATTAGCCAGAAACAACAAGTGAACACTGAAAACAAACAAACAAATAAACTGTAGCATAACAGAAAAAGGTTTTTTTTTTAATCCAACATGGATTTTTTTTTCTCCCACAGACCCAATGATTTTAGCAACAAATACAGAAACTGAGCAAATTGCACAGTACTCTGATTTGTACTCTACTAAATATGAGGGTCGAAAAAAAATAAAAGTATATTGCTTATACAATGTAGTAAGTCATTACAAAATACTAATACTAACATGCTATTTTCTTTTATCACAGAAATGAAGAAGAAAAACATGGACTCCCATTACTAGACAAAACAGTAAGTATACAATAATAAGGACAACCATAGCAGCATATCACATCCATAGTATCTAATACCTTTGTTCCTTATACATTTGTTTTTCACCCAAAGTTATAAGCAAATATGAATGTGATATGCTGCGGTGGTTGTTGCCAGGGCATAGAGTCTTGGGTGCATGGCCAAATGGCCAAATGGCCATGCACCCAAGACTCTATGCCCTGGCAACAACCACCGCAGCATATCACATCCATAGAGTCAAACATTTCAACTATGATTTATGTGAAACTTTTAATGTCCGCGAACAATGTGAGTGTTCTTAGAACACTTTGAACTTGCCAGCGAACAATACGGACACCGTTTTCAGGACACCCCCTACGAACATTTCAGAACAACGTGATAGTTCTTAGAACACTTTCAACTTAACAACGAACAATACGGACAGCGTCCTAAGGACACCCCCTACGAACATTCCAGGACACCGGGAGTGTTCTCAAAAATGTCTTCAGAACACCCCCATCTTGTTTATTTGCGAACATTTCAGGACCCGCGAGTGTTCTTAGGACAAATTCAACTTGACAGAGAACAATACGGACAGCGTCCTCAGGACACCCCCTACGAGCATTCCAGGACACCGGGAGGGTTCTTAGAAGCGTCTTCAGAACACCACCATCTTGTTTATTTGCGAACATTTCAGGACACTGCGAGTGTTCTTTGGACACATTCAACTTGACAGAGAACAATATGGACAGCGTCCTCAGGACACCCCCTACGAACACTCCCCGGACACCGCAAGTGTTCTTAGAAGCGTCTTCAGAACACCCTCATTTTGTTTAATTGCGAACATTTTAGGACACCACGGGTGTTCTTAGAACACATTCAACTTGACAGAGAACAATATGGACAGCGTCCTCAGGACACCCCCTACGAACATTCCAGGACACCGGGAGTGTTCTTAGAAGCGTCTTCAGAACACCACCATCTTGTTTATTTGCGAACATTTCAGGACACCGCGAGTGTTCTTAGGACACATTCAACTTGACAAAGAACAATACGGACAGCGACCTCAGGACACCCCCTACGAACACTCCCCAGACACCGCGAGTGTTCTTAGAAGCGTCTTCAGAGAACCCCCTTTTTGTTTATTTGTGAACATTTCAGGACACCGCGAGTGTTCTTAGGACACATTCAACTTGACAGAGAACAATACGGACAGAGTCCTCAGGACACCCCCTACGAACACTCCCCGGACACCGTGAGTGTTCTTAGAAGCGTCTTCAGAACACCACCATCTTGTTTATTTGCGAACATTTCAGTACACCGCGAGTGTTCTTAGGACACATTCAACTTGACAGAGAACAATACTGACAGCGTCCTCAGGACACCCCCTACGAACACTCCCCGGACACCGCGAGTGTTCTTAGAAGCGTCTTCAGAACACCCCCATTTTGTCTATTTGCAAACATTTCAGGACACCGTGAGTGTTCTTAGGACACTTTCAACTTGACAGAGAACAATACGGACAGCGTCCTCAGGACACCCCCTACGAACACTCCCTGTACACCGCGAGTGTTCTTAGAAGCGTCTTCAGAACACCCCCATTTTGTTTATTTGCAAACATTTCAGGACACCACGGGTGTTCTTAGAACACATTCAACTTGACAGAGAACAATACGGACAGCGTCCTCAGGACACCCCCTACAAACATTTCAGGACACCGGGAGTGTTCTCAGAAACGTCTTCAGAACACCCCCATTTTGTTTATTTGCGAACATTTCAGGACACCGCAGGTGTTCTTAGAACACATTCAACTTGACAGAGAACAATACGGACAGCGTCCTCAGGACACCCCCTACGAACACTCCCCGGACAGCGCGAGTGTTCTTAGAACAGTTTCACTTTGCTTGCGAACAAAACGGACACTTATTGACTCCTTAGAACACCCCCTAGTCAGTTTATTTAGAACATTTCAGAACACCTGTGATGTCCGCAAACAAATCGAACACAAAAAGAATGTCTAACACATAAAAAACACAACTTTCATCCTATCTCATACACTCCCACCCTCCCCAAACACTCCTACACACCAACACACTCTACAAAATACACATTTTGAACAAAGTTTCACCGCACTGTCCGGGGACGTCCGCGAATCCAAGATGGTGGGCGCTACCGAAAAATCTGACGCGCTTCACGCTCCATGCCGTCCAATCAGCGAACACGTTGCATGTCCGCGAACATCACGCAAGACGATTGGCCAATCAGGACACTGTCCGCGGAGCGAACAGGGAAGTGTGTCCGCGAACCGAACACAGATATCGCTAATTTTTTTTACCTACTTTTTGGTCATTTTATAACAAACTACTGGACGGATTTTCACCAAATTTGCAAAAGCACGCTTTCGGGACCAAGCCGCTGCTCCTGGTCCAAATTTGGTGGAAATCCGTCCAGTGGTTTGGGCTGTAGGCGCGAGCAAAATTTTTTTCCCATTCAGTCTATGGAGAGTGAGTATAATGTATACAAATATGAGCATATAGAGGGAAGGTAGAGTAATAAAAATAAAACTATGAGAAAGTGCTGATAACCATAATGATTATCTTCATGCACAGAAAGGATTGCTCTCTTTCAAGCCTGTATCTTCCGCTATGTATATGTTTCATATGATGTGACTGGACCCTAAGTCTACAAATATAGTACCTTTTCAATTTTTACTTCCTGACTGTTACTGAAGAAAACTATGTGGCTTCGATATGTCAGTAAAGGATAAAAAGGGAGAGCCAGCCATGTGATGTCATCAGTGATGTCATCAATGACATTTGTGATGTCATCTTTGATGTCCTGAGTGTTAGTGTTAGCAGTGCACGGTGGCGCGAGTTATGGTTGCTTATGTTACCATAACTGCCGAATTTCAGGGGTTTTTCGGTTTTACTTTGAGCCATAACGTCCCTTTAACAAAGTTTTTTCACTGAATTTCATAGGTTTTTAGTAGCGCAACTTAACCATAACGTCCCTTTAACAAAGTTTTTTTTACTGAATTTCATAGGTTTTTAGTAGCGCAACTTAACCATAACGTCCCTTTAACAAAGTTTTTTCACTGAATTTCATAGGTTTTTAGTAGCACAACTTAACCATAATATCCCTGACTTCATATACATGTAACATAGAACATACTAACCCCCTCGTAGTGATTTTCATGTCCGCGGACTACCGCCATGTCCGCGGACACATCGAAAATCTGAGCGTGGTGAATGTAAATTTAAATAGTGTGCCCCATTTCCCCTTTGAAGTTGGCTCTGAAAAGAGCCATTTTTTTTTTTACAGATGCTTGACAGACACCTGTTATTTTGTATTTTTTTTCTTGTTTTTTTTTTCTTACTTTACTCCTAAAATCTTCACATAACCTTCTCCAAAGCAACCCTTACATTCCAAAATAGAAAGGCATTTCCCGTAAAAGATAAAGAAATGCCATCTTCTTTAAAATTAACAGCATTACTGGCATCAATATTCTCATTGTTACAGAAGAACGTACCAGCTCTAAGCATGAAGGCACACATGCCTCGGTTGATGACACACCTAGCAATATTTTGCTGAGGACAAAAAACTGAACTATTGTCCCATATTGCCCTAGGTAGTAATCCAGAAAAAATTACTTTTGCATTTGGAAGGATCTTCATTACTGCTTGAACCAAGCGTTCCAAATCAGCCAACAAAGTAGGGGCACTGACGTTGCCCAAATGGAAAGCACCATAGTGCAAAACTACCACATGCGCACTGTTCATCGTGGTCATATCCTCACAAACTTGTACAATTCCCTGTACATTGCAATCAGGCACACTGCTCCACACCACCTCCACTCCTTTCACATCAAAGTTCTTTGCAACATGCCTGCATTCAGCGTACTGCTGTAAACCATGCACAAACATATCTCCGAGCACCAACACCCTGACTTTCTCCACTTCTGCCATCTTCACCACACACAGTCTCTTTCAACACAAATCCACAACCTCGACATCTGATTGGCTGATCCGTACAGTCTTCTTTCCATGTTGGATTTCCTGGAAAAACCCGGATGTAGCACGCCCTGTCCACGAACAGCCGCGGTGTCCGCGGATGGCGTCCACTTTACTCTCTGTGCCATTCCCTCATTGCATACAGCTAAGCAATCACACAATACGAATAACGTCCTCAGAACAACCCCATTTTGTGAATTTTCGAACATTTCAGGACAATTATTATTTCATTATTCAACATATTAACATTACAAATATTATACTTTCATCTTGTACTCTGCACACAATGCTCTGTTTCTCCATTAGTAGCTCAGTATACTAGATAGAATCCCATAATACAATGCTATTTATATCAATGCATCGTTCAAAGCACTAATAACGGTATGATATTTATTGCAATATCCTTGACACTTTTTTCGCAACATTATAATAAAAATCCCTAGTACACAAATTCCATGAAAAGTACATACACACGTGATGTCATCAGTGATTTCATCAATGACATTTGCAATGTCATCTTTAATGTCCTGGGTGTTAGTCTTAGCAGTGCACGGTGGTGGCGCCAGTTATTTTTCATAGCTTACCATAACTTGCGATTTTCAGGGGTCTTTCGGCTGTACTTAGAACCATAACGTCCTTCAAACAAACTTTTTTTAATATCACGCAAACAATATACAAACATGGCGTGCAAAAACCAACTTCTACAGATGGCTTTACACAGAATGTTGCAAAGTAAGAATTTATGCTCGTTCACAGTGAAGGTCAGCTGCTTCCACAACTTCTACAGATGGCTTTACACAGAATGTTGCAAAGTAAGAATTTATGCTCGTTCACAGTGAAGGTTAGCTGCTTCCATTTTTTTCTCGGGCCCCGGAGAGGCTCACGAAGCGGACTATAAGGTTGTATTGTGTTTTGACCTTGACAGACAGAGATTGTGATGAAAGACTTCTCTTGAAGGAGTGTTGCTAAAACGTAAGAGAAGATAAAGATGAATTTTCTGAAACGAAACCACTTTTATATATTATATCACTATGCGAAAGATCGTTGGCACACGCGGAGTCGTATTTTGGGACTGCACCACTCGTAGACAATGGAAATTGCAATTGTACTGTAAGTAACCCTTTAGATTATTTTATACCAAATATAATTACAATAGCGTAGCATTAAAGACCGCTCAAGTTGAACTTGTTCGTTGAAAGTGGCATAATGTTTTCTACCACGCACTATCACCGCCAAATTGATCCCCTGTCGTTTAGAGGGCTCTGAAAAAGGCAGACGACACAGGGTGGGTTAATAGAAATAATTTAACCGGTCTATAGGCGGTCAAGCGCTCTACTCGCTGTGCCACTTCACTGTAGCCTGTCAAGTGGCACAGCGAGTACAGCGCTCGCTTTGACATCCGTGCACAGCTTGCTAACGCAAGTTTGAATCCCGGCAAGGCCAAACTCAGCCTTTCATCATTCCGTGGTCGATAAATGAGCACCACACACCGTGGTTAATAATAAGCACCGCTTAGATACCTCACGGTTCTTAGCGCTATATGAATGGGAAAATATTATTATTTTATTATTAACATACTCTGTTGCACTATCTTCGATAGCAAATAGTTTCACGCCCTAATAAATAAAATGATGATTTTTAATGAAGATCGGCTGGTGAGACTAATTTATGTTTTTTAAAACAGGTATGTGGCTCCATTTTGCCTATGTCACGATTTACAGACTCCAGCGGATGGGGTCTTCAACTGCCAGGTGCAGGTCCAAATATGCAACTTAATGACCCTCACCATTTTATGGGACAATCGCCAAGGACTAATATGCCCTTACGCAGTACTAGCGGCTACAAACAACATACCAACCAATAGAGTGGTCTAATGGCTCGTTGTTGGAGCAACCTTCCGATTATCAGAGCGACCATTTACTGCTTTTATCATAAACCAACAGCCTATCTACCGCAAAGGAACAACGCGTGGCTCCAAATAAACTTTTGCTGATCGACAGCAGAGACAATAGCAAATCGCTGAATATTCACTAAACATTTCATGTGAAATAAATGTACTTTACCAAATGTACAATCCTGCTGTTTACTTTTAAACCACAGTTTCATATTCCGAATTGTGGTGCACTGAGTTGTAAGCTGATCTAACACCCTCTGTACCGCAAAGGAACATCGCGTGCCTCAACATGAACTTTTGAGGATCGACAACAAAGACAAATGCAAATTGCTGAATATTCTCTAAACATTTGATGTCAAATAAATGTACTTTACAACATTTACAATCTTGCTGTTTGCTTTTAAATCACTGTTTCATATTCCGAATTGTGGCGCGCTGTGTTGTGACATAATATGTGTTGTCTTCCGGGTTCTGTGTAAAATCACTTAGGACTGCAGAGAACTGGGCGTGTTTGATTACGCACCCTGTAACGTCACGGAGAGAGGCGGGGAATATGAATGCTTTGATAATATCAGGCTTAGGGGCGGGAGATATGATTTAGTGTCGCAAAAGCAAGTCAGCCAGGTCAATAGCGATAGTCATAGGCATATCACATAATGTCGGCGCACACCAGCCGGATTTATCGTTTCTTTAGTGGACAAAAAGTCGGTTGACGCCCCTAGGAAATTGTACTATTAGCGGACAAAAGGAGTGGTCTTAAAACACTTTCACCCTGACAACGAACAATACAAACAACGTTCTCAGAACACCCCCATTTTGTGTAATTGCAACCATTTCGGGACACTGCGAGTGTTCTTAGAACACATTCAACTAGACAGGATACAATACGGACAGCGTCCTGAGGACACCCCCAGTTTGTGTATTTACGAACAATTAAGTACACCGCGAGTGTTCATAGCTCATTTTTACCTTCCTTGCGAACAAAAATGACACATACTCCGTCCTCTAAACACCCCACCATTTAGTTTATTTACAAAATGTCAGAACAGCCGTGTTCTCTGCGGACAAATCGAACGCAACAAAAACGTCTAGCACATAAAAACACAAAACATTGAACCTATCTCATACTCCCCCACCCTCCCCAAACACTCTTACACACCAACACACGCCACTAAATACAATTTTTTATCCACGTTTCACTGCGCTGTACGCGGTCGACTGCGAATACAAGATGGCGGGCGCCACAGAAAATCTGACGCGCTCCACGCCCCTTGCCGTCCAATCAGCAAACACGTCGCATGTCCGCGGACATGACGCAAGGCCATGGGCCAATCAGGGTGCTGTCCGCGGAGCGAACAGGGAAGTCCATCCGCGAAGCGAACACAGATATCACTAATTTTTTTGCCTTACATTTTGGTCATTTTTTAAAAAACTACTGGACAGATTTACACCAAATTTACAAAAGCACGCTTTTGGGACCAGGCCACCGCTCCTGCTGCAAATTTGGTGTAAATCCGTCCAGCGGTTCGGGCTGTAGCCGTGCGCAAAGTTTTTTCCCATTCAGTCTATGGGAAAAAAAAAAAGTTTTGGGACCCCCCCTATAACTTTTCGCCCCCTGGACGAATCCTCACCAAACTTTGCAAGAAAATTCAGAGTGACCCAAATACTTTTTTTGCAAAGTTTGGTGAGGATCCGTCCAGGCAGAGCGAAGTTATAAGCCACCCAAAAAGGGCTCTTCCTATGGAAACAGCAACTTAACCATAACTACACAGCCACTACCGTGGTAGTGGCCATGTAGTTATGGTTAAGTTGCTGTTTCCATAGGAAGAGCACTTTTTGGGCGGTTGGGTAGTTATGGTTAAGTTGCTGTTTCCATAGGAAGAGCCCTTTTTGGGTGGCTTATAACTTCGTTCTCCCTGGGCGAATCCTTACCAAACTTTGCAGAAAAAGTATATGGGTC
This sequence comes from Ambystoma mexicanum, assembly GCF_040938575.1. Taxonomy (NCBI): domain Eukaryota; kingdom Metazoa; phylum Chordata; class Amphibia; order Caudata; family Ambystomatidae; genus Ambystoma; species Ambystoma mexicanum. Next base: position 1,122,032,438 of record NC_090937.1, on the reverse strand, counting down.
ACTCTGAATTCTCTTGAAAAGTTTGGTGAGGTTTGGTCCAGGGGGGGCAAAGCTATAAGGGGGGTCCCAAAACTTCTATTTTTCCCATCGACTGAATGGGGGTGTCCTGAGGACACTTCGCCTGTACGTACGGTTCATAGACAAGTTGAAACTGTTCACATCAAGTGTCCTGGGATGTTCGTCAATAAACAAAATGGGGGTGTCCTGAGGACGCTATGCCTGTCCGTATTGTTCGTAGGCAAGTTGAAATTGTTCTAAGAACACATCAAGTGTCCTGGGATGTTCGTAAATAAACAAAATGGGAGTATTCTGAGGACGCTAGACCTGTCCGTATTGTTCGCAAGCAAGCTGAAACTGTCCTAAGAACACACGCAGTGTCCTGAAATGTTCGTAAATAAACGAAATGGGTGTGTCTTAAGGACGCTATGACTGTCCGTATTGTTCGCAGGCAAGTTGAAATTGTTCTAAGAATACAGACGATGTCCTGAAATGTTCATAAATAAATGAAATGGGGGTGTCCTGAGGATGCTGTCCGTATTGTTCATAGGCAAGTTGAAATTGTTCTAAGAACATATGTCCTGGATGTTCGTAAATAAACAAAATGGGGTGTCCTGAGTACGCTATACCTGTCCGTACTGTTCGTAGGCAAGTTGAAATTGTTCTAAGAACACACGCGGTGTCCTGAAATGTTCGTAAATAAACGAAATGGGGGTGTCCTGAGGACGCTATGCCTGTCTGTATTGTTCGCAAGCAGATTGAAACTGTTCTAAGAACAAACGCCTGTTCGTAACTGTTCCTTTCGCTTGTGTCACACTTTTAATTAGTTTCAGGACCCGAACAGTGCCCGTAGAACAAAAACGCGCATGCGCAAAACAGTTTCAGTGCATTTGGTGTCCTGCGGACACCCGTTCCCTTCGCGGACATGTTCGCGAAGCTATCATGTGACTGCGCCCACGCTGAGCGTGTGTTCTGACTGCGGACACTGTTCGTGTCCTCGAACAATTTTAAACTACCATTTCAGGCAATCCACAATATTTTTCAATAATAAATTACCATAGCACAAGTCCCAGACAGTAATCCTGACTTTGGGACTTTTTGATCCTTTTTTTGGTGTTCATATGTCCGTGGACAGCACAGGTGTCCGCGAACCGCGCACAAGCACCCATATAAAAGGCCACACCTCAGAGCTCATCCTCATTGTGTTTCTGGCTATTTTACAGATTTATTTCTGAAACCTGATGGCATCCATGGCTGCACTACTGCCACCTGGTGCTACGTCTGCCTCAGCACCACCCCCACCCCGTCCACCACCACCACCTCCCCAAGGGCCTGAAGAGGGGAACAGGAGTGAGGATGCAGAGGAGGATGAAGAGGATGTCGAGAATGAGGTAGTGGAAGTCCCTACTACCAGCACTCGTCGTGAGTCTTAGGTGTGGTGGTTATTTACCATTCATGGTAACGTACCTAAGGCGCGTGCAAACCAGGTGACCTGCAACCAGTGCAAAATGGTACTGAGTCACGGGAGGCCTGGTTCGTACAGCTTTGGCACGCCTACTATTCCACGCTGGGTCCGTTCTCAAGGTTGAACATTGCGAGGCGCATAGTAGGTTGACTTCCTCTACTACATCCTCTGTTTCTGATCCTGTCACCACAAGGAACACTCCTGTGGGACAGCGTATTCCTCCAGCTGCCTCACAGGCCATTCGCAAGGCTGATGACCCTTACCTTTCGAGGGTCACAGTTGTGTGTATGTACTGTGACGCAGTACTCTGCAGGGGGAGAGACTTCAAAGTGCTTTTGAGACTCTGGTCTCAGAGCACGAGAAGACCTGCTCACTACCTAAGTAAGGCCCACCCTACATCTTCCTCTCTCCACCCGCCCTTTCTTATCCCCATGGTTGGTGTCCCCCCTTACCCTCCGTTTCCCTCCTCTCCTAGTGTGCCATGTGTAAAAAACCAAAATAAAATATAAAACAACAAAAATCAAAACAAAATAAAGGCTCTTTTCAGAGCCACCTTTCACAGTTTAAAAATAAAAGTGGAAAATAAATGGAGCAGGGCCTTGTGTATTTTTTAGAAGTCCGCGGACAGTTCGTGAACATCTAAAATTTTGGGGTGCTGCCCTATTGTAATCATTGCACTTTTGTCTGGGAGGAAGTGGTGGCTCTGAAAAGAGCCTTTTGGTGGTGTTTGTGTTTGAAAAACTTGAAATGGTCAACACCTACTACAAAATGGATGCTGTAATTCCAAAAAAGATTGCAATGCATTTTGTACATTTCTCAGAAAAATCTGATTGCCAGCATAAGTAAGATGGACTCCATCTCTTCGAAAAATGTATGTGCTACGAAACATAATATTTTCATTGTGAAAAGAGGACATACAACCATCTCTTAGAAAGGCACAAACAGCCTTATTGACATTGCGCCTCGCTTTCTCCATTTGTGGACCAAATGAAGAAGAACGCAGCCACATTTGTCTCTGCGCAATCCGAGAAAAAATTACTTGAGAATTTGGAAACATGTCCATTGCCTTCCCAAGTCCTTATTTCATTGCAAATTGCAAAGAAATTCCAGACACATGTCCTAAACTGTTCCCTCCACAATGAATTACAATTATGTCTGGATGATGCTCTGTCTCCAAAGTAGCACAGAGAGGTAGCAAGTCCAACCACTTAATTCCACATACTCCATGCCAATGCACTTCCACTTGTGGGAATCCAAGATCTACAGCTACTCCACAGCTTTCTGCATGCACCTTCAACCAATGTATCCATGAGTCTCCCAAAATCCAAACAATCTGTTTCCTGAAAAACACAGCCATAGCTATCTGTTCTTCTCTCAGGAAAAAGAGTATCTGACAAACTCTCTCCTGGCACAACACACCCACTAAACTTTACTGACCAATCCCTTGCTCTGCTCATTCTCATTTGCATGCCTCCCCACCTCAAAATCCCCATATGTAACATGCGATGTCCGCAGACTACCGCCATGTCCGTGGACATATCGTAACATGGACAGCTCTTCTACCATTTCCACTTCACTCTCTGTGCCATTCCCTCATTGGATATAGCTAACCAGTCATACGACCATCCACCAATCACATCCAAGACCTCTACATCTAACTCCATCATCATAGACCAGCACTTCAAATGTACTGTTAATCACTCTGAGTACAAGTGTCATATCATTGGAAAGCACCTTCTACAAGAAATACTGTACAAGTCTCCAAGATTTCTACTTGCAGCTGGATGCATATCCGTATGCATGAACACAAACTACAGGTCTGCATATTTTCTGTATAGTACATGTTCAATTTTTATACATTCATATAAACAGATTAACTAACTTTTAACTTGTCACTTCCAAACCTATCTGCTATTTAATTTCTTTTTACATACACATTTGCAAATCATGTTGAACTAACATATTTAAAGTAAAATATAAAGAGTGCAGATAGTCAAACAAAATTGCATGCACACACTATGTTCAAATATCAAACAACAATACTTGTACAAAAACATCAAAATCAATGTCTAAATTAACATCAGTGCTATAAACACACAAAATTACTAATTTGTTTCCTTTACAATTGTAGTGAAGACCACTCTCCTGAAAAGCAGCAGCAGAATTTGAAGTACAAACGACAACTAAGAAGAAACCTGCTCATTCAACAAAAAAAGTAAGTTAAATACCACCCTAATATTTTTACTATTACTCAAACAAACTGTGGGGTTAATTCATGCTATTTCTGTGCCTAAAGCAGAGATTGTGCACCATTCTGTCCACAAATCCCCATTTTTTAAACAGAGATTTACAGACAGAATGGCAAACAAATCCCAATTTTTTGGAGTACAATTGACATAACTCAGCCCCTAGAATTTTAATATTATAGAACAAACAAATGTTTTAATTGTATACCATTAGATTTACTATTTGTGCTTCTTCTCACCACTAGCTTACTTTGTACTGTCATCTGAACCCCAGTTTAGTAGCACATAAATTCAAGAATACCCATCCCAACTAGTTGTAGTTGCCCAATGCACAATCACACACCATCACATACATCTTTATCATCATACTCAAACACTCATGCACACAGCACACATACATTGCAGAACACCCCAACCCATACCTTTATTTTTTTCAACAGACCCTAAAGAATGTTTACCAAAAATCAAGTCCGTAGAAAGCAACGCAGAAGTAGAGCAAATGAAAATAGAAGTGTCCAAAATAAGCATCCATCTCTAGCAGAATTTGTACAAGAAGTTCAAACAAAACAGCTAATACAGTCATTTAGCAAAACAAAAGAAGCTTCAAGTACAGAAACTTTGCCTCCTCTATCAAAATGTAAAACGAAACACAAAATGATTAACAAGAATTCATCTGTTCCTATAAACCTTGATAAAGTGCCAAGTAAGCATACCAAAAAAAGTATTTTAGCAAAAATGTTCCGCCACAGAGTCCTTCAAAGTCTTATAAAAACAGGAGAGAAATCATGCACAACCCTTAAAACCTACTGTAGAAAATTAATCTTAGAAGCTTTGATAGACAGTGCAATCCTTCTCAAAAGAAAGTTATTTATTTTAGTGTTAAACAAAATGAAACCACTAACAAAGCTAATGACTAAATTACAAAAAAGACTTCTCAATAAACGAAATGTCAACAAAAATAGCTTCCTAAATATCTGTAGAGGTGATTGGAGTCACACCACAAGCACAAAACCATATTTTAATGAAGAAGCATACAAACGAAAGCAAATAAATACAATTGCCATACATAGCAGTGGACGAGGTAATGAAAATGTTAATAATACCATAATGGAACAAGAAATACTGTTTACAAAAATAACCCCAGAAAACTTAGAATGACCTCTCCATTCAACTGAACCAGAACGTCTAGTATAGAAATGGCCATGCACGTCAATGTGTAACATTCACAAAAAATCTTTCAAGTCTTTACGCAAATTCCTCAATCAGTATGTGAAAGGCAAAGAAAAAATCAAAATTAACCTACTGCGAAATATAGATACCTGTCTAGTGCGCAAGTACACAGGACTACAAGGACATTCATTGGCATGTATTTCAGGACCAACTTTCAAAACCACCTTCCATCATATCAAAATTATATCAACACATCATTCAACTATAAGAAATCTAGTCTATAAACTGTACTATGCTAAAAGTCCTGCTTTAGCAATAGCCAATTTAAATAACATTCTTCTACATGGTACAGCAGAAGACCTACGTGTAGAAATCGACTATATCCCGAAAAAATATTTTGGAAGTGAAAGCCACTTACAGAATTAAATATCTTTACAACAAATTAGCAACAATTCTACGCATGGCAACCTTCTACTACACACATACAAAAAAGAAATACTGAAATTTAAAAGTACATCTGCTGAAGTACCAAACCATGTGTGTGTATGTTGCCACAGAACTTTTTATAAAAATAACACAAAAACTGTAGACCTAACATACAAAATAGAAGACAATGAAGATTCTAAATGGTTTGAATTAACTCTCTACCTTATAGCAGAATACATATACTTATATACTATGTATAACCTATATACTATGTATAACCACTACTTGTAATCATGTGTAACCTGTAAAGTTTAAAGTATCCTTGAACAACGCGCCCAGTTACCCTCGGGTCTGGCGCGCGCTATAAATAATAAACTCAAACTCAAACTCAAACTCAAATATGAAATAACTGACTCCTTAATACTTTGCAGTTACTGCACTACAAAACTTGACAACAACCAAACTCCTTCACGTACTATCACAAATAATTTGGAATTATTCCCACTACCAAAACCCCTACAACAACTCAGTTTATATGAGAGCATCATAATTCAAAGAGTGCACCCCTTTCAAGCAATAATACGCCTTCAACCAAAACAGCAAAATTACCTTCCTCTGAATTGGTGAAAGGCATTTGTGGCAAAGTAGTGTATTTACCATTAGATCTAAAACAAAATGTGCACACTCTGGGAGTGCAACGTCCAATGGAGCAATCTTTAATTATCTTAGTAAATGGTGTACCTACAAAAGACAAAACAAATTGGCAACAACTGGTAGACTTACATAAAGTTAGACAAGCCTTGCAATATCTAAAAGACAATAATGAATACTACAAAGAAATTAATATTGAAGAAAACTTGAAGGAAACCACTGAAATAATTCAAGAGTCACCAGAAACTGGTCAATTTGAGCTTCTAGATCATGCTACAGTATCCAATACTTTAGACCATTATACAATTCACCCATTGCACTCTAATGACACCGTAGAAGATGCACTAGAAACGTACCAAATGCGACAAACAAAACGATCACCAATCAGCATATGGGAAAAAAGTATAGAAGCATGTGCTTTTGCTCTACTCTTTCCTACTGGCAAAGGAGGAAGGTACGATGATAGATCCCAGATTTAGAAAAAATGTGGAATACTTATTCCACCTACTCTTTGAAAGTGAACTATCAACTCTATGTTACGGAGTTGCATACACATTAAAATCAGGAACCCACTTTCAAAATATGTCAGCTACACAATTATTACGAAAAGTGCAACAAGAAGATGAGGTTTAACAATCAAGTATTACAAATCTATTAGCAAACATACGTGGTACTAAAGAGTACTGGTTCCGTCATCACGTTGTATGATAAGAAACCTTGGCCCACCCACTTGGTTTGTTACATTAAGTTGTGCAGAATATGCATGGGAAGATTTCCATGATTTCATACGCATATCAAACAAAAACAAAACAAACAGAGATATACTAACACCTGGAGAACTTTGTTCTCTAGATCCTGTTAATGTTTCAAGATATTTTCACCATCACTTCATTGCTATGCTACACTTTATTTGTAATAAAACTGTTCCTCCCCTCAGAGAAGTGCAACACTTCTTTTGGAGAAAAGAATACCAAGCCAGAGGAGCACCACATATCCATATGCTTTTATGGATTAACGATGCTCCTAAATTTGGTCAAGACAATGATGCCACTGTGTTACAGTTTATTGAAAAATATGTCACATGTGAAATTCCATCGGAAGCAACAAATAGTGATGTTCATGCACAAATTTTACAATTTCAAAGATACAAATGTGGCAAATATTGTCGTCACAAATACAAAAACAAAGGGAAATACTACACCAAATGCCGCTTTGGTTTCCCAAAAACAGGTCAAGTAAACAACTTCATGTCTTCAGTTAGACATAGGGCCTCATTACGACCCTGGCGGTAATCGCCCGTCATTACCGCCATGGCGTAATGAGCGTTTACGCCGTGGGACGATGGCGTAAAGAGCGCCACATTACGACCCATCGCGCACGAGCATTACGCCATGGCGGTAATGCAATTAACGCCATTGCGGAAAAGGCCCCTACCGGCATCGTTAAGCGAGCAAGGTGCACTTCTGCCACCGTAAGTAGCGGCCACCGTAAGTAGCGGCCACCGTAAGTAGCGGCGGCCGTAATTAGCGGCGGCCATAAAAAGTCGAACCGGAAATAGCGTCATCGCGCCGGAACGGGAAACAGCCCGTCGGCCATCTTGAAAAACACAATCCATCGCCATCCTACCAAACAACACCAGACCCAACCCTGACACCTGTCCCAACCAACCACCCACCCATCCAAGTACCCGAAAATGCCTAAATCTGTGAAAAAGGCATGTGACCGCCAGCGCCAGGAGAGATTCAGCCGGGAGGAACTCTGCATGCTTGCGGAGACCCTGCAAGACAACGCAGGTGTCGTTTTCTCCCCGGACATGACCAGGACAGCGATCGGGAAAAAGAAGGCCATCTGGGCCCTGGTGGCTGAGCGCGTCAGCGCGGTGGGGACCGTACACCGCACCCCACAGCAGTGCAGGAAGCGCTGGGATGACCTACGCATACGGGTCAGAGCCGTCATCTCAGCAAACCGCAACCTTGCCCTGGGTACCGGCGGAGGGTCGGAATCCCCCCTGAAACTCCAACCGTGGGAGGAGATCTGTGCAACCACAATTGGCATGGAATCCATTGAAGGCGTCGGAGGGATGGAAAGGGGAGCTCCGACATCAGGCGATGAAGGTAGGTGCCTCAAACAAGACATGCCATAGTCACAGCAGTCCAATCATGTGTAGCACAAGGTTGCCCTAGAGTGTAAATGCAACACATATCAACACTGCCCATAGCCACATGCGAGCACCACCCTGCATACACTGCTGGCACCCGCATACCTGCATCCACATTCCACACCAAAAGGAGACAACCTGCATGGCACTGCCTGAAATCTTCCTCATCCACTGACCACAATAGTGTCAAAAATTTCATTCCAAAGTACGCAGACCCATCAATAACGCCCTCCCTCCTTTGCTCCACCACAGGCACAGATTCACACCCAGAGGACCAGGACACCCCTGCGCCAAAGAGAGCCAAGAAGGCCATCAACAACGGCCCTGCACCCTCAACCTCAGCTGCAGTGAGGCAGACCCCACAACAAGCAGGTCCCACTGCAGGCATACCGGAGGTCCCACCGGCAAGCACCCCTGTTGGCAGCAGCCCAGCAGCAGCTGCTCCACCTCCACCGACATTGCCTGCCACAGGAGGCAGGGGGTCAGCGGCCAGCAGCAACATCGGGGAGACAGCTGCAACAGCTGCATGTTCAGACTCGGACATGGAGCACGAGGTCAGAAGCCCCACTGACCTACTACATTCCCCCTGTTTCTCAGACGCCAGCCCCCATGAGGGTCACACACAGGGGCACACAGAGGTAGAGGAGTGGCCATCCACCCCATGCCCTGTCCACACTCCACAGGAGGGGAGCAGCCCCTCCATCACTCCACCAGCACTGGCCATGGGCCAGCACGGCCAGCAGTCCCTCCAGGACATCACTCAACGGCAGCATCAACTGTCCGCAATGCTGGATGAGCATGCCGCGGAATGTGTGGGGGCTAGGTCTAGCATTGAACAGGCCACGGAGACCCTAAGGGCCGAAGTGGCGCAGAGCACTGCCACCCTGAGGGATGCCATGCAGGCCATGTCCAGGGACATCTGTGCAGAACTTGCGGCCTTGCGTCGTGCGGTCACTGGCCTCACCCACACACGACAGGACGTGCATGCACAGGGGCAGCCAGGGACATCCTCCACTGCCAGTTCTGCGCAGAGCAGCCCCGTGCGACGTTCCGGTCGTAACCTGCGCTCCACAGCCAGGGGTGCCCCGGGGGCCGGGAGAGGGGGCTTGTAACAGCCTGTGGCCACTGTCACAGGCATCTGTTGACACCTAGAGGGTGTGTGTTGGGGTGTGCAGGGGGGAGGTGGGAGGGGGTGTGTTGGGGTGTGCAGGGGGGAGGTGGGAGGGGGTGTGTTGGGGTGTGCAGGGGGGAGGTGGGAGGGGGTGTGTTGGGGTGTGCAGGGGGGAGGTGGGAGGGGGTGTGTTGAGGTGTGCAGGGGGGAGGTGGGAGGGGGTGTGACACGACATTTCATGGTTTCAATACACTTTATTCTTTCAAAAAAAGTAATGTGTGGACATTTTCATTGCGTATGTGTGCTTTATTGGAGTACAGTCCACAGTGTGCATGTCCCAGAGACACACAGTGCCCCAAGTGCAGTCTCCATGTGATGAACACCAGCCGTGTGTGCTAGAAGCAGTGGTCGATGATACTTTGGCGCATTGCACGCCCCTCCTGTGCATCGCCTCCTCCATGGGGTGCCGCCCCATCTGCACCCTCCTCATCCTCATCGTCAGGTGGTTGCAGTTCTGCGTCAGGGGGCAGGGGCACATTCCGTCTGACGCACATATTGTGTAGCATGACACATGCCATGACGATCTTTGCCACCTTCTCATGGCCATACAGGAGTGCGCCACCAGACCTGCTGAGGCTTCAGAACCGTGCCTTCAATAGTCCGAATGTCTGCTCTATGACCACACGAGTACGTGTATGTGCACGGTTGAAGTCCTCCTCGTGCTGGTTCTGCGGGTTCCGGACTGGTGTAAGGAGCCACCTCTTCAGGGGATAGCCTGCATCACCTGTATGTAGGTGAGAATGTATGTGTCAGTCATGTTGTCTGATCAGGAACATGATGTTCCGCCATGGCTCGCATCCAACTGTTACTTTGGCTCACTTCTACATGCACTAATTGATTCACACAATGCAACCAGTATATGCTCATGGCTCCCATGGCCTGTTTTGCATGCCATCACCCAATGTATGCTGAGGGGTTGTGTGCATTGTGAGTGCCCATCCGCTGTCTCTGTTCTCTGTGTTACTCACAGCCAGGTGGAGTATGCATCATCCCCCCCCTTTCTGCCAGGTGGAGTATGCATCATCCCCCCCCTTTCTGCCAGGTGGAGTATGCATCATCCCCCCCCCTTTCTGCCAGGTGGAGTATGCATCATCCCCCCCCCTTTCTGCCAGGTGGAGTATGCATCGGTACGTCATTCACCTGCCCACTTCCATGACATTGGACTCACCGAGTAGCCAGGATCTTGGGCCTGCATGTCGCTCCATGTAGCGTGGTATTGTGGAGTTCCTCAGGACCATTGAATCATGGGTTGATCCGGGGAATCGGGCACAACAATGTGTGATGATCTTGTTGGAGTCACAGACCATTTGCACGTTGATTGAGTGGAACTGTTTCCGGTTGCGGTACGGTACCTCCATGGCACGTGGAACCACCAATTCCACATGGGTGCAGTCGATGGCACCAATGCAACCGGGTATGCCGGCTAGTGCATGGAAACCCACTTTGGTGTTTGCAATCTCCTGGCCAGTCCGTGGTAATGTGATGTGGTCGTCTGTGTGCTTGAGGAGGGCATCGAGCACTTGGATGAGTGTTCGTGAGAATAATGGTTGTGAAATGCCATGCAGGTGCCCCACTGTGTGCTGGTAGGTGCCTGTGGCCAGGAAGTGGAGTACAGACACTACCTTCAGTAGGGGGGGATGGCGGTTGGACTTTCTATCATGCTGACGATGTCGTTGTGTGTCATGTCTACGATGGCGGTGATGGTGTCCCGGTCCAAACGGTACAGGGTGTGGATCTGCTCAGCAGTGAGGTTGAATGGATTGGCTCTGATGCGTGGGATTGGGGGCTGCCTGTGTGGTGGCACTGGCTGTGCTGGTGGGGCTTGCTGGGCCTGCCTTGCCCTCCTTCTCCTCCTGCGTCTCCTCTGTGCTGCCTGTTGTTGTTGTTGTTGTTGCTGTTGTAGCACATGCATTGCTATCAGGTCCTCCAGCCCCAACATTGCTAGTCGTATTGGCATCATTGTGGAGTGTGACTGGGTGTGGGAAGGGGTGGGGTGTGCTCTTTTTGTGCTTCCCTGAGTCTGTATTGCCTTCACCTGTGCTGTTTCTGTGCACCTGTGGCAGCTGCATTCACTTAACATGGCCCTTTACGGTTGGTTCGCGATGGCGTTATTTGCACCATGGCGGTAAGGTACTTAACGGGCTGGGTGATGGCGTTAGGTGCATGTCCGCTTGGGTCGGCATTTGCGTACCTTTCCGCCATGGCGTTAAGTACGGTGTGGCCGGTCGCGTGCGCGCACCCTTGGCGCAGTTGGCGCCAGCGTTAACTACGATGCCGCTAATGGCATCGTAGTTAACGGTCACGGGTCATGATCGGACCTGGCAGAAAAAGATGGCGGTAACCATTTAGCGCCATCGTTTTTCACTTAGCGCCACGGTCGTAATGAGGCCCATAGTGTTAAAGGTAAATCACCTAAAAATACATATTACATGAAAAGAACAGAAGAAGAAAAATATATCAATGATTACAATGCAATCATTGCCCACTTATGGAATGCAAACATAGATTTGCAGTACATTGCAGACAATTCCACTGCAGTTGCACAATATGTTACAGCATACTTAACCAAAGAAGAAACAAACAGAGCTCCAAGACCTCTGGAATGACCTGTCATCAGACAAAACACTGTCTCAGAAATTATACAGCTTGGGCATAAAAATGCTCTCCCATAGAGAATGTGGCTCCTATGAAGCAGCAGATCATTTAACCAGTACTCCTTTGTATGGAAAATCTGAAAATATAGTATGGCTAAGTCTTGGTGCTGCTGAATCTAGAAAAAAAGTTCTGAAATCATACGACGACATAGAAACAATAGCCAACCATGATCCCAACAGCCAAGACATTTTAAAAAACAATTTGCTGGACACATACTACCCAAACAGAAGTACCACTTTGGAAACCATGTGTCTATACCACGTAGCCCAAAACTTCACATACAAAAATAATATAAAACCCAATGAAAAAAAAGGTAGTTACAGAGGGTCAAATTGTGAAGGCAGCTTAGTAAAACTCACCAAACCATTTTAAAGTAATCATATCAAATTGTCATTAAAGACTTCTCAACATAAAGAACTATATTACATGTCCCTGCTACAACTCTTTAAACCATGGAGAAAAGAAGAAAAAATACTAGATAACTATAACTCCTACGAAGATGCTTTCAAAGCAAATGAAAGCACTATAACTGATCTAAACTTTACACACTACAAAACAATGTTGCACAATGATCAGCAACACAAAGACGAATTCCAGGCCCAACTAGATAAGGACACTCCTGACAGTAGTCAACCTTCTGTAACAGGAAGCCAAGAACCACTGGGACAGCCAGTAATAGCAAATGAGGCAGAATTAGCTAAGCCGGAAGTAGAAAACAAAATAAAGAATGCACCTGCCAAAATTACAAATCTATACTACTGTACGTCAGTGGTGAAGCTGGTTCTTGCAAAACATTCTTAATCAAAATCATCAGCAAATTACTTCAACAATTGACTAACAACAAACTGTCAGCTGTTGTCACTGCCCCCACAGGTTTAGCTGCCTACAACATAGGAGGTGTCACTTTATACAGATTACTACTCCTGCCAGTAGAACACCAAAACAAATTAGACTTGCTACTAATAGATGAAGTGAGCATGGTCTCCAATCTAATGTTGACTTTGATTCACCTCAGATTTCAAGAAGTACTCAAAACAGATTACAAAGAGCTCTTTGGAGGAAAACACATTATTGTTTTCGGAGATCTTGTTCAATTAACACCAGTGAAATGTGAGCTTATTTTTAAAACCTTAGGACACAAACTCTGCCGTAAAACTGTTGGCAGAATAGGAAATGTCAACCTTTGGCAACATTTCTAATACAGACAATTAACAGAAAACATGCAGCAATCTGCAGATCTCACTTATGACAACATCTTAAAAAGTTTTAGAGTTGGTGTACTGTCTCAAGAAGCACAAGCAATATTGAAAACCCGGCACATTCATGCACTTTATGGCAATAATGCATGTGCTATGGATCTTATGGAACAATTAGCGCACAAAAATGTCAATTGTATGGCCTTTATGCCAACTCTTGCAAGCTGTTTCAAATTCAATAAAACAATGTTAAAAAAAGAAATGCAACCAATAATTGAAATTAGCACCACAGACAAATTAGACATACATGGTATGACACTACCCATGTGTGAACAACCCACAACAAGACTAAATAGTTTAGAAAATTCAATCTCCAACACAGCTGGATTGGAAAAAATATTAAAATTATCCTTAAATTGCAGAGTAATGCTTAAATGTAACCTTGACGTGGATCAATGACTAGTTAATGGAGCACTGGGTACAGTTGTTGGCTTTCAAACATACCCACGTGACAACAACATTCAGTTTGTCAATATTTTCTTTGACAAACTTTCAATGGTGAAAAGGATAGGACGCTTAACAGCTCGATTCCTTCTCTTCAAAGACATGTATGTATGCAGAGAATAATTTTCTCTAACTCTTGCATACGCAGTCACCATTCATAAATCACAATGTCTTACCCTAGACAAAGCATTGATAGACATTGGTAACACAGTCTTTAAAGAAGGCATGCGCTACGTAGCACTATCACGCTTACGTACACTTGACCGTCTATTTCTAATCAACTTTGATGCAAGTAAAGTCAACACTGATATTCCTTGCATTTTAGAATACAATAGACTTCGTTCACTATACACCCCCCATCTAAAAACATATCCTGTTCCACAAAAAGTAAAACCTTGTAAAAGAAAACTAAATCAAACAGAAATGCAACAGGATGTCACTGCAAATCCTCCAAAGAGAGTAAAACAAACTAATACTTCATCAAGTACCACAAGCAAAAAAGTACCTATTAGGGAAAGTGAACTAGGTACTTCTTCAAAGAAGGAAGACAAACTAAAAAAAAAGCACTCAGATACAGAACTGCCTGGTCCATTTAAACTTTCAAATATAACTGGTGTAAGTTGATATGCAAATGTACCAATGAATATTCTATTTCAATTACCACCAATTGTTGACAACATTTACTCACACAGTACAGACCAATTGTGTTTGCAAATGTTAGTACTTCATAGAAACGCAACAAACAATCCTGACAACATGTATAGTGTTTATGGAATAAAACAACAATTGGACTACTGTGCTGGAATGGTGAAATTCACTATAAATTCACAGGAAGACCCCACAAGAATTTCTAATATACTTACTACAAGTACTGGAAAACAAAAACATACCTATAAATGAAATCTTCCAGATTTCATACATGTGGAAACATGCATGCACTCTCTGCAAAAATGTGACACAAGAACAAATCCACAATGTGCGCTTCGTGTATGTATCAATACCTAATTGTGAATCCGTTCCATTTCAGCAACTTGTACAAAATGCAAACCATGGTAGATTATGTACTACCTGCAATTCGGATAATTGCTCCACCTTACTAATACAAACACATAGTAAATACGTAATACTAATGCTTCTACGTTACAATGCAGATGGTACCAAAAACAACTGCAAGCTGACTGGATTCACACATGGTCAAGTATCACTTGGTAAGAAAACCTTCACAACAATAGGTATAATCTACCACACAGGAGCCACAACCAATGCAGGTCACTATACTGCATATATAAAAAAAAATGTGGATGGTTCGAATGTAATGATAGTACCATTACTCTAAAGCAGAGATTACCAGCAAATCTTACAAACGCTTATTTAATCTTCTTAAAACCAAAATGTATTAACTAAACTGTACTTAAACATTAACAAAACTTCTATTAAAAAACTATAAACTGTTAGAATATGCCAACAGCTATCTAGCAGCCCCAAGATTCTACAACAACTAAACAGATAAATGAATACCACTAAATTATATCAAACAATAAACAGTTAGAATACGCCAACTGGTATCTAACTGCCCCAAGATTTTCAACAACCAAACGGATAAATCAATACCACTACATTATAACAAAAAATAGACAGTTAGAATACGCCAACTGGTATCTAACTGCCCCAAGATTTTAAAATATCCAAACAGATAAAGCAATACCACTTCACCACTTCATTATAACAAAAAATAGACTGTTAGAATATGCTAACAGCTATCTAGCTGCTCCAAAAATCTGCAACAAGCCAACATATAGAACATTAGCCAGAAACAACAAGTGAACACTGAAAACAAACAAACAAATAGACTGTAGCATAACAAGAAAAGGTTTTTTTTTAATCTAACATGGATTTTGTTTCCCCACAGACCCAATGATTTTAGCAACAAACACAGAAACTGAGCAAATTGCACAGTACACTGGTGTGTAATCTACTAAATATGAGGGTCAAAACAAAATGTTGGTTATCCAATGTTATAAGTCATTACAAAATACCAATACTAACATGATCTTTTCTTTTATCACAGAAATTAACAAGGAATAAATGTACTCCAGTTACTAAACCAAGCAGTAAGTATATTATAATAAGTACAACCATCACAGCAAATCACACCCATAGTGACTTATAACGTCAGTGTTTATAAATTTGGTCTTGGCCATGCACCCAAGACTCTAGGCCCTGGCCACAACCACAACCACCGCAGCATATCACACCCATAATAGCTTATAACTTCAGTGCTTATAAATTGGGTCTTGTCCATGCACCCAAGACTCTATACCCTGGCCACAACCATCGCAGCATATCACACCCATAGAGTCAAACATTTTAACTATGCCATATGGGCACTTTTAATGTCCGCGAACATGATGAGTGTTCTTAGAACAGTTTCAACCTGCCTATGAACAGCACGGACAGGTCTAGCGTCCTCAGGACACCCCCATTTTGTTTATTTACGAACATTTCAGGACCCTGCGTGTGTTAGTGTAATTGCGGACATCCCGGACACCGAATGTGTTCTTAGAACAGTTTTAACTTGCCTGCGAACAGTACAGACAGGTAAAGTGTCCTTAGAACACCTCCATTTTGATTAATGGCAGACATCCCAAACACCAGGTGTGTTCTTAGAACAGTTTCAACTTGTATGCGAACAGTACGGACAGGTATAGTGTCCTTAGGATGCCCCCATTTTTGCTTCTTTACGGACATTCCGGACACCCGCGCTGTCCGCGGACACCTCAACTGCTTTTCTAAAAAAAAACAAGAAATGAGTTAGGACACAATATAATAATTTGACTTTATTATATATGGATGTTAAATTTATGACAGAGAAGGTGAAGCAGAAACTGAGACAAACACAGGAGAATTGGGGGTTTCAAGAGGATTCATATGAGGTGAAGAAGGGATAGAAGTCTCATCAAAACGTTTTTGTTCATGGAGAGGGTTTGGGGATAATTGACTGGGATATGGTGAGGGGGGACAGGTACATGTGGGACAATGGTATCTAGTTTTTTCTTTCAAGTGATCCTCCACAAAGTTTTTTAAATTGTTGAAATTTTCCATGAGTATGTCCATTTTTTCTTCCATGTGCTGGAGAGTCTTATCCAATATTTCTTTTCGTTTACTATTTTCAATGTTTGTATGGTCTGTAAAAAAAAATGTATATGTTAAATGTATATAAAATAATATTTATTAATTGGTTTATACAGAAAAGTATCTACCATTAGGTTCACTATCTTCAGACATTTCCTCACTTGGGAATGCTCCTCCAGCCACTCCACTAGACATTTCTGTGAGAAAAAAAAATGATATCACTTTTTTTGGATCTAATACAGTCATTTTAGAAATATATGAGTAAAATGAAGTACACTTACTAGCTTCTGGTAAGGTGTGTTCTTACTGGTCTGTAGATCTGCTGTTGCTCTTAGTTGTGGAGTTTCTGTGAGGTAATCATGTTGGAAGCCTATCTTTCTTCTTTTGGTATATTCCATTTTAGAACATATTGTATTTAAATGAATGGTTGATGTGTTATATATATGGGTTGCACTTCTTATTTATTACTGCATATAATGTGTACGTGTTCTGGTTTGTGAATTTGTGCAGTGTTCATATGTTATGATATAACAATTAAAGATACCCCCCAGACTATTTGGGTAGTGCTGCTGTTGTCCGCCCCTGTCCGCGGACATAAGAAGAGTTCGCGGACATCAAATTCAGTAGAGGGGGTTCAGTATGTTCCACGTTACATGTACATAAATTCAGGGATATTATTGTTAAGCTGTGCTACTAAAAACCTATGAAATTCAGTAAAATAACGTTGTTAAAGGGACATTATGGTTCCAAGTAAAACCGAAAACCCCCTGAAATTCGCTAGTTATGGTAAGCTAAACAACCATAACTTGTGCCACCACTGTGCACTGCTAAGACTAACGCCCAGAACATCAAAGATGACATCACAAATGACATTGAGGACTTCACTTATGACATCACATGTCTGGCTCCCCCTTTATTCCTTTACTGACATATCTAGGGCACATGGTTTTCTTCAGCAACAGGAAGGAAATAACAATTGAAAAGGTACTATATTTGTAGAGTTATCCCTCAAGTATGTTTTTACAGTAATTCTCTTAGGGTCCAGTCATATCATATGAAACATATACATAAGGGAAGACACAGGCTGGAAAGACAGCAATTGTTTCTGTACATGAAGATAATCATTAGGGTTATGAGCACTTTCTGATAGTTCCTTTTTTATTACTATATTTTCCCTGTATATATTCATATTTGTATACATTGTACTCACACTACTTTCTTTAGGGTGCAGTCACATCATGTGATACATTGGGTAAGTTGCACCTTTGAAACAGAATACTCATTTCTCTACAAAAAGATAATTAGTTAGGTTATGAACACTTTCTGCTACTGCTATTGTTTTTTTGCTTATTTCACTTTCCACGTATTTACGCATATTTGTATGTGTTGTTATTTATTTGTGTTTTGTCTGTAGTAAGTAGGTTTTATTAGCTACTTATTACATGTGTAACAGTATGCAAAACTGTAATAAGAAAGTAGTTATCATTTCAGTATTGAATATCGCAAAATTATGTATATTACACTTCCATCATGTATGCTGCACACAATGCATATGTTTCTACATGAGTACATTACTATACTTGATAGAATTTATAATAGAATGTATTTATATCAATGTATTGATTAATGCACTAAGTAGCTCATGATATTTATTCAAATGATCCTTGACACTTTTTTGTGAACATTATAATAAGAATGAATTGCACAGACTTTTTATGAAAAGTAAATGGACATGTGATGTCATCAATGACATTTGTGATGTCAACTTTGATGTCCTGGGTGTTAGTCTTAGTAGTGCACAGTGGTGGCACAAGTTATGGTTGTTTAACTTACCATAACTAGCGAATTTCAGGGGTTTTTCGGTTTTACTTGGAACCATAACATCCCTTTAACAAAGTTTTTTTTACTGAATTTGATAGGTTTTTAGTAGCGCAACTACAAAAAGTTTTAGTTTTACTACAAAGTTTTTTTTCCTGAATATATATATATATATATATATATATATATATATATGTATATATGTATATATATATATATACATATATACATATATATATATATATTCAGTAAAAAAAACTTTGTTAAAGGGACGTTATGGTTAAGTTGCGCTACTAAAAACCTATAAAAGTCAGTGAAAAAAGTTTGTTAAATGGACGTTATGGTTCCAAGTAAAAACAAAAAAAACCTGAAATTCACCAGTTATGGTATGCTGAGCAACCATAACTCGCGCCACCACCTTGCACTGCTAAGACTAACACCCAGGACATCAAAGATGACATCACAAATGTCATTGATGACATCACTGATGACATCACATGTCTGGCTCATTTTTTTTCCTTTACTGACATATCTAGGCCACATGGTTTTCTTCAGTAAAAGTCAGGGAATAAACATTCAAAAAGTACTATATTTGGAGACTTATACTTCAAATATGTTCTTACAGGAATTCACTTAGGGTCCACTCACATCATATAAAACATATACATAGGGAAAAACACAGACTTGAATGCTTTGTGTGTATGAAGATAATTAGTAAAGTTATCAACACTTTCTTATATTTTTTTATTTTTTATTACTGTACTTTCACTGGACATGCTCATATTGGTATGTGTTGTTTTCTCTTTGTGTTCTGTGTGCAATAATGTAATAATGTACTAAATGGGTTTTATTCCGTACTTATTAAATGTTTACAGTATGCAAAACTCTAATAAGAAAGTATTTATAATTTTAGTATTTAAAATGGCAAGATTATTAATATTGAATCTCCATCATGTTTGCAGCACACTTTGCCTATGTTAGTACATGTATACCTTAGTATATTGGAAAAAACATCATAATGCAATGCTATTTGGATTAATGCATTGCCTAATGCACTACGTACCTCATAATATTTATTCCAATGATCCTTGACACTTTTTTATTAACATTACAATAAGAATCCTTTGTACAGACTTTTCATGAAAAGTAAATGGCCGTGATGTCATCTTTGATGTCCTGGGTGTTAGTCTTAGCCGTGCATGGCGGTGGCGCGAGTTATGGTTCATTAGCATACCTTTACTGGTGAATTTCAGGGGTTTTTCGGTTTTACTTGGAACTATAACGTCCCTTTAAAAAAAGTTTTTCACTGAATTTCATAGGTTTTTAGTAGCGCAACTTAACCATAACGTCCCTTTAACAACGTTTTTTTTACTGAATTTCATAGATTTTTAATAGCGCAACTTAACCATAACGTCCTTTTAACAAAGTTTTTTTTAACTGAATATAGATATACATAGAGTGAATTTGATAGGTGTTTACTAGGATTCCCTTAGTTTATATACAAACAACGAACATACTGAACCCCCAGCTAGTGATTTTGATGTCCGCGGACTGTGCGTATGGACGCGGTCAACATCAACACTATTCAGAAACTCAGGGGGTATATTACATTGTTGTATCATGCAATAAAAACACTTAACAAGTTAAAAAAGCAGCACATAAACACATTATATGTAATAATAAATAAGAAGTGGAACCTATATATGTAAGACATCAACCGTCCAATTAAATAGCATATGCACCAGAATGGAATATACCAAAACAAAATATATATGCCAACATAATTACCTCACAGTAACTGCACTGCAAAAAGCAACAGCAGACCTACACAACAGTAACAACAAAACTTACCAAAAACTAGTAAGTAAACTTCATTTTCTTATATATTTCTAAACTTTCTGTATTAAGTACACTAAAAGTAATATATATTTTTTTACACAGAAATGTCCAGAACTTTGGAATGGCTGGAAGAAAATTTCCCACGTGATGAAATGAGTGAAGACAGTGATACTAATGGTAGACACAACACTTCTCTATATAAGCCACCTAATAACCATTACTTTATGTGTACTGAACACATTTTTTTAACAGACGATACAAGTAGTACAAATAATATACCAAGAGAGATATTAGAAAATGCTCTGCAGCGAATGGAACATAAAATGGATATGCTAATGAAAAATGTCAATATTTTAAAACATTTTGTGGAGGACCACATAAAAGAAAACATTAAGGGGGTAATTCATAGAATTTAGCCCACAAGTGGTGCACGCGGCTGGCACACTGTGTGCACGTGTGAATCTCTACGCCAGCCGCGTGCGCTAAAATCCATTTCCGCGCACAGCGAATTCATGGATTTTAGCTACCAAAACCATCCATGGCGCACAGTGGTGCAGCGACCCTGCAGCAGCGGCAGTTACGCCCCCAAGAACGGCCCTCGCGCAGGGAAAAGCCATCAAAATCCCCAATCCAGCGCAAAGGGCTGTGCTAACCATGTACCAGTATACATGGCCGCCACACAGCACACGGCAAGCAGGGAACATGTATTATTGGGGTGCGCGGGAAGTTTCACACGCGATTGGCGCTGTGCGAGTGGGGTACGTGTATTACTGCGGTTCGCGGGAAGTTTCACATGTGAAAGGGCCTGTGCGAGTGGGGTACGTAAATTACTGGGATTCGCGGGAAGTTTCACACGCAATTGGCCCTGTGCGAGGGGGGTACGTGTATTACTGGGGTTCGTGGGGAGTTTCACACGCGATAGGCCCTGTGCGAGTAGGGTACGTGTATTACTGGGGTTCGCGGGAAGTTTCACACGTGGAAGGGCCTGTGCGAGTGGGGTACGTAAATTACTGGGGTTCGCGGGAAGTTTCACACGCGATTGGCCCTGTGCGAGTGGGGTACGTGTATTACTGGGGTTCGCGGGGAGTTTCACACGCGATAGGCCCTGTGCGAGTGGGGTACGTGTATTACTGGGGTTCCTGGGAAGTTTCACATGCGAAAGGGCCTGTATGAGTGGGGTACGTGGGAAGTTTCACATGCAATAGGCCGTGTGCGAGTGGGGTACATGTATTACTGGGTTTGTGGGAAGTTTCACACGCGAAAGGGCCTGTGCGAGTGGGGTACGTGTATTACTGGGGTGCACGGGAAGTTTCACACGCGAAAGGGCCTGTGCGAGTGGGGTACGTGTATTACTGGGGTTTGCTGGAAGTTTCACACGCGATAGGCCCTGTGCGAGTGGGGTACATGTATTACTAGGGTTCGCTGGAAATTTCACACGCGAAAGGGCCTGTGCGAGTGGGTCAATGTGTATTACTGGGGTTCGCGGGAAGTTTCACACGCGATTGGCCCTGTATGAGTGGTGTACATGTATTACTGGGGTTTGCGGGAAGTTTCACACGCGATTGGCCCTGTGCGAGTGGGGTACGTGTATTACTGGGGTTCGTGGGAAGTTTCACACGCGATTTCACTGTCAGAGCGGGTACGTGTATCTAGTGGGGTGCACGGGGAGTCCCACACGTGAATTGGCAGTGTGGGTCCTCCCAGGTGTGCCCTCCACCCCATCCATGGCCCCTGCAGGCAACCCACAACACAGGGACTACCCTGCACCCCTGGGCATGCCCCCCAGCAGGCACACATGTCACCTTCCACTAGTGATCACCAACTCATGTCCCCCTGCACCCCCACCCTCCAGCAGTGAGGGGCACCTGCCAGCAGGCCCCCACTCATGTCCCACTCATGTCCCCCTGCACCCCCACCCCCCAGCAGTGAGGGGCACCTGCCAGCAGGCCCCCACTCATGTCCCACTCATGTCCCCCTGCACCGCCACCCCCCAGCAGTGACAGGCACCTGCCAGCAGGCCCCCACTGATGTCCCCATGCACCCCCAGCCCCCAGCAGTGAGGGGCACCTGCCAGCAGGCCCCCACTCATGTCCCAATCATGTCCCCGTGCACCCCCACCCCTTAGCAGTGAGGGGCACCTGCCAGCAGGCCCCCACTCATGTCCCCCCTACACAAAATAAAGAAGCACAATCATGGGCCACTTCTACACCAAAAACCACATCATGCCACCCCATTCTTGAGACGCAATGATTTCCCAATCCACCCCACACTGACATGCCTATCTCAAGACACAAACCAAAAGTCAACTATGTACATCAACACATGTCCGTCACAGAGATACACTGGTTGGCATTGATTGTGTAAACACACATTTTCACATGCATCAACCCAATGAGCGAATCCCACACATGGAAATAAAATATGAATATGTATTATGTACAAAAATAAATAAATTAAATGAAATCATACAAAAATAGCAAACATGAAATGAAAAGCATGTGTAAAAGATGAGTGAATGAAAATGATAATCAATCCCAAAAAATGTGAAAGAAAAACAGTCCAAACTCTCCCTACACCAACGGAAATCCAAAGGAAAGGTAAAAAAAAAAAATCCATTGCTTCATGTTCATAATGAAAAAAAAAATCCAATTATTCCATAGTCCAACTATTTACAATACATTGTCCCAAAAAATAATCCATTACTCCATGTCCATAATGAAAAAAATATTCTAATTAATCCATGATCAAACTATTCACAATCCATTGTCCAAAAGAAAAATCCATGAATGCATGTGCAAAATCCAAAAAATAAATCAAATCAATCCATTGTCCAACTACGTAAAGGGTCCATGAGCCCAACCAAACAAATGAAACCTACTTAAGAAACTACATAAAAATAAAACTATATACACATGTGTGTGGCATTGCCCATTGACCACAAATAAAAGGAAAAGGAAAAGGAAACCTAACTCTAAAAACTATTTACAATGGCAGCGGGCTAGTCCGATGGCTCACTTCCCAATTTCCCGGGCCAGGGCATCATCGAACTCCTGCTCGATGTCCCGGAGGCGGTCCTCTTCCATGGCCCCGAGGGTTTGCAGGGACGATGACATGTGGACCTCCAGGTCCCTGCGAATTGCCTCGAGGCACTCGGCCCGCCTCAGAGCCCTACGCATGGAGTTCTCCGCCCTGACCATTGTGAGCCGTGCCTCTTCTGCCCGCTGCCGCTCCGCCTCTATAGCATGGCCTAACCGCTGCCACACGGAAGACACTTCCAGTCCTGGGTCCTCCTGCCCTCTGGCCGATGCCTGCCCCTCTGATGTTGAAAGCCCCGAGCCATCATGGCTCCCATCCTGTTGCTGCTGTGCCTCTGCCTGTGCCCTGGCTCTTGCTGCCTGCACATCCTCCTCCGGCTGGGGTGCAGTTGTTAAGGTGGCCACCCCTGCTGGACGTCCGACTCCCGACTGTGGCAGGGATGTGTCCTCCACCAGCCTGGCCTCAGGGTCAGAGGCAGCTCCACAGGGTACCCAGGTGATACATGGGTGGGAAGATGGCATGGAGGACGACTGGCGCATAGGGGGTTCAGGTGAGGAGGGGGTCGGAACAAGGTCCAGCAAATGGAGGAATCCTGCCCTGGTGACCCGTCCCAGTAGGTCAACGTGGTCAATGAGGCATTCGAGATGATGTGCAATGTCCTCACGAAAACACTGCAGGTCACCTCGCATGCCCCGTTGACGCAACGCCATCCCACTCAGGACAGGCTCAACCCGGTCCCGGATAGCCACGTCCGCAGGGAGAGGAAGGCCAGTTGTTGTAAGCGGATCCCCTCCCTGAAAAAGGGTCTGGACGTAGGCATCCCTGCTGGTGCAGGAAGATGCAGTCACAGGATCGGGGACAGGATTACAGACAGGCACCTCTGCGGTGGCCTGTGCTGCCTCCTGTCCCTGCCCCTGCACTGCACCACTCGCACCAGTGGAATCCCCACCTCCAGACCCCGTGTCTGTCCCTTGCACGGCCTCCTCCTCCACCAAACTCCCCACCAACCTGGATGACTCCGGGCCATCTTCCTCCGTCGGACCCTGTGGGGTCTCAGCTGCCCCTTCTGCTGCCAAGGAGTCCAACTCTGACCTCCGCCTCTTGGACCTACCCTCGGCAGCTGCGGCCTGGGACGCGGCACCGGACTCCTCACTCCCTGACGTGATGACAACCTGGGAGGGGAGCCAGGCCTTGCGTCTCCGGCTGGCGGTGTGATTCCTGCCGCTGTGCTCAACAGCACCCTCTCCGCCCTCTTCATCAGTCGACACTGCAGACAGGGAGAGATAGGACACAGGCATCAGGGCACTGTACAATGGACTGATACACACATGCCAGTTGCACATGAGTAGCAGTGTCAAACTTCAGACATGGCATCACAATCCCCAACACACATGTCATTTCAACTCACACACATGAGCAATTCCACAGCCATATCACATCAGCCAGCACCATCCATACACATACAACAGCATGAGCATCCAAAGGTGAGCCAGACATCACATGAAACACAGGGAGTGCAGTAGACATGCACAGACGCCACCACACTTACATGCATGTCTACATCTCATCCAACTGTTGCAGTGATGAGATCGCCATACATGTCAGATCTGCCATTTAGCCTTCTACATATCAGTTCCACATGCATCCATGTTGCATCACAGTTGCACACTTGTCAAATACACACACATGCACATGTACACAGTGCAGATACATGCATTAGGAACCACCATCCATGCCACAACCATGCCAATATACATACACAGAAATTCAAACATGTGTGCTCCCACACCTGCATTTGTCCAGCATGCTTGCCAACACATACACCATCAATGTGTCTCACACCTGAGAGGACACACATGTGGCAGCCTCACGCCCATGTTCATACACACCCTACATGGCCCTACAAAAACACATGTGCAACCTGCACACTACTGGCACACCACGACACGCACAGCGCCCAATCACCCTGCATGTACACTTACTGCTCGACTCCAGACGGGTCTGCCTCTCAAGGATCTGGACGTAGAGTGCTGGGCATGTGCGTTCCAGGACCCTCATTTGCTTGTCCTGGACCTGAAGTCCTCCCAGCGCTTCTTGACATGATGTAAGTCGCGGACTGCCACCCCCTCCGCATTGATGGCAGTCACAATGTCCATCCAGATCCTGGTCCGTCCTTCATTGTTGGCACGCAAACTTCCAAAGAGGGCATCATACTGCCCCAGGACTTGCTCCACCAGGACACCAACTTCTGTGGCAGTGAAGCTGGTGGCCCTCTGCCTCTCTGGCTGGGGGTTGCCAGTGCTGCCAGATGGTGTTGTGCTGGACATGGCAACCCCAGAGGCAGGAGTGGGTGGGTAACTGGGTCCTGTGGCTGGGCTGTGGAGCGATGAAATCCCAGTCGGGAGTCTTCGGTTCCAGCAGGGGTAGTCACAGCAACTGCACCCCTGGCTGACGTGCAGGCAGCAAATGGCAGGGCACGTGGGCAACAGGCAGTCAGGCAGCAGCAGATTGCCGGTGGGAGCGTGCTCGGGGCTCTGGGGGGCAGTAATTCACCTTCTGGGCAGGAGCGTGGTCTTCCGTGTGTTTTCGCGTGGCCAGCTTGATACGGAGTGATTTGGCAAGTGAAAAAACTGCACGTCCGCGTGTGAATGCGTGTAATCCGAGGAAAGGGCCTACGCGCGTAAGTGACGTGAAGCGTGCAGGCGTTTCCCTCAGCACAGGTTAAAGGTGAGCGGGGCCAGCAGTTCGCTGTATGTGCCTTTCGTGGAGACCGACGTGTGTAGCTGCTTCGTGTTGTTTCGTGCGCCATCACATCTTCACAGCGATCGAGGACGTATCTCTTCTTTTGACGGGGGTATTGGCTATGCGTGTTTTTCATTAACACGCTAGTCAGACGGTGAGTCGTGCACGCTATTTTTCCCACTACGGGTACCCCTGTGTATCGCACCCATTTTCGAGGTCATAGTAGCCTGCGTGTCCCACGCGTACGCGTTTTTTGTGTTACTGGGTGCCACCGCGTACTGCGCGAGGTTGATTCCACGCACATATGCTGCAGGGTTGCGTGCACGGTTTTACTGCAGTTTTGGGGTGCCTGAGCGTAGCGTGACCCGTCACTACATCACAGGGGTCACATCCCACCCCCTTCACCCCAATTGCCCAGGTCAATTGTGGTGTACACCTCCCATTGGCACTACTCCATCTGTGCCGGCACTACTCCATCTGTGCCATGGTTGGGAGGCCACCAAAGGTGAGGGGTGCCTCAGCTGGGCATACTCCTCGTGACGGGCATGGTCAGGGACGTGGCCGGGGTGACCAGGGATTCGGGGGACTCCAGGGTAGCCGCAGAGGGGGAAGAGGCAGAGGTGCGCCACTTGAGCACAATGTTTTGCCATGTGTCGGTGCAGTCATGCCACCATCCCCTGTGGCTCCGGGAGATGCAGCTTCTGCATCTGGCACTGGCGCCCATGTGACCCGGCAGTCCATTTCATTGACTGCCACGGGCCCAAGAGTAGTGGTAGCTGCAGTGGCAGCTGTGGACACCACCACCCAGGCTCAGGGTCTGCCAACTCAGGCTGCGTTGGCGATTGAAGAGCTCTTGGAAGATTTCCAACAGGACCGGAGGGAAACCGTAGGGGCACGCAGGGCTGCCCTGACCAAGATACGTGTCCCTGGGGCAGTAATGTCATCTGCTGCCCTGAACAGCCAGGTGTTGGCAAGTGCAGGGGCAGATGCAGCCAACAACACCCCGGTTGTGAGTCTGCCAACCAGGACAGTTGCGGTCAATGACCCTGCCACAGCAGACGTTGATGCGCAGCGTCCATTAGAGGACACCCAGCTGCCACTGACACAAGTCAGCCCTTTGGTCGTCCCTCCACCTGCCACTCCCTTGGCTCAATCCACCAGTCCCACTGGCCATACTGATCAGAGCGGCATCAGCCAGCCAGGGTCTGCGCCACAATCCAAGAGGAGGAAGGTTGCACCTGCAGCACAGGCTGGGACCCCACACACAGCCACGACCTCCTGCACGTCGAGGAAGAAGCCTTTCTGCAACCAGGAACTGGACCTCATCGTGGGCTACGTGCGGAAACACAGCCGTGACATGCTAATGGGTGCTAATTGTCAGACTACGGCTGCCCACCGTGATACCCACTGGAAGCAAGTTGCAGAACATGTGAGTGCATTCGGCCATGAGGTGCGCACGGCGCAAGTGTGCAAAAAGCATTGGAATGACCTCAAACGCAGCGCTAAGGCTAAGCATGCCTCAAATTACAACTTGACTCTGGTGACTGGCGGTGGGCCTGCACCGGAGGAGGAAGACCTCACTCCGCATGAGTCACTCGTTGCAGAGTTCATACCATCTGAATTGGTCGAAGGAGTGGGAGAGATGCCAGACTTTGATGCCCAGTCCGGTGAGTGTTGATGCGTGTTTGTCGAGGACGTGTGTGTTTTACTTGTGTGATGTGTTGTGCATGACTGTCGCTACATGTCACTTGTACATGGTTATGATGTGTGAGTAATGCAATGCTTCCATGATGCATGTCTACTCTGCTGGATGGTGGACATGTGGAGCAGACGGGGACTGTCCACATCACCACTTTTGCACCGTAGTCACATGCTGGTTACCAGTATCTCCCTCCGGTCCATGTTCCAGCTCACTGGCACTTCTGCATGTAGCGTGGGGTGAGCTTCCTCTCAGCCCAGGGACTATGCATAGCATGACTGATGTGCATGTGTCCTCTGCCTGCAAGGGGGTAGCCAATGTAGGCATGCTCCCTTGCCCCTCAACCACCTGCTCTGCACCCCAATTCCATCTTAGCACTGGTCTGCTACAATATTGCCGTTGGTTACTTCCCTGGTCATGCCTCCTGTGTACATTCTAACATCCAGCGGCCAATCTGCCAGACATATCCATTGTGGTACATCCTTAGTACTTGATGCAGGGTGTCTCACTTGGACTGTGCAGAGGTCAGATGCCCCGCAGGGACATGAGTGCCCATTCATGCTCCATGTGCATTCCACGCATGCCCATATGTGTCCATGACTGGATGATCACTGTTACACAAGTCCATGATGACCCAAATTGCATGGCATTTCATCTGCCTTCCCCTGTCAACTGTGGGTCAGTACTGCATTGCACACATGTTTAGGGTCTGATAATCGGTGAGGGTCACAGGCCTCAGCCTGTTTAATGGCCAATGACTCTGTCCAACTAGTGTAGTGTCTTCTTCACACGTGCGTGGACTCCAGAGCTTTCATCATGTGTCCTGCTTACTGTCCCTTCATCATTTGCAGTGTTGTCACTTGACTCACATGAAGCTGTTGATGCTAGTCAATACTGTCTGTCAATACACACGTCTATGGTCAGCCGTTTGATACCATGCTAGGCATCCCTGCTTTTGCACTTGGGTGGAGGGGTGCTTTGCTTGTATATATGCTACCCATTGAATGCACATTGCACGTGATGCCTGAAGTTGACCTTGCACTGCCTTCACATTTTCTGACACACATCATGGAGTCCTTGTACATGTAGGTAGTGAGTAACATACATATTTGCTGCACTGCATAGACCCACTTCAATGCAGACTGCCACCTTTCAACAGGTCTGATCACTGAAGCAATTCCAAGTTGACCCAGCATGCATGCCAGGTTCTATTTTGTGTGACACATGTCTGCTTGATGTGTTTGTTGTCAGTGTGTGTGTGTGTGTTGTGTGCTTCTAACATGTGTAGTGACCTTTTTTCTCTCTATTTTTCAGATGATGACGCAATGGAGACGGAGGATGGTGTTGTCATGCCAGGCACAGGGTTGTTATCACTACATCAACCCAGCACAAGTGGGGGTAGAGGGGTGGTAGGCCACGAAAACCCCCAAGTTCTACAGTCCATCTTGTCTCTGGCTGCCTATGAGTCCAGCTCTGACGAACACTCTGACAACCATTTTGAGTTGGATGAGCATCAGGTCCAAACGTCATGGGTGAGTGATTCTGATGTGGACACTCCTCTGTCCGCGACACCTGCACTGAGCGGTCAGACAGTCTTGGAACCTCCGCCCATGGTGGATTGGGATGCAGGGTCACCCTCCACACCAGTCACTGATGTGCCTGGGACATCACGTCGACGGGGGCATGTAGTCATGCAGCCGCGGGCGGTGCCAACACAATGAGGACACACGGTGCTTGGGTCCTGCAGGGGTCAAGCCCAGCAATGTGGTCGCCGCGCGCAACCACAGTATACTGAGTGGGAGCAAGACATGACTGCCAATTCTAAACAGCAGGGGGCAGCAATGGAGAACATCGCTGAGAGCATGGAGTGTGTGGCCCAATCTGTGCTCCCCCTGCTAGGAAGGTGCTTCTCCAGCAGCAGGCGGCACGGTCCATGGCCCGCTCGCTCAGGCTGGGCATGTCGGCCTCAGACAGGGCACGCTAGGATGAAATGTCGTCTCTGCGTCAAGCAATTGCTGCTCACGCAGAGGCACACATGAAGGCCCTGAGGGTGGAGCATGCTTCCCTCAGATCCACTCTGGGTGTCCTTCTGATGTCCCAGAGGGAGCGGGCAGAGGAGAGGTTTGCACAGCTTGAGCGTACCATCTCGGCTGAGCTACATGCTTGCCGGGAGGTGCAGCGGTTGTCCAGCTGGGCCTTGCAGGAGGAACTCCATGTTACACGTGCTACCTTGCAAGAGGAAGCACGTGTATCACGGGAGGTTCTGCATGCAGACCTACATGTCATCGCCACACAGAACCAGGCTCACCCGTCCGGCAGACCTGCTGCCGACGAGGGGCAAGCTGCGGCTAGTCGTGGTCATGCTCCTGTGCCACGTCCCCTTTCCAGGAAGAGTCAGACTCGGATGACAATCTATCTCCCACATAGGTCGGGCTGTGCAGGCGTTGAGCCCATGGAGGTTTTTTTTTTTCCTCAGCATCATCGCATGTGGGTGTTGAGCAGCACCCTGTACCTCCCCCCTCCTGGGTGCCCCCCCCAGGTCGTATGTGGCCATTTTTGATTTTTCTTTTAGTTTAGTTAGTTAAGTTTCTGTTTGATAGTTAGTTTAAATAGGTAAAGTAGGTTTTTCATAGTTAGTGTAATTAGTTAATATAGTTTAAAATTGCTAGTCTATTGTGCTTTCATGTGACGGTGTGGTGCTTTGTGGCTTTTGAAAGCATCCACTGTCTGTTCCAGCTGGGCCCTTCAAGCTTGTCTTGTGTATGTGTTTGCTGCTTGGGGTCCTTGACTCACATATGCCACTCCTGATTCCTTTATCCATGGGCTCACAAGGATGGGTCGGTGTAACAGCCTATTACACAAGGGCAATGGACTGTCATATATGTGGCATGTCTGCTGCTGTGGAACTTGTGTTAACACCCCTAGTGGGGATGATTGGGGTGTAATTGACCACTGTTCTTCTTTTTCTAGATGGGGTGTTTAATGATTCATGTCTACATTCATTGCTATGCATTGTGTAGTATGTTTCTTGTCTTTTATAAACATGTGCTTGTTGAAAATCATGCCGTAGATAGTGTGTTCCACACTGTTGCTGTGAAAGACGGACTGATGGTATGATTTCTGATGTACGTCTCTGACATGGTCCTCTCATGCAATGCCTGAAGAGACACACACAGGTGAATATATAGCATTAATCATGTGTTTCATGGACTTTCTGCAGGCGGATGAGCCTCCAGACCACCTTTGCCAGCAGACATGGGCCATTGAACGTCTGGAATCTGGACACGTTTGGTGGTGCCGACATGCGCATGTGTGCGCAAGCAGAGCCACAGGGATTGTGATCATACATCCAATAAACAATGACATGTTTCAAGGGACTCCAGGCAAGGTGAGCAGAACAGGGGGGTCACAACATAGCAAACCTTCCACCTGGCCAGTTGAACATGCATGCTTAGTAGCAGCACTGACGGTGAGCTTGGACAAATATTGGTGTTGAAGCGCACAATACAGCTCAGATGTGTTGGTGGACTGATGGCTAGTTGATGGGAAAGTTGTCTGGGGCACCTGCATGGGCAGTGGCACATACCCTCCGTTCCACCATGGTCCATTGAGGCACTTGTATTAGCCATGTAGCGTTGCAAGACATGGAATGAAGCAGCTCATAGGGACAGACAGCAAGGGACAGACTCAGGTGCAGTGCATTTCATTTCCAAGTAGAATTTGATACATGCACTGGCTACTTTATTTTGGTCATGATGGTAGAGGACTTGTTCTGAAGTCAGACCTTGCTATATGCGTCTGTCTGCTTACCCAGGGAACATTGCATGTTGTGTGAATCGTGACACATTGGTGTTCCATTTGCCACGCACCCACCAGTGCCTGACTTAATGCATTGACTGTGTATGAACCATCACAGGGATAATGTTACGTATGGATATGAAGCATCCACACAAGTTTGTCTGTTTGTAGAGTATTTTGTTACTTTGGGGCATATTTGGTGGTGTGTTTGTGTGTTTTGGGCACGCACAGATTATTAACTGTGGCTCTCTTTGCAGCATTGAACTGCTCCTGTTACCGGACCGGTGAGTGCGCAGGCAGGAGGCCAGCACTCACCCCAGAGATAAGTTTCTCTTTGACTTCCATTTGAGTAATTTGCTGCTATGTGCATGTGAACAAGTTTGGTCTATTTGTGTATGGGTTAATATGTGTACTACATTTTGGTGCATTCCCTACTTTCCCGTGTTAATCCTACTCCCCTCTCCTGCCCCTCATTCCGGTTATCCAGTATGCCAATGCCTGTGCCGACTGCATATCCCTGACCCTCCTTCCCCACCAGGGTCTCAGAGGCATGTGTGAGTTAGACCTTGCAGGCACCCAGACCACAGTGGGGGTGGTTTTTTTGAGCCACTCCTGCGCCTGTACACGGGAGCTGTGACAGTAGACATCCGTTCATGTTGCATCATTCTATGTTATGTACCACACATGGTTCAGATCCTGTTGTGACATTCTTTTACTGTGCTACCTTGGTTGTTAACATCATTGTGGTAGTACTTGGACTTTGTGGGGTACTGCTACTTGATGTCATCTGCTGGAGGCTGTTCTTGTTTGTTTTACTGCCTGCAGGGTATTTGCTTGGCTTCTGTGTTGTCCTGCTTTGAGTTCTCTTGGATTTTGTGCTTTTGCAAATCTAGGTGGACTCTGAGGGTGCTGGCAACTTTTTACACACAAGGTGGGAGATGGTGACAAAGGGGAAGAGTGATCCTGTGGCCAGGTGGAATTCAAGGATGTCGGATGAATAACCCAGATGCAGTTGTTCAGTGGGTCGTGGTAATTTGTGAGGGGGGGGGGTGTTTTGTTGTTGATAGTTGCCATGCCCTGCAGTGTAATGGGCACCCTGAAATTGTAATTGTGCTTTACTATGTACATGATGTATTCTGCTCATCAATGCCTCTTCATGTGTTGTGTTTACCTTTCAGGTGTGAGGGGATAGTTGTGGTTTGACATGCTGGGGTATACACATGGTGAATGTTCACATGTGATGTGTAGAGGACAGTGATGGTCACTTGATTTCACATGCATATGTTGAGTGCATGTCCCTACTCACCCACACACTCGCACTATGATCCACTACATGTACACCACCCTTACATGTCCACGTGTACACTCTGTTTGCCTTCTGGTGCCCACTGTGTCCCTGCAGCGAGTGTTCTATGACCATTTGTGGATCCTGTACATGCCTAATTTTGTTATTTTATGTAGTTTGTCGCTTAGATGTGATGCTCAGGGTGTGCATCACACACAATGGCTATTCACTGTGCTGTGTGCTGAGCAGTGTGTTGCAGGAGGTGGACATAGCACACAGTAGCTGCAGTGTTGATTATGCAATGCACATTGTGCATGTGGACAGGTATTCATTGTTATGTTTCAAATACGACTTTTGGAATGCATTTGGGTATGACTTATTTTGGGTGGGAGGTTGTTGGTCACTCATTTCATCTGATTCCATGTCAGGCATCATTGTCTGATGCCCATTTACATTTTTCACATGGCAATGTGTACCTTATTGGTACTGTGTTGGTGTATGGCTATTGCTTGCCATGTCATGTTGTGGTTTGGGAGGGTTTGAGTGACATACCAGTGATAGTCATGGCCTGTTTTGCAGGTCACACAGGATTGCTTATGTTTAAGTAGCTAGGGATGCACACAATGTGGCAATTCCATGGCAACAATCTCAGGGTGGTAAGGTTGTGACAGTTGACTGTCTCTTTGTCATCATCGATTGTCACCTGGTATGTGCCAGGCCTGTGTGCACTCTGCAGGGTTGGGAGTTTAGTTGAAAAATTTGGCCACAAGCTGGGACCGGGCTTCCTCGCCACGTGCCCTATCCCCTCCCATGGGCAGTGCCTGTGGTTGGGGATGTGGGGGCACCACCATGTCCACCGGTACGCCCTGCCGTGTTGCAACATTGTGCAGGACACATGCTGCCACAATGATCCTGCACACTACTGCGGGTGCATAGAGTAGCTGCCCGCCAGAGCGGTCGAAGGAGCCGAAGCGTGACTTGAGCACTCCGAATGTGCGCTCCACTATGGCTCTGGTTGCAATATGGGCCGTGTTGTATCTTACCTGGGGTGGTGTGGTGGGGTTCTGGATTGGCGTCATCATGTGGTTGCTCAGAGGGTAGGCACTGTCCCCTGGAGAGGTGATAATGGTTGTGATTATTGGGGTTTGTGTATTTGTGTGTGTGTGTGACATGCATGCATGTGCACGGGCATTTGTACTCACCTAGGAGCCATGTGTCACCATGCTGCGCAGCTTCCAGGGCCCGGCTCAGGGCGGACATTCTGTATATGAAACTGTTATGGGTCGAGCCAGGGTAGTTTGCATAGACAGAGGTGATGATTCCCTTTGCATCGCATACCACCTGTACGTTGATGGAATGCCAGTGCTTGTGGTTTCGGTAGATGTGCTCACTGGCCATAGGTGGACGTAGGGCCACATGGGTGCAATCTATGGCACCGAGCACTTTGGGGAAGTGTGCCACCCTGTAAAAGTCCTGGACAATGGCCTGCCTTTCTGCGGGTGTTCTGGGCATGTATATGTGCCTGCGGACTGAGGGGCGCGCTGTCATGATTGCCAATACCTGGTGTAGGCAGCGTGACTGCGTGGCCTGTGAGAGCCCACCCACTATGGCAGTAATCCACTGAAAAGACCCAGTAGCCAACAAAATGCAGGACATTGAGCACCTTCTCCAAGGCGCTCAATGCTTGGGAGCAGAGGGTGGGGGATGTTAGGTCATCTTCCCACTCCCTGACCAGGTCTAGGATGATATGGGGTGGAAACCTATACCTGCCATAGACCTGGTCATCAGGCATCCCAAAAAGGCTTGTCCGTGGTGAAAAAATGCGTACCCTGGCTATTCTCCTCCTCCTGCAGTGTCCTACGATCAGTGCTGCGACAAATGGGGCATTCATCGTAGCTGTATATACGTGTTTGTTGTTTGCGTGCACTTTTATGCTGTGCGCGGTGACGCTTCTGCCTGCCTTCGTGTGGCGGACGCGTTGAGGCCTGTGTGCGTCTTTTGCCATGCGCGGGTTTCCCGTATTCGAATCCATGAATACGGGTTGTTTGCATGTGTGTGGGCTTTCCGTGTAGTTCCCTGCACTACTTCCCCAGTTACGGCTTCTTTTTCACGCATTGTTCCCCATTCCATGTGTTACGGCCACTGTTCCGCCCACTTTTGTTGTGTGCGCTGCACTATGTGCGCTTTTGCTGTGTGCAAAGCGCACGCCGTTTGATGACGTGTGTGCCCGCGTGCGCAATGCACGGATTTGGCGCACAACCAGTGGGAAAGTAGCGCAGCGCCTTCCTTGAATCGCACGCATGTGCATGTGCTTGCTTTCTCACACTTGCGCCTCCTTGCGCCTGCTTACGCTGGGATTTTCAGTGCATGTTTGTTCCATGAATCGGCCCCTAAATATCACTGTCCCACATGTACATGTTCCCCCTCTCCATGTCCCAGTCAACTATCCTCAAACCCTCCCTACCAAGAAAAACGTTATGATGGGACTTCCATCCCTCCATCCCCTCCCATCCATCATCTCCAAACCCCTAATTCCCCTGTATTTGTTTCAGTTTCTGCTGCCCCCTCTCTTTCATAAATTTTATACTTGTATACAATAATGAAATATTATGTGTGTTGTTACTTTATTCCTCTGTGTCTTATTGTTTTTAAAAAAGGCAGTTAAGGTGTCCGCGGACAGCATGGGTGTCTGGAATGTCCGTAAATTAACCAAAATGGAGGTGTCCTAAGGACACTGAGGGGGTAATTCATAGAATTCAGCGCACAAGTGGCGCACGCGGCTGGCGCACAGTGTGCACGTGCGACAGTCTACGCCAGCCGCATGTGCCATAATCCTTTTCAGCGCACAGCATATTCATGGATTTTAACATCCATTACCAGCCGTGGCACAGAGTGGTGCAGCGACCCTGCAGCAGTGCCAGTTACGCCCCCAACGCCTCCCCGTGCGCCATGCACAGCACACAAATCCCGTACACGGCGCACAGGCCAGTGGACCAGCATACAGACCCTCAACCACGAAAAACTTCCCGCGCACCCCTCCGAATACACGTACACCCCTGCGCGGGGAGAGTCACACACGATTGGGCCTGTGTGAGCAGGGTACGTGTATTACTGGGGTCGCGGGGAGATCCACACGCGATTGGCCCTGTGCGAGCGGGGTATGTGTATTTTGGGGGTGCGCGGGGAGTTCCACACAAGATTGGCCCTGTGCGAGCGGGGTACGTGTATTTCGGGGGTACGCGGGAAGATTTATACGCGATTGGGCCTTTGCGAGCGGGGTACATGTATTTCGGGGGTGCGCGGGAAGTTTCACACGCAATTGGCCCTGTGTGAGCGGGGTACGTGTATTTTGGGGGTGTGCGGGAGGTTTCACATGCGATTGGCCCTGTGCGAGCGAGGTACGTGTAATTTTGGGGGTGCGCAGGAAGTTTCACACGTGATTGGCCCTGTGCGAGCGGGGTACGTGTATTACTGGGGTGTGCAGGAAGATTCACACGCGTTTGGGCCTGTGAGAGCGGGGTACGTGTATTTCGGCGGTGCGTAGCAAGATTCACACGCGATTGGCCCTTTGTGAGCGGGGTACGTGTATTACTGGGGTGCGCGGGGAGTTTCACATGCGATTGGGCCTGTGCGAGCGGGCTATGTGTATTACTGGGGTGCGCAGGAAGTTTCACATGTGATTGGCCCTATGCGAGGGGGGTACGTGTATTACTGGGGTGCGCAGGGAGTTTCACACGCGATTGGGCCTGTGCGAGCGGGGTACGTGTATTACTGGGGTGCGTGGGAAGATTCACACACGATTGGGCCTGTGCGAGTGGGATACGTGTATTTCGAGGGTGCACGGGAAGATTCACACACGATTGGCCCTGTGTGAGCGGGGTACATGTATTTCGAGGGTGCGCGGGTAGTTTCACACGCGATTGGCCCTGTGCGAGCAGGGTACGTGTATTACTGGGGTGCGCGGGGAGTTCCACACGCGATTGGCCTTGTGCGAGCGGGGTACGTGTATCACTGGTGTGCGCTGGAAGATTCACAAGTGATTGGGCCTGTGCGAGCGGGGTACGTGTATATCAGAGGTGCACAGGAATTTTCCCACGCGATTCTGCTGTCAGAGCGGGTACGTGTATCCAGTGGGGTGCGCGGGGAGTCGCACATGTAAATTGCCAGTGTGGGTCCTCCCAGGTGTACCTTCTACTCCCTCCACGGCCCCTGCAGGCAACCCAAACCACAGGGGACTACTCTGCACCCCTGGTCATGTCCTTGCACTAGTGATCACCAACTCATGTCCCCCTGCACCCCCACCCACCCAGCATTGACGGGCACCTGCCAGCAGACCCTGACTCATGTCCCCCAGCACCCCCACCCACCAATCATTGACGGGCACCTGCCAGCAGACCCCGACTCATGTCCCCCAGCACCCACACCTACCCAGCATTGACGGGCACCGGCCAGCAGGCCCCAACTCATGTCCCCAGCACCCCGACCCCCCAGCAGTGAGGGGCACCTGCCAGCAGGCCCCGACTCATGTCCCGCAGCACCCACACCCACCCAGCATTGACAGGCACCTGCCAGCAGGCCCCGACTCATGTCCCCCAGCACCCCCACCTACCCAGCATTGACGGGCACCTGCCAGCAGGCCCCGACTCATGTCCCCCAGCACCCCCAGCAGTGAGGGGCACCTGCCAGCAGGCCCCGACTCATGTCCCCCCACCCCCACGTCATGACGATCCTCAATCATGGGCCTTATGGCCACCCACATCACACCCCACGCCACCCCAGTCCAAACACACAACCAGGTATCACATCCACCCCACAATGTAATCCCTATCACATGACACATCACAAATGGCAAGAATGAACATGAACACAGTTCTGTTACACCCACACAATGTGTGCATGAGATTGAGAAAACACACATCCTGACATACATGTAACCAAAGAGAAAATACCACACATTGAAGTAGGAAATTAAAATGTATTAAAAACAAAAGCAAGGGAATGAAATGAAACACACAAGAATGAAAATGATGAAGAAAAAGCTGCATGTCAAAAATATAAAAAGAAAATGAGTGAACGCAGAATCGAAATCAATCCAAATGCACATGGGTCCAAAGT
Organism: Ambystoma mexicanum; assembly: GCF_040938575.1. Taxonomy (NCBI): domain Eukaryota; kingdom Metazoa; phylum Chordata; class Amphibia; order Caudata; family Ambystomatidae; genus Ambystoma; species Ambystoma mexicanum. The sequence continues at coordinate 1,121,994,335 of NC_090937.1, read as the reverse complement.
GACTGTCCAGCAAAACAAATCCAAAGTGATAAACCAAGACAAAACCATTGATCCATGGGAAAAAAAATCAAAATAAAAAGTGAAATCCAGTGTTGAACTATTTACAAAGTACAAATCCAGGGTCCATGAGCCCAACCTTTCAGCTGAGAACTAGAAAAAACCCTACCTAATGAAGAACTATATACAAAAACGTGGGGCATTGTCCAAGCGCCCCAAAATAAATAATAACAGAAAAGAAACCTAACACTATCTAACTATATACAATGGCGGTGGCAAGTCCTGCGGCTCACTCTGGGATGTCCCAGGCCAGGGCATCATCGAACTCCATGTCGATGTCCCGGAGGCGAGACTCTGTCCTGGCCCCGAGGTCTCACAGGGATGCACTAATGGCCTGTTCCAACTCCCTGCGAGTTGCCTCGAGGCACTCTGCCCGCCTCAATGCCCGACGCATGGAGAACTCTGCCCTGACCATGGTGAGCCATGCCTCTTCCGCCCGCCGCCGCTCCGCATCTATACGCTGGCCCAACCGCAGCCACACCGAAGACACACCCATTCCAGGGTCCTCCTGCCCTCTGGCCGATGCCTGCCCCTCTAATGTCGATGGCCCCGAGCCATCATTGCTCACACCGAGAGCCTGCTGCTGTTGCTGCTGTCCATGTGCCCTGTCCGATGATGCCTGCACATCCTCCATCTGCTGGTCTCCAGTTGTTGGGGTGTCCACCCCTGCTGGACCGCCGATTCCCGACTGTGGCAGGGATGGGATCTCCACCAAGATGGCTGTGTTGGTCAGGCCAGGTCCACAGGGGGCTCTGGTGGAATCTGGGCCGGAAGACGGCAGGGAGAACGACTGGCACATAGTCTCCACAGAGGAGGAGAGGTCCGCCAGAGTGCGCGACACATGTAGGAACCCACCGACCAGGGCCCCTCCCAACAGTGCCATGTCGCGCTGCTGCTCTTCGTGATGGCGTGCGTGCTCCGCCCAGGAAGCACGCACATCACCACGAATGTCACACGTGCGCAACGCGACACCAACCAGGACAGAGCCCATATGGTCGTGGGACCCCTCGTCCGCAGGTAGTGGAGAGGCAGATGACGTGGCACTCCCCGCTACCTGCGGACGGGCCTGGGACGGGGCATCCCTGCTGGTGCATGGTGGTGCAGTCACAGGGTCAGAGACAGCGACATGCACAGGCCCCTCCGCGGTGACCTGTACTGCCTCCTGACCCTGGCCCTGGACTGCACCACTTGCACCAGTGGTACTACCCCCACCAGGCCCCATGTGCGGCTCAGTAGCGGGCTCCTCCTCCTCTGTGGAGACCACCAACCTGGATGTCTCTGCACCGTCTTCCGCCATTGCAAGCCCCTGTGGGGGCTCACCCGGCCCTTCCGCTACAGCCGTAGTGGCAGATGCGGCACCAGTCCCCTCGCTCCCGGGTGATGGCAATTCCTGGGAGGGTGGCTGGGCCTTGCGTCGCCACCCGGTGGAGGCATCCCCGCCGCTTGGCTCCACAGTGCCGTCCCCGCCCTCTTCTTCACTTGACGCTGCATAGAGGGAGACACAGAACACAAGCATCAGGGTACAGTACAATATTCCCCTAGACAGGAAGCAATAAGACATGAGTGGCACTGTCAAATGTCACTTCCATCCTGTCCCTCCACAATACATGGGTGAATGCAAGCACCACACATGCACAAACAGGCACGGCGCCTGCAATCAACATCAGCATCCATGTAAAAGGGCCTCTTTTAACCAAAAAGTTGCCTTCAAACTCACATGCATCATGGCTCACACTGATCCGATGTACACACATCACTGGAGGGTCATGCATCATGGCTTGTACACCACAGACACAGTGGATAGACACAGTGGATACAACAGTGACGGCACTGCATGAGTGAATCTACACATCATCACGGACATGTGTCATGCATCCATGGCGTTTCAAAGTCACACACACACTTCTCAGACACACACACATGTGCACCATACATGTACATAAGAGCAGCACCCATCCCTCACCCCCCTCCATGTCCAAGAACAGAGACAGGCATGCATTCATGTGTGCATTCCGCATACAGCTCCCCATGTTGCATTGGAACACATGCACCATCCATGTGGTTCACACATTACTGGTCTCACATGCATGACCATGATGTCCCTGCACACACACATCCATACATGGCCTATGTCACACATACAGGCAAGTATCAGACTACCAGCACACTGCAGCATGCCCTGTCTCACACTGCAATGCTTGGCCACTTACCGCTCAACTCCAGATGGGTCTTCCTCTTAAGGATCTGGGCATGGAGGGCTGGGCCTACGCGTTCCAGGACCCTCATATGGATGTTGCTCATGCTGACCCGGCCCCCCTCCGCGAGGTGCCGCGCCTTGTAGAGGGTCCTGGACCTGAAGTCCTCCCAGCGCTTCCGGGCGTGCTTGATGTCACGGGTTGCCACCCGCTCTGCGTTGATGGCAACCACTGCGTCCTCCCAGATCCTCTCCCGTCCTTCTTTGTTGCCGTGTGATGTTCCGAAGATGGCATCATAATGCCCCAGGACATGCACCTCCAGGACACCAACTTCCTTCTCACTGAAGCTGGTGGCCCTCTGCCTCTCTGGCTGGGGGTCGCCAGTGGTCTCAGAGAGTGTTTGCCCTGACATGGCGATCCCCGAGGCAGGTGTTGGTGGGCAACTGGGTCCTGGGGCTGGGCTGTGGAGCGATGGTATCCCAGTCGGGAGTCTTCTGTTCCAGCAGCGGTGGACACAGCAACTGGACCCTTGCAGATGGCTGACGTGCAGGCACCAAATAGCAGGGCACGTGGGCAGCAGGCAGCAGCAGATGGCTGGTGGGAGCGTGCTCGGAGGTCTTGGGGGCAGGAAAATGGGCTTTTGGGCAGAGCATGGTCTTCCGTGTGTTTTCGCATGGCCAGCTTGATACGGAGTGATTTGGCACGTGAAAAAAGTGCACGTCAGCGTGAAATCCGAGGAAAGGCCCTTAGCGCCTAAGCGCGTAAGTGGCGTTACGCGCGCAGGCGTTCCCCACAACACGGGTGCATTGTGATTCAGCACGTGAGAAAACTGCACGTCGCCCGTGCTATTGGAGGAAGGGGCCTTAGCGCGTAAGCGCGTAAGTGACGTTGCACGTGTGGGCTGGCTTAAAAGATACGAGTATCACGCTATTTTCTTGTATGTGCTTTTTGTGGAGAGCGAGCGGGTGTTTCTTGTACTTCTTGTCGGTTCACACACGATTACTTCACAACGTTTCCAGTTCGTACTCCCTGTTTCCTCAGACTGCATTCTTTTCTTCTTTTGGCGGGGGTGTTGCCAACGCGCACATGCGCCTCTTTTTCATGTTCTTTTTCAAGGCAGACAGTGAGTCGCGCATGTATTTTCCAACTGTGGTTGCCCCCGTGTGTTGCATACCCCAGGCTGCGTGTAACACGTGTACGCTTATTTTTGTGTTTCTGGGTGCTACAGCGTAGTGCGGGTTCATTTTTCCAGGCACGTGGTCTACCAGGGGTTGCATGCACGTGTAATTTTGTTTTTGGGGTGCCTGTGCATTGCGTGACCCGTCATCTTCCCCCAAGGGTCACATCCAGCCTTGCTAGAGCACTAGGGTACGACTTCCATCTACTACCCTACCCCTTTCACCCCAATTACCCAGGACAATTGTTTACTGCAACTCCCATACGCACAACAACATCAGTGCCATGGTTGGGAGGCGACCAAGCAGTAAGGGAGGTAAAGGTGGCCGACCTCCAAAAGGTGGGCGTGGTGGGGGCAGTAGGGGACGTGGCCAGGATTTGCAGGTTGCCCCTAGAGTCCCGTGTGTGGCGGACCAATCGGGGACACCTATGCCCCCCCCCAATGGTTGTGGGAAACGTAGCTGACACCATCCCAGCTCAGCCCTTGTTGGACAGGCCCATTTTGTCACCTGTACCGGCACAGGATGACTCCCAGGCTGACTTCCAGGTCAGCAAGTCTAATCCACATGTGGCGGTGAAAGTTGCTGTCACCAGGCCACATGGATCTGGGGCAGCAATGTCATCTGCTGCACCAAGTAGCCAGGGTGGAGAGGCTGCAGGGGCAGCTGCAGCTCAATCCACCCCAGCTCCGAGTCTCCCAGCTAGGACAGTGTCGGTCCAGGTCCATCACACCAACGTTGGCCCTGCTGACATCACCCTGCAGCCAATGCCTGCACCAAGACCTATGGTCATTGTGCTTTTACAGGCTTCTAGTACCCAGTCTACCTGCGCTTCTGGCCCTACTGACCATAGCAGTGTAAGCCACTCAGGATCCGCACCACCTTACAAGAAGAAGAAGAAGGGTGCTCTTGCACTACAGGCTGAGACCCCAGACACGGCTACACACACTGGCACGTCAAGGAAGCCTAGCTTCAATGACAACGAACTTGATGCACTTGTGGCCTATGTGTCGGCATAAAGCCGCAAAATGTTGGTGACTGCAGGCTGTAAGACTACGCCTGCTCAACGTAGGGCCCACTGGCAGACCATCGTGGACCACATTAGTGTCCTTGGATTTGTGAGGCGCAAAGCTAATGATTGCTACAAGCGGTGGAATGACCTGAAACGCAGAGAAAAGAACAAGCTGGCTTCCAATCATGCCTCTACTCTGGTGACTGGTGGTGGGTCTCCACCAGAGGACGACCAACTCACTGAACATGAGTCTGTTGCTGGAACCTTCGTCACAGAGGAACAGATCCAAGGCGTGGGAGACCTACCAGATTATGAGGCATTGTCCGGTGAGTGCCCATGTAAGTGTGTGTAATCCATGTGTATGTTTCTTGGGTGATGTGTAATGATTGAGTGCCAGGTGAGGGTGTGTACTCCTGAGTGGTATGGGTCACCCATGTGCTTCCTCCAAACCATTCACCAGCCTTGGGTTTGGGTATGACAGTATCCCTTCTGACCACAGTAGCCAATTAGCGCCACATTACTGCAGTTGTCCTTGAAATGTCATCTTGCAACAACATTGTTCTGATTTTTCAGTGTTCATTCAGCCTGATTATTTCAATCTTCCCATTTATGCAGCGCATTTTTCTGCCCTTATGCCACATATGTGACATGCTTCTGTCATAGATTACAACCCACATTGGCCCACATGTATTACCTTGTTATGGGAATGATTTGACCATTCAGGCTGATTGAGTAAGGGCCTGCTCACATTGATTTTTGGGCCCTGTTTGAATATTGAACATGACTGTTGTGTTCTGTCATGTTGAAGTGACCAACCATTGATGTATCCATCTGCCTGCCATCAATGTATTATTGCACGCTGGATGTGTTGCAGTGTGTGGCACATGCATATTTTGTCACACTATTTTGGATTTTTCATCTCATCATGTCCATCTCACATGGATGGGTGACAGTACTCATTCACTGACATATGGCTGTACTTGTCAAATGTACCATGGCTATGCTACGTGCTATCTGTGTGCTGGCATGTGCCATGTATGTGGATTGACCATGCCACTCACAGGTTAATATGTGATGACAGTGCTATCCAGCACGCAGCACATGTGTTCATTTTCCATCTTGTGTCTGCTTTTTGCCTCCCCTTCCAAATCATTGACAGTGCATGCATGCCAAGGTTATGGTCATGTGGGACATGTGTTGTTCATGTACTGGATCTCTGGCTTGTCAGGCCTATGTGTGTGCTATGGTGCTCATGCCTGTTTCCATTTGTTGTCTTTCATGTTTTTGCAGGTGATGACGCACTTGATGCTGTAGAGGTGGAGGAGATGGTGCAGACCCAGGAGGAATCTCAGCCATGACCGGGCACCAGTGGAGGACGTGATGTGGTGGTGGGTGAAACACCAATACTCCTCCAGACCATACGGTCCAGCGGTGTCTCTGGGTGCACCTCCCCAGACCTTTATGATTCAGGTGCTGAATCGGATGATGCTGTTCTGTCCAACCCACCTGCACCAGGGGTAGACCCCTCTATGGGAATGTCAGTGTTGGTAACTCCGCCTTTGGCGGTTACGGATGCAGGATCACACTCCACAACATCTGATCCTGTTCCTGGGCCAGCAGATCAGAGGGGGAATGCAGTCTGCAGCCTCAGGCAGTGCAAGCACAGCAAGGTGCAGATCGCCAGGTGTGGTGCCCGCCGACGCGGTGGCCGTGCACCACCTGGCAATACTGTATGGGAAAACTCCATGTACGGTATAGCAGCACAACAGGGAGCATCAGTTGAAATGATGGCTCAGGCAATGGAGAGGGTGGCCACTTCCATTCTCCCCCCTGAAAGGCAGATGGAGCTCAAACAGCAGGCAACAAAGTCCATTTGCCAATCACACAGGGAGGACATATTGGCGTCCCACACGAACCGACGGGCAGCACTAGAGACTCTGCGTGAAGCCATATCTGTAGAGTCCCAGGGCCACAGGGAAGCCCTGAGGTTAGAACTCCATTTCCTTAGGGAGAATCTGGTTGAACTTGAGGCTTCCCGAAATTTTAGGGCAGAACAGTAGCTGGAGCAGCTCACACGTTCACTCTCAGCTGCAGGCAACTCATGAGGAGATCCGGGCATCATGTGAGGCTATGCGTGCAGAAATGCAGGCAACCCATGAGGTGCTGCATGGGGATCTCCGTACTATCATCCTTCAGAACGAGACCTTCCACACCCGCATGCTTGCTGCCATGGTTGACCATACCAGGGCTTTGCGTGGGCTGCCTCCCATAGCACAGCTACCTCCTGATGTAGCAGTAGAGGGTGAAGAGAGCGACAGCAGTTCTCCCACATTGGCATAGCCATGCAGGCCATGAACCCATGGAGGTATTTTCTTTTCCGCAACATCCACGCAGGTGGGTGTTGGTGTGCACCCTGTCCTCGAACCTCTTGGGTGCCCCCACTGGCCCACACATGGCCATTTTTTCTTTTTTTTTTTTTACATTGTGTTGCCTTGTGTGGCTCCCAAGGGCATCCACTGTGTATTCCAGCTGGGCACATGCAGGCTTGTCCTGTGTTTGGGTTAGATACTTGGGTTCCTGACGCATACACCCCTCCTGCTTCCCCTTTCCATGGGCTTGCAAAGGGTGTGACCAAGTGACAGTGACTTACACAGTGACATTGGGCTCCCATGAGCTGTGTGGGCAGTCTGTGGTCAAAACTGTGTGGACATCCCTAGTGGGGATTGTTGTTGTATTGAACAATGCATGGTGTATTGATATGTGCTTTTGCATCCATGTCTTCCTCCTTATTCCCAGGTACTTTCTTCATGTCTTCACAAGGCCGTCTCCATTGCAGATGCAGTTCATGCTGTATGCAGTACGCTGACACATTTTCCAGACAGCAACCCTCTGCAGTTGGAAGGGGTCGATGTGCTGGCTTATTCAGGTTGTAAGCCTTGCACTACTTGGATTTTGTACTGTCATATTTTGGCCCTGTTTCATCCTGTGTTGCTGTATTGTGTTGCTGGTAAGTATTTGTTCATGTGTGCTGTTTGTTATTGATTACTGAGAGTATATTGTCTGTGGTCTGTTTCCATTTGGGACAGTGCACTTTGTGACACTTGTGTCATGTGTTGTGCATTCATTTCATGTGGTTTCACATTGCATGACATGCCATGGTGTGTTGGGTAGCTGAGATGGGGAGGGCTTGGATGACATGGCACTATTTTCATGTTGCATTTTGCAAGGGGGTAGTCATTCATGCAGCATAAATGTGTGCCTTTTTGTGACACAGCATTGGTTGTCTTTCAGTAGGTAGGGATGCACACAATGTAACACTTCCAGGTGACCAATCTCAGGCTGGTATGGTTGTGACAGTTGACTGTCCCTTATGTCATCATCATTGATTGTCAGCTGGTATGTGCCAGGGCTGTGTGCACTTCACAGGGGTGTGATTTTAGGTGAAGTAATTAGCCACCAGCTGCGTACGGGCTGCCTCACCACGTGCCCTTTCCCCTCCCATGCGCAGCGGGCGTGCATGTGGTTGGGGATGTGGAGGCACCACCATGTGCACCTGCAGGCCCCGGCGTGTTGCAACGTTGTGCAGGACACATGCTGCCACTATGATCCTGCACACTACTGGGGGTGCATATAGCAGCTGCCCACCAGAGCGGTCAAGAGAGCGAAAGTGCGACTTGAGCACTCCGAATGTGCGCTCCACTATGCCCCGGATTGCAATATGGGCTGTGTTGTATCTTACCTCGGGTGGTGTGGTGGGGTTCCGAATTGGCGTCATCATGTGGGTGCTCAGAGGGTAGGCACTGTCCCCTGGGGAGGTGATGATGGGTATCATTAGTGGGGTTGTGACATTACTCAGTATCTGACATGCATGCATGTGCAGAGGCATTTATACTCACCAAGCAGCCATGTATCGCCATGCCGCCCAGCTTCTAGGTCCCGGTTTAGGGGTGACATTCTGAAAATGAAACTGTCATGGGTGGACCCTGGATAGTTGGCATATACTGAGGTGATGATTCCCTTGGCATCACATACTACCAGCACGTTGATGGAATGCCAGTGCTTGCGGTTTCTATAGATATGCTCAGTTGCCCTGGGAGGACGTAGAGCCACATGGATGCAATCAATGGCACCTAGCACTTTGGGGAAGTGTGCCACCCCGTAAAAGTCCTGGATGGCAGCCTGCCTTTCTGCAGGTGTTCTGGGCATATATATGTGCCTGTGGACTGAAGAGTGTGCAGTCATGATGGCCAACACCTGGTGTAGGCAGCGTGACTGCGTGGCCTGTGACACCCCCACCACTATGACACTTGTCCGCTGAAATGAACCAGTGGCCAAGAGGTGCAGTACATTGAGCACCTTTTCCAAGTGGCTCAGTGCTTGGGAGCACAAGGTGGGTGATGTGAGGTCATCCTCCCACTCACTCATCAGGTCGAGTATTATGTGTGGTGGGAACCTGTACCTCCCATACACCTGGTCATCAGGCATCCCAAAAAGGTTGTTCCTGGGTGTAAAAATTCTGGGCCTGGCTATCCTCCTCCTCCTGCGGTGTCCCACGACCACTGCTGCGAGGAATGGTATATTCATCGTAGCGTCTGAGCTTGTTTGTTGTTTGCGCGCACTTTTATGCTGCGCGGGGCCGTGTACGCCTACTTCCTGCTGGCATATGTGTTTCCGGATTAGCGCGTCTTTTTTGGCACACGCAATTCCCCTGTTCGATTCCATGAGTACGTGTTGTAGGCGCGCATGTGGGCGTTCTGCTCATTTGCCTCCTGTACTTCCCCCGTAGCGCCCACATTTTCATGCGTTGTTCCCCATTCCGCGTGTTACGCCCCGTGTTCCGCCTACTTTTGTTCTGTGCGCCGCGCTATGTGCGCTTTCGCTGTGTGCGTAGCACGCGCGTTTGATGACGTGTGCGCCTGCGTGCGCCACGCAGGATTTTAGCGCACGTCCCAGGATTTAAACGCGCATGGACTTCCATGAATCGATGTGCACGGCTTTTGCACGCTTGCGCTGCGATTTTGGCGGTTGTGCTGCGAATCGCACGCTTTCGCACACTTGCGCAGCGCACATTAATTCCATGAATCAGCCTCTAAACCTGTCAGTACTGTCCGCAATCAAAATGGAAATGTTCTTAGAACACACTTGATGTCCGGGATGACGCAAATAACCAAAGTGGAGGTATCCTAAGGACACTATACCTGCCCGTACTGTCCGCAATCAAAATGGAACTGTTCTTAGAACACACTCGATGTCGAGGATGTCCGCAATTAACCAAAATGGAGGTGTCCTAAGGACACTATACCTGTCCGTACTGTCTGCAATCAAAATGGAACTGTTCTTAGAACACACTCGATATCCGGGATGTCTGCAATTGACCAAAATGGAGGTGGCCTAAGGACACTATACCTGTCTGTGCTGTTCGTAATTAAAATGGGAGTGTCCGCAGGACACGACATCCGTTCGCATGTCCGTAATTATTTAAATTAAAGTGTCCTAAGAACATCTCCCTGTTCGCAATGTCCGCAACCAGAATGGATATGTCCGTAGCACACTTATCCCGTTGGCCTGTCCGCAATGTTATGACCCACATTTATTTTATTCGACACTGTCTGTAGAACATCTACGCACATGCGCACCACACCCATGGGTCCTACGAACATCGCGCCTGTCCGTAACTGTCCGTCGCACATGTGTTGCACTTTTAATTAGTTCGGGGACTAGAACACTGTCCGTAGAACACCCACAGGCATGCACACAACTGATCATGCACATCTGGTGTCCTACGGACAGCCGTCCCATACGTAAACATGTCCGCAATGTCATCATGTGACCGCACCCATGCTGAGCGTGTGTCCTTATTTGCGGACACTGTCCGGGCCCTCGAACATTTTAAAAGTAATTTTTGGACAATCCAAGGTATTTTACAGTAAACGTTCACCATTGCACATGTCCCAGACAATGTCCCAGGTGATCTACATACTTTTTGGAACTTTTTGAGCCTTATTTTTGGTGTTCGATCAGTCCGCGGACAGTGCGGCTGTCCGAGAAGCGCGCACCAGCACCCCTATAAAAGGCCACACCCTAGAATTGCTCCTCATTGTGCTTCTGGCTACCTGACATAGCATTGCTTCTGACCTGCATTCACTGCATTGCTGCTGACTTCTGCCTGCTATCCTTCAGATGGCAACCATGCAGCTTTGGCTTCATCACCAACACCAGCCCCTCCACCACCACCACCTCCCCTTAGGACCTGCAGAGGGGAACAGGCATGAGGATGCAGAGGAGATGGATGAATAGGATGAAGAGGATGAGGTAGCGGAAGTCCCTACTACAAGCACTCGCCGTGAGGCTTGGGTGTGGTGGTTATTTACCACTCTTGATGGAGTGCCAAAAGCTCATGCGAATAAGGTGATCTGCAATCAGTGCCACATGGTGCTGAGTCGTCGAAGGCCTGGTTCGTATAGCTTTGGTATGACATCAACGAAGCGACACCTGAAGTCATTCCACGGTGGGGCTATTCGTAAGGTTGTACCTTGCAATAAACGTAGTAGGTTGAGTTCCTCTACAGCATCCTCTGTTTCCGCTCCTGTCACCACCACTGTGGCACAGCGCATCCCTCCAGCTGTCTCGCAGGCCATTCATGATGCTGTTGACCCTTACCTTTTGAGAGTCACAATATTGTGTCTGTACTGCGACGCAGTACTCTGCAGGGGGGAGAACCTTCAGAGTGCTTTCGAGACTGCGGTCAAGGAGCATGAGAAGGTCTGTGACCTATCTCAATAAGGCCCGCCCTACATCTTCCTCTCTCCGCCTGCCCTTTCTGATCCCCGTGGTTGGTGTCCATTCCTTACCCTCCTTTCCCCTCCTTTCCTTGTGTGTTGTGTTTAAAAAAAACAAAAAATATATAAAACAACACAAAAAAAGGCTCTTTTCAGAGCCACCTTTAACAGTTTAAAAATAGAAGTGACAAATAAATAGTGCAGGCCCTGTGCATTTTGTTTAGAAGTCTGCGGACATCTGATATTTTTGAGGTGCTGCCCTATTAGAACTATTGCACTTTTCTCTGAATGGAAGTGGTGGCTCTGAAAAGAGCCCTTTGGTGGGTTTTTTTGTGTTTCAAAAACTTCAAATGATTAACACCTACTGCAAAATTTAGTAATGTAATTCCAAAAAAGGTCGCAATGCATTTTTTATATTTCGCAGAAAAATCGGATGGCCAGCATAAGTAAGATGTACTTCATCTATGCAAAAAACGTATGTGCTATGAAACTTCATATTTTCGTTGTGAAAAGAGAACATGGCAACTTCTCTTAAAAAGGCACAAACATGAAAAACCTAGGAAGCAGAGACCTTACAGCCCTGGAACATACCCTCACAGCGACTCCCCCTAAGGGCAAAATATCTACCCTCTACAAGATCCTTGACAGAACTGACCCCACCCGCAAGGAGCAATACATGCTTAAATGGGAGAAAGACATTGGGAGGCCCATTGAATCGGAGGAATGGGACCACATCTGGACGAGGGCACATAGAAGCTCTAAATGCGTATCCAACAAAGAGGGGGCATTCAAGGTATGCTACAGGTGGTACCGAACCCCAGAAACGCTCAATAAATGCAACCCGGCAATTCCATCATCGTGTTGGAGAGGATGCCCAGACAAAGGCACTCTATACCATCTGTTATGGACATGTCCCAAAGCTAACCAATTTTGGAAAGCCATATTAGATCAAGTCAACACGATAACGGGCGTGACAATCTCTTGGGATCCGGGTATTGTCCTTCTAGGAGCAAGCGGAGAGGGCCAATTCCCCCTATCAGGGCACAGAGCAGAGCTATGTGGCCACCTGTTGACAGCCGCCAAAATTTGGATGGCAAGACTTTGGAAAAACCCAGAGGGCCCGGCAGTCCAAATGTGGTGGACTAAATGTTGGGACATAATAGCGGCTGAAAAAAGAACTGCCCTCCGGTTTGGAAACAGGGACAAATTCTTCCAAACTTGGGCCCCTTTCCTGGACTACACACAGAAATACCCAGGCCTGGCCTGACAACTGCCCTCTCTACGATGGATGGACAAATATGACTGAAAAGGAGAGTGGAAGGGCAAAACAGAGGTTCTGACCTGGGGAACTCTTCTCCCGGTAGTAGGACCAGAGACGAAACAATGAAGGCCTAGGTCCAGGTGTATCCTCCCCCCAACACAAACCTGAAGCATGAACTGCCACCCTGAGCTCTGGCCCAACTATGGGTTTCTATCTGCTCACTCCTCCCCCGCCCTGCCTTCCCCATGGACATTTCTCTGACCTGTTGTTGTTGTTTTTTTTTTTTCTTGTTTGTTTATCACCTACATCAACAAGCATTGTAATGCTCCTCGCAGTGCTCGCAACATATAAGCCACAATGTACAATTCGCTTGTATAAAATAAATAAAAAGATGTTTGAATTTTTTTTAAAAAAAAGGCACAAACAGCCTTATTAACATTGCGCCTCGCTTTATCCATTTGTGGACCAAATGAAGAAGAACGCAGCCACATTTGTCTCTGCGCAATACGGGAAAAAATTACTTGGGAATTTGGAAACATGTCCATGACCTTCCCAAGTCCTTCTTTCATTGCAAATTGCAAAGAAATTCCAGACACATGTCCTAAACTGTTCCCCCCACAATGAATAATAATAATGTCTGGATGACACTGTGTCACCAAAGTAGCACTAAGAGGTACCAAAGCCAGCCACTTCATTCCACGCACTCCATGCCAGTGCACTTCCACATGAGGGAATCCAAGATGTGCAGCCACTCCACAGCATGCGGCATGCACCTCCAACCAATTTATCCATGAGTCTCCCAAAATCCAGATAATCTGTTTTCTAAAACACACAGCCGTAGCTATCTGTGCTTCTCTCACGAAAAATACTTTCTGACAAACTCTCTCCTTACACAACACACCCAGTAAACTTTATTGACCAATTTCTTGCTCTACTCATTCTCATTTGCATGCCGCTCCACCCCAAAATCCGTATGTAATACGTGTTGTCCGCGGACAACCGCGATGTTCGCGGACAAATCGAAACATCTGAGCATGGTGAATGTAAATTTAAATAGTGTGCCCCATTTCCCCTTTGAGGTTCACTCTGAAAAGAGCTTTTTTTAGTTTTTTTGCAGATGCTTGAGCGACACCTTTTATTTTGTATTGTTTTTAGTTTTTTTTATTTTACTCCTAAAATCTTCACATTAGCTTCTGCAAAGCAACCCTTATGTTCCAAAACAGCATGGCATTTCCTATAAAAGATACAGAAATGCCATCTTCTTTAAAATAAACAACATTACCAGAATCAATGTTCTCATTATTACAAAAGAACATACAAGCTCTAAGCATGGAAGAAAACATGCCTCGGTTGATTCCACACCTAGCAATGTTTTGCTGACGACAAAAAACAGAACTATTGTCCCATATTGCCCTAGGTACTAAACCAGAAAAAATAACTTTGGCATTTGGAAGGACTTTCATTACTGCTTGAACCAAGTGTTCCAAATCTGCCAACAAAGTAGGGGCACTGACATAGCCCAAATGCAAAGCACCACAGTGCAAAACTACCACATGGGGTCTGTTCACTCTGCCCATATCTTCACAAACATGTACAAGTACCTGCACATTGAAATCAGGCACAGTGCTCCACACCACCTCCACTCCTTTAACATCAAAATTGTTTGCCACATTCCAGCATTTAGCATACTGCTCCAAACCATGCACAAACATATCTCCAACCACCAACACCCTGACTTTCTCCACCTCTGCCATCTTCACTACACACAGCCTCTTTCAACACAAATCCACAACCTCAACACCTGAATGGCTAATCCCTACAGTCCTATTTCCATGCCAAATATGTTCAGAAGTCCCAACGTTCTGTCCGCAGACTGTCACGGTGTCCGCGGTGCACGTAACTCTTGGGCAGCCCTTCTACCCTTTCCACTTCACTCTCTGCACCATTCCCTCATTGGCTACAGCTAAACAGTCACAGAACCATCCACCAATCACATCCAAGAACTCTACATCTAACTCCAGCATCATAGTTCAGCACTTCAGATGTACTGTTGATCACTCTAATTACAAGTCTCATGTCATTGGAAATCACCTACTACAAAAACTACTGTACAAGTCTCCAAGATTTCTATCGGCAGCTTCATGCATATCCACATGCATGAATACAAACTACAGGTATGCATATTTTCTGCACAGTACATGTACAGCACTTGTATAAATGCATATAAAAAGGGTAACTGCCATTTAACCTGTATAACCTACAAAATGAACTTACTGTCATTTTTCCCATCTGCTATAATCAACTGTCACTTGCAAACCTGTCTGCTCTTCAATTTATTTTTACACACACAGCTATCTAAAAAAGTGTAATTTCATATTAAAAGATGGGAAAAATAACAGTATAATTGTAGAAAAACACTTTATAGTGTATTATCAAATTACACACAGCCAGGATGAGTTCATGCATATTTATACACTCACACAGATAGACACTATCATTAGAAAGGCTCCCAGCTGAAACAACACCACTTCCTCTCCATCACATCCTTCTGCTTTATTACCCACACCTTCACAAATGCATACATTCCATGCTTTTCTATACGGTTTCTGCCATTTACCATGTAAACATAGCAAAATAAGTATATAATTATTTCTTCTATCTGCTAAAATCCAATAACACAGCCTTAAGAAGCCAAGTGAGCTTCATACGCTTAGTATTATACTCATTTGTAAAGCATGTTCAACTAACTAAGTAAAAATATACAGGCTATACGGCAAAGAAAACTGCATGTACACACTATGTTCAGTTATCAAAAAACACTACTACTACAAAAACATAAAAATCAATATCTAAATTAACAACAGTGCTATAAACACACAAATGTACTAACTTCTTTCTTTTACAATTGCAGTGAAGACCACTCTCCTGAAAAGCAGCAGCATCTGAAGTACGAACAACAACTCAGAAGAAACATACTCTTTCCATACAACAAAGTAAATACAATACTACCATAATGTTCTAACTGTTACTCAAACACACTAGAATGTTAGCATTGCAGAACAAACAACTGTTTTAATTCTATACCATTAGAATTAGTATTAGTGCTTCCCCTCACCACTGCTTACTTTGTATTGTCATCTGAACCACAGTATAGTAACACACAAATACAAGAATAGCCTTCCCAACTTGTTGTAGCTGGCCATTGCACAATCACACACCTCCACATACATCCTTACCATCATACTCAGACACTCATGCACAAAGCACACATACATTGCACAACAGCTCAGCCCACACTGAGAAGAAGAATGCCTATCAAAAAGGAACTCCTCAGAAATCAATACAGAAGTAGAGCAAATCAAAATAAAAGTGTTCAAAATAAGCATCCATCTCTAGCAGAATTTGTACAAAAAGTTCAAACAAAAAAGCAAATACAGTCATTAAGCAAAACAAAAAAAGCTTCCAGTACAGAAACTTTGCCTACTCTTTCAAAATTTAAAACAAAACAGAAAGTGATTAACAAGAATTCAGCTACCACTACTGCTAACACTGCGCCTATAAATCTTGATGTAGAGGCAAGTAACCATACCAAAAAAAGTATTTTACAAAAAATGTTCTGCCACAGAGTCCTTCAGAACCTTGTAAAAACAGGAGAGAAATCATGCTCAACCCTTAAAACCTACCATAGAAAATTACTCTTACAAGCTCTCATAGACAGTGCAATCCTTCTCAAAAGGAAGTTATTTATTTTAGTTGTAAAAAGAATGAAACCACTATCAAAACTAACTACTAAACTACAAAAAAGACTTCTCAATAAACGGAATGTCAACAAAAATAACTTCTTAAATATCTGTGGAGGTGAATGGAGTCACACGAGCACAGAACCATATTTTAATGAAGAAGCATACAACAAAAGCAAACAAACACAATTGCCGTACATAGCAGTGGATGAGGGTATGAAAAACTTAATAATACCATAATGGAACAAGAAATGCTGCTTACAAAAATATCCCCAGAAAACTCAGTATCACCTCTCCATTCCACTGAACGAAAACACCCAGTGTATAAATGGCTGTGCACGTCAATGTGTAACATTGCCAAAAAATCTTTCAAATCTTTACGCCAGTTCCTCAATCAGTATGTGAAAGGCAAAGACAAATTCAAAATGAAACTACTACAAAATATGGATACCTGTCCAATGTGCAAATACACAGGACTACAAGGACATTCATTAGCCTGCGTTTCAGGACCTATTTGCAAAAGCACCTTTCATCATATCAAAATGATGTCAACACATCATTCAACTATAAGAAATCAAGTCCATAAACTGTAATATGCTAAAAGTCCTGCTTTAGCACTAGCCAATTTAAATAACAATCTTCTACATGGTACAGCCAAAGATTTACTCAAAGAAATAGAGCATATCCAGAGAAAATATTTTGGAAGTGAAAGCCACTTACAAAATGCAATAGCTTTACGACCGACTAGCAACAATTGTACAGATGGCAACCTTCTACTACACACATACAAAAAAAAATACAAACATTTAAAAGTACATCCGCTGAAGTACCAAACCATTTGTGTATGTTTTGCTGCAGACATTTTATAAAAGTAGCACAAAAACTGTAGACATAACGTACAAAATAGAAGACAATGAAGATTCCAAATGGTTTTTAATTATCTCTCTACCTTATAGCAGAAAACAAATACGAAATTACTGACCCCTTTAGACTTTGCAGTTACTGCACTGCAAAACTTGACAACAACCACACTCCTTCACATGCCATCACAAATAACTTATTCCCACTACCAAAACCCCTGGAACAACTCAATTTATATGAGAGCATCATAATTCAAACAGGGCACCCATTTCAAGCAATAATACGCCTTCAACCAAAAACAGCAAAATGACCTCCCTCTGAATTAGTGAAAGGCATTCGTGGCAAAGTAGTTTATTTACCATTAGATCTGAAAGAAAATGTGAACACTGTGGGAGTGCAAAGAACAATCTTTAATTGTCTTAGTAAATGGTGTACCTACAACAGACAAAACATTTGGCAACAACTCGTGGACTTACATAAAGTTAGAGAAGCCTTGCAATATCTAAAAGACAACAATGAATACTACAAATAAATTAATATTGAAGAAAAGCTGAGAGAAACCATTGAAATAATTCAAGAGTCACCAGGAACTGGCCAATTTCAACTTATAGATCCTGCTACAGTATCCAATATTTTAGACCATTATACAATTCATCCATTACACACTAAAGACACCATAGATGATGCACTAGAAATGTACCAAATGCGACAAGCCAAAGGATCACCAATCAGAATATGGGAAAAAAGTATAGAAGCATGTTCCTTTCCTTTACTCTTTCCTACTGGAGAAGGAGGAAGGTACGATGATAGACCCACACAAATAACAGCATCAAAATACCGCTCCTTATGAATGTATTCTGAAGATCCCAGATTTAGACAAAATGTGGAATACATATTCCACCTACTCTTTGAAAGTGAACTAGCAACTCTATGCTACGGAGTTGCACACACATTGAAATCAGGTACCCATTTTAAAAATATGTCAGCTGTGCAATTACTACAAAAAGTGCAAGAAAAAGATGAGGTTGTACAATCAAGCATTACAAATCTTTTAGCAAACATGCGTGGTACAAAACAATACTGGTTCCAATGTCACGAGATGTAAATTGTATGATGAGAAACCTTGGCCGACCCACTTGGTTTGTTAAATTAAGTTGTGCAGAATATGCATGGGAAGATTTACATGATTTCCTATGCATAGCAAACAAAAACAAAACGAACATAGATATACTAACACCTGGAGAACTCTGCTCTCTAGATCCTGTTAATGTTTCAAGATATTTCCATCATCGCTTCATTGCTATGCTACACTTTATCTGTAATAAAACTGTTCCTCGCCTCAGAGAAGTGCAACACTTCTTTTGGAGAAAAGAATACCAAGCTAGAGGAGCACCACATATCCATGTGCTTTTATGGATAAAGATGCTCCTAAATTTGGTCAATACAGTGATGCAACTGTTTTACAGTTTATCGAAAAATATGTCACTTATAAATAGTGACCTTCATGCACACATTTTACAACTTCAAAGACATAAATGTGGGAAATATTGTTGTTGCAAATATAAAAACAAACGGAAATATTACATCAAATGCCGCTTGTGTTTCCCTAGACCAGTTATAACAACAGGTCAAGTAAACAACTTCATGTCTTCAGTTAGACAAAGTGTCAAAGGTAAATCACCTAAGAACACAGATTACATAAAAAAGACAGAAGAAGCAAAATATATCAATGATTACAATGCAATCATTGCCCTCTTATGGAATGCAAACATAGATGTGCAGTACATTGCAGACAATTCCACTGTAGTTGCACAACATGTCACAGCCTACTTAATCAAAGCAGAAAAAACCGAGCTGCAAGACCTCTGGTATGACTTGTCATCTGACAAAACACTGTCACAGAAATTGTACAGTTTAGGCATAAAAATGCTCTCTCATAGAGAATGTGGCTGCTATGAAGCTGCAGACCGTTTAACTGGTACTGCTTTGTATGGAAAATCTGAAAATATAGTATGGCTAAGTCTTGGTCCTGCTAAATGTAGAAAAAGAGTTCTCAAATCATATGACGACATAGAAACAATAGCCAAAAATGATCCTAACAGCCAAGACATTTTTCAAAAACAAATCACTAGACACATACTACCCAAACAGGAGTATCACTTTGGAAACCATGTGTCTATACCACATAGCTCAAAACTTCACATACAAAAATAATATAAAACCAGATGAAAACAATGGTAGATACAGAGTGACAAATTTTGAAGGCAACTTAGTAAAACTTACCAAACAAAGCTTAATTAATCATATCAAATTGTCATTAAAAACTCCTCAACATAAAGAACTATATTACAGGTCCCTGCTACAACTTTTTAAACCATGGAGAAAAGAAGAAGAGTTACTAGATATCTATGACTCCTATGAAGACGCTTTCAAAGCGAATGAAAGTACTATAACAGATGTAAACTTTACACAGTACAAAACAATGATGCACAATGAACAGCAACACAAAGAAGAACTCCAGGCCCAACTAGATGAGGACACTCCTGACAGTAGTCAACCTTCTGTAACAGGAAGACAAGAACCACTGGGACAGCCACTAATAGCAAATGAGGCAGAATTAGCTTTGACAGAAGTAGAAAACATCTTGTGTCACTATGAACAAGCTACAGAGGAATTCACTGTACTGAAATCAAAACTGAACAGTGAGCAGCGTAACATTTTCCAAGAAGTAACAAAACAAATTGAACATGGTGCACAACATGAAAATAAAAACTGTACCTGCCAAAAATACAAACCCATACTGCTATATGTCAGTGGTCAAGCTGGTTAGGCAAAACATTCTTAATCAAAATCATCAGCAAGTTCCTTCAACAATTGACAAACAACAAACTGTCAGCTTTTGTAACTGTCCCCACAGGTTTAGCTGCCTACAACATAGGCGGTGTCACTTTACACCGATTACTACTCCTTCCAGTAGAACACCAAAACAAATTAGATTATTGCAAACTTTCGACAGAAGCTGGAATGGAACTATGCAGAGTTTTGGAACAAATGAAAATGCTACTAATAGATGAAGTGAGCATGGTCTCCAACCTAATGTTGGCTTTGATTCACCTCAGATTACAAGAGGTACTCAAAATAGACTACGAAGAGCTCTTTGGAGGAAAACACATTATTGTTTTCGGAGATCTTCTTCAATTAACACCAGTGAAAGGTGAACCTATTTTTAAAAGCTTAGGGCACAAACTCTACCGTAGAACTCTTGGCAGCATAGGAAATGTCAACCTTTGGCAACATTTCCAATACAGAGAATTAACAGAAAACATGCGCCAGTCTGCAGACCTCACATAGGCCAACATTTTAAAAAGTATTAGAGTTGGTGTACTATCTCAAGAAGCACAAGCAATATTAAAAACCTGGCACATCCATGCACTCTATGGCCATAACTCATGTGCTACTGATGTCATGGAACAATTAGCACACAAACATGTCAATTGTATGTCCTTGATGACAACTCTTGCAAGCTGTTCAAAATTCAATGAAACAATTTTGAAAAAAGAAATGCAACCAATAATTGAAATTTGCTCCACAGACAAACTGGACGTACATGGTATGATACTACTCATGTGTCAACAAGCCACAACAAGACTAAATACCTCTATCAACACAGCTGGTTTGGAGAAAATATAAAAATGATCTTTAAACTGTAGAGTAATGCTTAAATCTAACCTTGACATGGAGCAAGGACTAGTTAATGGAGCACTTGGTACAGTTGTTGGCTTTCAAGCATACCCACGTGACAACATTCCGTTTGTCAATATTCTCTTTGACAAACTATGAGAAGTTAAAAGGATAGGACGCTCAACAACCCGCTTCCTTCTTTTCAAAGACATGTATGTACGCTGTGAACAATTTTCTCTAACTCTAGCATACACAGTCACCATTCACAAATCACAAGGTATTACCCTAGATAAAGCATTGATAGATATTGGGAGCACAGTCTTTAAAGAAGGCATGAGCTATGTAGCACTATCACGCTTACGTACACTTGATGGACTATTTCTAATCAACTTTGATGCAAGTAAAGTAAATGCTGATATTCCTTGCATTCTAGAATACAATAGACTACGTTCACTGTACACCCCCATCTAAAAACCTATCCTGTTCCACAAAAAGCTAAATGTTGTAAAAGAAAACTACTTAAACTGAAATGATACAGGATCTCACTGCAATTACTCCAAAGAAAGTAAAAGAAGCTAATACTTCATCTATTACCACAACCAAAGAAGAATCTACTGCTTAAAGTAACTCAAGTACTTCTACAAAGAAGCAACACACACTCCGAACAAATGACTTGGACACAGAACTGTCAGGTCCATTCAAATTTTCGAATATAACTGGTGTAAATTGCTACGCAAATGGAGCAATAAATATTCTATTCCAATTGCCACCTACTATTGACAACATTTACTTACACAATACAGACCAATTGTGTTTGGAAATGTTAGTCCTTCATAGTAATGTAACAAACAATCCTGACAACACCTACAGTGTTCATGGAATAAGACAAGAATTGGACTACTGTGCTGAAATGGTCAATTTCACTATAAACTCACAAGAAGATCCACAAGAATTTCTAATGTACTTACTACAAATATTGGAAAACGAAAACATAATTATAAATGACATCTTCCAGATTTCATACATGTGGAAACTTCCATGCACTCTGTACAGTCATGTGCCACAGGAACAAATC
This sequence comes from Ambystoma mexicanum, assembly GCF_040938575.1. Taxonomy (NCBI): domain Eukaryota; kingdom Metazoa; phylum Chordata; class Amphibia; order Caudata; family Ambystomatidae; genus Ambystoma; species Ambystoma mexicanum. The sequence continues at coordinate 1,121,972,499 of NC_090937.1, read as the reverse complement.
CGTAATGAACGCTTCATGTATGTATCCATACCTAAATGTGAATCCATTCCATTTCAGCAACTTGTACAAAATGCAAACCATGGCAGATTATGTACTACCTGCAATTTGGATAATCGCTCCACCTTACAAATACAAATACATAGTAAATACGTAATAGTAATGCTTTTACGTTACAATGCAGATGGTACCAAAAACAACTGCAAGCTGACTGGATTCACACATGGTCAAGTATCACTTGGTAAGAAAACCTTCACAACAATAGGTATAATCTACCAAGCAGGAGCCACAACCAATGCAGGTCACTACATTGCATATATAAAAAAGAATTGTGGATGATTTGAATGTAACCCAAGACTCTAGGCCCTGGCCACCACCACTGCAGCATAACACACCCATATAATTTTAACTGTGGTATATGGGCTACTTATAGGGGATATTAATTACAATCAATGCTCTACTAACAACCCAAAACCAACAGCATACTAAAGTTAAATAGCTAGTAGTGCATTTACTATGTCCGCGGACAGCTGTGAAGACCACGGACATGGCGAACACATTAGGGGCACCTGCCACCTAAACAAATACAGCATTTGACCCATCTTCTACTCCCACACCCTCCCTGAGCACTCTTACACACCAACACACTCCTCGAAATTGTATTTTTCCCCCGTTCAACTCCGCGCTGTCCACGATCCAAGATGGCGGGCGCATCAAAACAATGTGATGCACCTCACGCTCCATCCCAGCCAATCAGCGAAAACGTCACATGTCCACGGACATGATGCAAGCAAATTAGCCAATCAGTGTCCTGTCCATGGAGCGAACAGGGAAATGTGTCAGCGGAGCGGACATAGACATCACTTATTTTTTTAGACCTACTTTTTGGTCGTTTAAAAAAAAACTACTGGATGGATTTCCACCAAATTTACAAAAGCACGTTTCCGGGACCAAGCTGCTGCTCCTGCCGCAAATTTGGTGACAATCCGTCCAGCGGTTTGAGCTGTAGGCATGAGCAAAGTTTTTCCCCCATTCACTCTATGGGAAAAAAATACATTTTTGGACCCTCCCTATAACTTTGCCTCCCCTGGACCAAACCTCACTAAACTTTGCAAAAAAACTCAGGGTGGACCATATACTTTTTTTTGCAAAGTTTGTTGAGGATTCATCAAGGGAGAGCAAAGTTATAAGCCACGCAAAAAGTGCTCTTCCTATGGTATTAGCAACTTAACCATAACTACATGGCTGCTACCGCAGGCCATGTGATATATATATATATATATTCAGTAAAAAAACTTTGTTAATGGAACGTTATGGTTAAGTTGCGCTACTAAAAACCTATGAAATTCAGTGAAAAAAATGTGTTAAAGGGACATTATGGTTCCAAGTAAAACCGAAAAACCCTTGAAATTCGCCAGTTATGGTAAGCTAAGCAACCATAACTCTCGCCACCACCGTGCACTGCTAAGACTAACGCCCACGACATCACTGATGACATCACATGTCTGGCTCACTCTTTTTTCTTTTGCTGACATATCTAGGCCACATGGTTTTCTTCAGTAACAGTCAGAAACTAAAAATTGTATTTTATTTGTAGACGTATCCTACAAGTAGGTTCTTATAGTAATTCCCTTAGAGTCCAGTCACATCATATGAAACATATACATAGGGGAAGACACAAGATTTAAAGACAGCATTATTTTCATGCAAATAAATGATTGCTCTGTTCCAAAGCTGCTATTTACCGTATGTATATGTATATTGGTATGTGTTCTTGTCTCTTTGTGTTTTGTCTATAGTAATGCAATTATGTAATATATGGGTTTCATTAGCTACTTATTACATATTTCACAGTACACAAAAATCTATTAAGAAAACAATTATTATTTCATTATTCAACATATTAACATTACGAATATTATACCTTCATCGTGTACGCTGCACCCAATGCTATGTTTCTGCATTAGTAGCTTAGTATACTAGATAGAACCCCATAATAGAATGCTATTTATATCAATGCATCGTTCAATGCACTAATTAGGGTATGATATGTATTGCAATGATCCTTGACACTTTTTTCGCAAAATTATAATAAGAATCCCTTGTACACATATTTCATGAAAAGTACATACACATGTGACGTCATCAGTGATGTCATCAATGACATTTGTGATGTCATCTTTGATGTTGTGGGTGTTAGTCTTAGCAGTGCACGGTGGTGGCGCGAGTTATGGTTGCTTAGCTTACCATAACTGGCGAATTTCAAGGGTTTTTCGGTTTTACTTGGAACCATAACGTCCCTTTAACAAAGTTTTTTCACTGAATTTCATAGGTTTTTAGTAGCACAACTTAACCATAACGTCCCTTTAACAAAGTTTTTTTACTGAATTTCATAGGTTTTTAGTAGCGAAACTTAACCATAACGTCCCTTTAACAAAGTTTTTTTACTGAATTTCATAGGTTTTTAGTAGCACAACTTATCCATAACGTCACTTTAACACATTTTTTTTTACTGAATTTCATAGTTTTTTATTAGTGCAACGTAACCATAACGTCCTTTTCAATGGAGGAAGACCACTAGCATCCTAGGTTCTCAAAGTGGGAAGCCGGGGTGGTAAAAAAAGATTTTTCTTCCCAAACCGGGACGCCGCAGGCAGGCGTCCCGGTGTAGGAAGGAAAATCTTTTACCAAGATGGAAATCAGGGAAAGGGAAGGCAGGGTGTATACAGAGAACACAACACGGCATTGGTGGGGGGTCAGGAAGACCAGGAGAGAGACACGTGGCATGAGCAGGGGGTGGAAAGAAGGGAGACACGGGGCATGAGCGGGAAATAAGGGAGACACGGGGCATGAGCGGGGGTGGGGAGGAGAAGGGAGACACAGGGCATGAGCGGGAAAGAAGGGAGACACGGGTGTTCTCCTTTGATGATCGGGCCAAGGGGTGCTGCCTGCTGTGCGGCTGTCTTAGGCAGAAGGTGTAACCTACTCTCACAAAGAGATCTAAGAGGAGGCCTAGACTTCAAGGTTTTTGACCTGCCATTTGGCGGGCTACACCCGGCTGACCATAATACACATCACCTTCCACAGCAGAGCCGACTCATAGGAGCTGGCACATGTGCGGCTGTGATCATAGGTTTTACCATGCACTATTGATAAACTCTGGCACAGCTTTTATTTAGAGTTTACCCTGCCACTAGCATGGGTTGCTTATGATCATCATAGTTTTTGGTACAGGTGGCATATCTAAAATGCTGCCAGGACTTGGCTGTCCCTGCAGCTGTCAAGTGGGCACCTTATGACATGTGAACCTGCTCTGTGCCACGAGTAGAGCAGGTGCTGTGGATTAGGCTACTGATACGGTAAGGCATGCATGCACTATGCTTTTGGCATGGAGTCAACAAGAAAGGGGAATCTGTTTGACAGATTACCACTTCTGGAGATGGATTTACCTTCATTATTCTATTTCTCAACAAAAATAAAAAAAGCCAAAGTTTTGCACCCTTATCAGATGGCAATTACTCACAAGTCCAGTTTGGAACCAGCGGGCCTCATTACGAGTGTGCCAGTCCAGCAACAACGGTGCCGGTAAGCTACAGGCACCATTTTTACTAGACCGGCACACTCAGAAGTCTGCGACCGGGTGCCTTTCCGCCTGCCAGGTCCGACCTGCTGTGCGGAACGACCACCGCTCGCAGACCTTGATAGATGCACCAGCACTGTTATTAACGGTGCCGGTGCATCCGTCCTCCCCATTCCCATTGAGTCCATTTGGACTCGAATGGGAATAGGGAGTCATATTTTCTGGCGCCCGGCAATAGGGAATTACCAGGACCGCCGGGGCTGTAATGCCCCAGTAGGTCCCCATTCCGGGCGCCGGAAAAAATGACTCCGGCGGCAGCCCTGGCGGTATTTACAGGCATGGCTACCGCCGGAATCATATTGAGGCCCAGCGTATCTTTAATCACTGTAGGGCCCAGTAGTACATAGGCTCTGGAAAAGTGGCCACTAAGGCAGCAGACAGAAAAGCTGTAGTTTGAGTAAAAGACTAAATAGAAATGACAGGTCGGAGTAGAACTCTCTCTCATGGCTTTTGACCGTCTTAATAAAAGGGAGCCACAGCCACGTTTATACAAAAACCCAAGAAAATCATTTGTGTGGATGGATTGACGACTGACTTGTCTTGATCTAAGACAACCCCCAGTCACTAAAATGTATTCAGAGTTATCCTTTGATGCCTCGCTGCCATCCTCCAGGAGGAGAACAAAGTCTGAATTTTCTCTAGATAAGCGATTTTTTAACCTCCCGCCCCCCGCTCTGTAGCAGCACCGCAACTGAACTGGATTCATTAGTTTCATGAAACACCACGTTCCTGATGACAGGCTGTATGGTAGACAGGAGAATTAAAATATCATTATTCCCTAGGTAAATTGAAGAAAGTGGCAATGTGGAGAGTATATTGGGACCAATAGGTAAGCAACCTTGAAATCCAAACAAATCATCCAATCCCCTGGGCACAATAGCTCTTGGAGAAGATTAATCTTTTCCATCATGAAGTCTTTGTATAATAGGAATTTGTTCAATTCCTTCAAGTGTATCACTGGCTGACAGCCTTTGTCTTTTTTCCAACCTTGGCAAAGGTTGCTTAAAAATCCTGATGCAGAAATGTGTGTCCCTTCTATAGCTCCCTTCTGGAGTAGTTCCCTTACCTCCTGTGACCTGAGCGCCAAAGCGAGAGAATTAAAAGTGTGAGGATGATTGGTCTGGAAAGGGAAGCAAATAAATACTACCAAACATCCCTGCTTGGTCTGCAAGAACCAAGGATCCCTTGTGATTCATAACCAATTTGGAAAGAAATGCTTTGTTTCCCCCACGCTTTATGTGAAAGGGAAGATACAGGGTACCTGCCATCAAACCTTCCTGTATGTGGTCTTCTTTGAGGGAAATTTACCCTATGAAATTCTCTTCTTTGGCGGAAAAAGGAGTATTGTTGCTCTTTGTTAGTGTACCTCCGTCGTTACGATCCTGCAGAGCCACAGATTCAACCTGTTTGAGCAGCTCCTCCCTCATCTTGCACTTCCCTGTACTGGCCCTTGAGCAATGATCATAACAATGGAAACCAGTACCATTTATAAGTAAAATATGTTTTTCAGTTTTGTTTGAGTTCTATCCAGGGAAGAAAAGCTGGACACGCATTTGGCGACCTCCTTCATATACTGTTCACCAAGTAGAAGACCCTCTACATTGCACAAGTGTGAATCTGCCATTGCTCCTAATTTGAGGTTGTTCTTTAGCAGTAAGCTGTTGCATTTTTCTGTACTCAGAGTGCATTGGCATTTCCCAGCCAAAAAATGCTCTCTGGGAACAGTTGGTCATTCTTTTGGATCCACCGAGGTGCCCTCTTCATTGGCAGATTCTGCCAAATCCAATGACTTCACCACCGGGTCCAGTATATCCCGACTTTTATCCTGGCAAGAGAACCCAACCCGGTCAAGCCCCTTTCTGGGGTCCTTGCCATACTTGACCAAACACATGCTAATTTTGGGATCCACCATCTGAGTGAAAGCACATTTGTCTGGTAAGGAGGGCCTTGGATATTCCGATCGTATGCAGGCCCCGAGTCCCTGTATCCAATTGTGACTGAATGTGTCTGTGTACACATTCTGTGACTTGAGGGAGGGGAAACAATTCTGTGTAATCAGAGTGCATGATCGCCTGAAGATCAAACATAAAGTTACCCTCTGGGTCCTGAACCCCACTTGTTCCTGTCAATTTGGGATCAGTCTGGTTAGAAAGACTGGGTATCCTTGTTATCATCATCATGAATAACCTGCAGATTGTTCGCTACTTTCCAGTCCACAGGCAGCACCAGAGCTGGAATATTCTTTGCTCTCTTACTATTATGTTCTCTTCCCTACCTGAGGATCCTGTTGGAACTGAGCCCCATTTGTTTGTAATTAACATTGCAGGGTGGAAGGTTCCCATCCACTGTGCCTTCAACATAATTCTGCAGAGGAGCAGACAAGTACCTCACTGATAGGCTCTGCCCCCTCACCTCGGTTATACTGGAAAGACAGCAGAAGAATCATATGTATGACACAGAGTATTGTCCCAATGCCACACCGAGTGGATGAGAGATGATATGCACTCAGACAACTGTAACGAATTTACCTTTGTGTTGAGACAATAGATGGATGTCAGCATTCCACAAAGGACATCGAAGAGCTATAAAGAAAATCTGACAGCTGCAGAGTGACATCATGAAGTAAAGACACAAGGATGTACTGAAACGATATGCAAGCTATTCAAAGGATAAACGATGTAACTAAAGTAACAAGAGAAACATGTGATCGAGCATTCAGAAATCACAAGCATCAAAGAAAGAAGAGAGAAAAGGTGCAGTGAATGCACATACGCTGAAACGCAAGGTATATGAGACGATATAGAAGCTTACCGCAGTACAACCTACACGTAAATAAAGCAGTTATTATGAGAAGATGGACGTTGGCTTGTATTGAATTTTATCAAGCTACCTCAGAAACAAACCTGGGCTGCAGGGACAAGAGACGCTGGAAAAGAGCTTTGTGTGAAGATTAAAGAGGAGCCTATTGGCCTAGGATCAAGAATGTCACATCAAGGAATAATTGCAAGGCCCAAAGGGAGTCGAGCAGATCAGCCATGTGCGTAGGACATATTTCTCTTAGATTAAAAGAAGAAAAACATAACTGCAGATGCCAAGTCTCGGACAATCAGAGATGCAAAAAGCCTATGGGTCCCATCACAAGTTGGGCGGTATCCTGGTGGTATTAACGCTGGGATACCTTCTAGGCTAAGGGTTGGGTGGTAATGGGACATTTTAACCACGCTAATTGTGCCCAGAAATGGGCATTAAGTTGGTGCATTTACCCCCAGCTTAGAGCTGGGGGCAAATGCTGCCAGACTCGTGATTGGGCAACCCTTAAATGCAGCAGTAATAGCGTTACCGCTGCATTTGAGGGCTACCGCCCAACTCGTGATGAGGTCCTATGTGAGATGAAGTGATTAAGCCTTCAGAGGTCGAGAAGAGTAATAGCACCGAGTACAATTAAAATCAAATAGCAGTAAATAAGAGGATGAAATTGACACATTTGTGGTCTCCTCACACAGGACTCAGAAGGTGAAAATAAGGGCTATTCATTAAGCTCTGGATGAAGATAAGAGTGTAACCACACTCCCTTGAGGATCCCACAGCAAAGGACAGACTGCAAAGTCAACCATAAAGAAGAAACCTTTGTCTCTGGAGGATAGCTCATGGACAAGTGATCACCTTGGAAGTAAGATGACATGGAGCAACACAGGTTCGATCCCCGGGTCCGTGCTTAGAAACCACTGGGTATTAAGCGTGTTATAAATAACCTATCATATCATAGGGCCGGACAGTTGAGAGATAATGGATCAATTGGGCAAGTGGGGAGTAGTCTGAGGTTTTTCTCTGCACCTGGTTTTCGTTTTGCTGACATGCTGCTAACGAGTCAAATGTCCAAGGTTGGGATAGAATGCCAACCAATCATGAGGGTCTAGGTAGCAACATCCTAGACAATGTTTCACAGGCCAATCTGCTCCTGTTATTCTGATATGATCTGTATTGTACGTGTTTAGAGGTAGTACGAGGTGTGCCTATCCGATAAGGGGCATCCAGTAATATTACTAATACTTAGATGATACATAGGCACATATGTTCCCCTAACCAGACCCTTCCTTCGATAGGTTTTTAGGTTGTCCATGTAGGATGACATCATAAGTGACACACATTAAGTTATAAAGTGTTTTGGCCTCATCAGGAGTTTGGCGATAAACCTTAAATGCGGTGGTAACGGTGTTACTGCCGCATTTAAGGGTCTGCCAAACAATGGGTTTGGCTGCATTTACCCCAGCTCTGAGCTGGGGGTAAATGCGCCGGAAAAACTCCCATTTTCGGGCGCTATTAAAATTGCACTGAAAATTCCCCATGGGGTCCAATGGACCAAATGGGAAATTACTGTTACCGCCAAACCAGTGAGCCGGCGCTAATAGCGCCGGAGGGTTTGCCGGTAATGCTATTAAACTGGGCGGTATCGCGGTGGGAATACAGCCCAGATACCGCCCAACTCGTGATCAGGCCCTTTATGTAATGAAATTACTGGTACAAGTGTGTGAACTACTGCTTGTTGTTCGCCAGGTGGCCCTACTTTATTCACGCTGACAATAAAGTAGTACTTTTGCCATATTCTTTGAGTCTGTCCAGTTAATCAGTCTGTGGTCATTTATTATGGTAATTCCATTCTGTGCATGATAAACGCGTCAAGGTGCTACTGCACACTTCCTTTTGCAAGCCTGTTTGGATGTGCACCCTTGTCCATCAGGTGGTAGTAGTTGGGCAATTAACCAAAAAGAGTACTGCTGCTATAAGTGTGCCTGTGCCTCAGAAGCAACATTAGACATGTGTTTTGCTAATGTGGAGGATAGGGACTGAAAGGAAGCTTGCATGCTTTTTCCGTAAAGCATCAGAAACAGAATGATCGACATGGCAGGATAATTCTGTATTATTCCAATTACATTCTTGTTCTTGCAAATATACCCAAAAAGTTAAACAAACATACGTTTCCATGTTATTGCACATATTTGTTCAATCAGAAAAGCAATAAAACGTTATATTTGTGATTTAAACTCCGATTTATTCTTCCGCAAACAATTCAAAGTGATAACATTAAGATATTTGTTTAATTGCATATCAACCTTATGCACACCACTGAACTAGTGTATTAAACAAAGCAAACTCAGAGCTTGAAACATTGTGCATGTAATGTATTTTACCACTTAAATTGTGCCTGGCCACCTAAAGTGCCCCTCCCCCATCAACTCGCAAAATTGAAATAATTAACACATTTGCGCAGGAATTATTTTATTGCACCTAATTTGTGCCTGCCCTGCATAATGTTTCACCTAAGGTGTGTTTCGAGCTCTAGTCTTTTTGATGAAAAAATTCACCTTGCACTATGGGTATCCATTATTGTTACATAGCTGAAGATCAAAATATAAATAGAGATGGTATTGCGTCCATATTTATCCAAATCTTGGTTCACGCCTTATTGCATACAGTTATGTTGCTGATTTTCACATTTGCTTATAAGCTTCTATTTATTTTAAAATGCCTCTTGTGTTCCAAAACATTCCTTAATGTATTTCTATTAATGGGTGAAATGCATCCACGCTTGGATCGGCCTTACTCGCAATATCAGCATTGTTATTATTTACCTAACTAAATGGCATTCGTTTATCGACTGCGTAAATATAAAAGAAGAAATTGTATAAGGCAGTATTCGAGCAAATGCATTGCCTATGGCACAGAACGGTAAGTTGCATGCATGGTAACTGCTGAATATAAAATGGCATAAGCCTGTTAAAGGAAGACATGCAGAAGAAATACAATTTGCTTTCCTCGGGTAACACTGTTCCTTCATATATGCTTTTGTTTCTAAACTATAACCCGGTAGTGCACTTTCAAATCATGTTCTACAACTCCTGACATTTGTATTATATTCTTAGTTGTATTCCTGTACATATTATAAATGCAGGACTACACGTGCCAGAATGCAATATAAAGTCAACCAAAAAGCCAGAAATAATGTATCATTATTCACACCTGACATGGCACATGGTGAGATGTCTGCACATTTCCCTACATATGGCTCACCTTCTTTCTGACTTACACACGACCCAGAAAAGGCTGTTTAATAGTCACCTACTTGTAGTCATTGTTTGACACATGCAAGTATCTTGGTGCTATGCATAATATGCATAGCATTTGTGAATTCACAATTAGAGGTGTTAAATCTCTTGCAACAGATAGCCAGTCAAAGCCTCCTGTTTGGGACCGAGCTGGGAATATCACAGATATTACGGGACTATATTTATGTTTGCTTTAGCAACAGGGTCTCCCTGAAGAGGTTTCTTTGCGGTTGTGGACTCCATGTGAGAAAGAGCTTTAAATGTGGATGTCCAGCCCATGTGCCCATTTGCACATCGTAGCATGAACATTCAAAATCCTGCAATCAGAGAAGGGAAATGTATCCTAACAAGATCATTTTTTACTTCTGTGCCCGGGCTCCACTTGCATCACCAGAAGGCACATACATTGGTGAAATGATTGCATTGTAGCTAATGGAGTAACCAAATTGTAGACAGAGTTTATTTCTCTACTGTGCAACCTTCTGTTCCCTGTGACATTGTGTTTGACCCTTTCAGGTCAGACAGTTTTTACATATTTTGGAACCCTTGGTGCAGTCAACTTTGGGGAACCACTAAACAAAAAAATGAATTGACCCCATAACTAGTTGTCCCCTCTCTCCCACCTTTCGCGCCCCTTGTCGCAGTTCTAACCTATAGCCTGATATGTTGCCCTGGTGATGAATACAATAATCGTGAGAACTCCCTCAGAGTCCCCTTAGTCTCTTCTTCAGTACTAGAATGAGAATAAATATCAATTCAAGGGCAGCATTAGCTGTCCAAGATGACAGCACTTTTGTTGTAGATGGGTTCAGGCCACGTTTTGTCATTATTAGCCACAACACGATATACAGTCTTTAGTATAGAGGTCAGTAGGCAGGTCACGAAGATAGACATAACCCAGCATAGAGCCAGCACTCAGGTTACCACCCTCAATTTATACATAACTGCTGAGGCATGGATGAAGGAGACAGATTGGAAGCAACACCTTATTTATACAGGTAACGCATCGAATTCCTTTCCATTAAATTTTTCTGGATCGAGGGTTTTGCAATGAAAAAATATGCATCGAATGCATGTTTTTGAGGGGTAAAGGGTTACTTTTTGTTGTGGTGGGTTCTAAAGGGGAAAAAACAGGGGGGTTGGGGTGGACCGCCCAAAATAAAAATTCAATGAAAATGTCCCTTGATCCAAAAAAATCAATGGAAAGACCATAAACTATGTATACATATCACAACACGAATAGAGGTTGCATATTAGAAGTTACCAGGAAGGTGCACATACCCGAGCATAGACTGGGATTAGAAGTTGCCATATTTTTTAAGTGCTGTTGCCATGGGTGTGCCAAGAGAAAAACTGTGATGTGCAAAATGCCAATGGTCACTATTGTTCTATATGAATCAACTCAAGATGAACCTGTTGAACCATGAGTGTGGATGTTTTAAAGAGAACAGTGTGAGAACTAAATTACTTTTAAGGGTTGACAATTTTGAAGTATTAGGGACTAGCAATGTTGACAAGTTAGGTATTATGAGATTAAATGAATTGCCTCATCTGCAGTTTTGCCTCTTGACCGCAGTGTTCCACAATGTTTGTGATACGGCAAGATGCAATTAATTGTAAATGTTTAAATTTCATGAACTAAAAATAATGCTCTGTTGTGTAGACCTGACGTGGAAAGTACACAAATAACATGATAAACCACCATGAAAATATGTTTAGAAATTCTCTGTAGAAACATGCCTTAGAAAAGCAAAATCATTATAGTTTTAGTTGCTACATCATAAATAAAGGTTCAGAAGTAGCAAAACACTAATTGATGTAAAGCTAAAAGTTCTCATTTGTGCTGTCTGTTGTATTTGAAAAATCTATATAAACTGAGCATTTTGTAATCTGTTCCTCTGCGCATTGTCATTGTTTGGCACAGACTTGTCAATTGATAGTCATGATGTGAAGAGGAACATATGAAATTGTTGAAAAAAGCAAACCAGGATTCCTGGTGACCAGCAACATTTGGTCACTTCTCTCTTGTCTTTCAAATCAAAGGGCCTACATGAAACACTAGATACATGTAGGTGAGTGTTTTCAGAATCTGACACACTACACTTACCATAACACTAATTTCTGATGAGATTGAGGCTGTGCTGATTGTAGTTCCTTTTGGCTTTAGGTACATATCTGTTTGAAGAATAGATTTGAAGAGGTTAGTAAGTAATATTACTACAGTTTTGATACACAGACATACACCTCTTACAATTTAGTTACATTAGACTACATTTTTATAAGTTCATAGAGGAGCATGAAGCTTTCATTTAAAAAGCAGTTTGAAAGCCCTGAGAATGGATACACCATCTGAAACGTGTCAGCAATTGTAAGGGTCAGTTTCGTACACATCTGAGCCTCACTCTTATTGTAAAGCTGTTTAATGTCATAGTAATGATTGTTTTTTTCCCAAACTCAAGTGATTTCAACATCTTCATTGTATATATGATTCACCTTTACCTGCATGTATACTAAGTATCAAAGATAAGGATTTTATTATTTATATGTGTAAAAGAATATTTGCAGAGTGTGAGAATTAAACACTCAATGGGCCTCATTATGAGAATTGCGCTAAAAAAGCAGTAATTACCGGCATGGTGGTATTAGCGTGTCCGTGCACCCTTGACGCCGCTAATAGCGGCTGATTACAAGTGCGCAAGCACGCGTGAACCCCCATGTCGGTAATGGCTGCACCGCCATGCCGCAAAATGCCCCCAACCCCCCGATAGCGGCATCACAGAACCTGCTGATACCGCCTCCACCCAGGAGCAGCCCCTTAACAGTGGACCCGTACATACCATCATGCAAATACCGAGTTCGTAATACCGGACCCGGATATAACGTCATTGGGCCGAACAGGAAATGCTCCGGCATCCATCTTGAAAATCCATTGCAATCCCATGGCTCCAGGCACTGAAATCCAAAACCGAGATACCAGCCTGCCAGAAAATGATGACACAGTCCACCCTCAAAGGCACACCTCGTCTGCGCAAACAACGTTTCTCCGACGAGGAGCTAAACATGCTGGCTGACACCCTGGCCCAGCATACAGATGTGGTGTTCTGCACAGACCTGCGCCGTGCGCCCCAAATCAAGAAGAAACAGATCTGGGAGGAGGTGGCCCAGAAGGTGTCCGCAGTGGCGACAACCACACGCAATACAAGGGAATGCCGGAAAAGGTGGGATGACCTGCGGCTGCATGTCCGCAACATACTGACTACCAAACGTCAGCAGGCCCAGGCAACAGGAAGCGAGCCATCCTCGCCCATCAAGCTAGCACGGTGGGAGGAAACGTGCTGCTCCCTGATGAACATGGAGCCCATTGAAGGGGTCAGGTGTGCTGAGACACGAGTAACAGCATCGGCTGACGAAGGTGAGCGAGCGTTGGCACTAAACAAAAAATGAACACACGCAACCAACCCCACTGACACAAACCACCAGAGTCCCCATTTCCAAACCCAAGTACCATCAGCATGCAGACACACTCATGCAGCACTGCAGAGAAACAGGCCCCACCACTGTCACATCCAACTGCATGGTGCAGATATCTTCACCACCAAGTGTACACCAGAGCCCTAGAGACACATCACATGGCACGCAGACCTTGAGGCATGTACACCGGACGCAATCCATGACACAACTGTAATCCACCAAGCAAACTACATGCACAACATGGATGCGCTAGAAGGAAGCACAGACACTACACCACACACCCAACACCTGTAAGCACCATGTCTGCCCCTCCAATATGCAGACAGCAATGCACAAGACCCAAAATGTACTTACATAAATATATGTTGGATGTCCCTACACCCATGACTCATGCCCTGCCTCTCCATCCTACAAAGGCACAGTATCAGACAGCGATGACAGGCCCACCGCAGAAACAAAGCCAACTGCGCCACGCAGAAGCAAAGGTGAAGATGATGCCACCAGGCCGTCCACGTCAAGGGCCGGGTGGATGAAAACCAGCACCCCCATGCCACAGCAGTCCGGTAAACAGGGGCCGCAGGCGGTAGGACCTGAGGAGCATCCACCCCCGACACATGGGAATGTGTACCAGCCTGGGAAATTGGGTGCCATCACTGCACACCTGCCACAAGGCATCCCGGCCCCCAAGCCCACAGACAAAATGACCCCTGCCCCACTGCAGCCAGCTCATGTGGACGTGGAGGGTACACCAACGGCCAGCAATGGTGATGCTCCTCAGTCACCGTCCACTATTGACCAAAGGGAGGCAGCCCAATCTGCAACAAATAGTACTGAGGATAAGTCCAACAGGACGAGGCTGACACGGCAGGGCAATGCATGTCGGAGGACACTTAGGGAACACCATCCATGGGGCACACACCACAGCACTCCCTGGGACATGGGTCTTGTGGTGGTAGCTCCAGGGAGGAGACAGCTGGACCCGTATTGAGCCCTCAAAGCAGTCCAACTCCAGCTCCCATGCGACCACCAGCAGTCAATGACATACGTGACCTAGAGGCATGCATCACCCGCATGGAGGAGCGTCAGCAGTCCTTGGACGAGATGTTGCGACAATTCATCACAGTAGGGGAAGCCACATGCCAGGCCCACCGTGACAGCACACAGACACTCACCCATGCTGTGAACCGCGTTGCCAGGTGGGTGCGCCAGGGCATGGAATCAGTGACCCAGGCACTAACACATTTGGCTGCCACCATGGCACAATGTCCTGCAGCACCTCCGAGTCACAACCCCCGCCATCCATGAGCAGTACCCTTATAAACTCTACTCAGACAAGCCCAGTGCGTAGGTCGCTACGCACCATGCGCCGGCAAGGGGAGCCACATCCTCCATGCAAAAGGGGCCGACTGTAGCCGGACAGACATGCAGGATGGAGACTGTTAGAACTCATTTTGTGTGCTGGGACGTGGGTGTGTGGGGGAGTTGAGGGATGGGGGTGTTTGGGGGCTGTGTGGGGGGTAGAGGGATGAGTGGTGGATGGTGGTGGGAGTCAATGGGGGTGGGTGGGTAGACTCAGTTGCATCCTGGGTGGGCTGTTCATCTATGTAAATAGTTTCATTGATAATTACATCTTATTTGGAAACAAATAACATGACCGGACATTGCTTATTGAGTGTGTCACAATTTAATGCCAAACAGTGTACACTGCCCAGAGTCCCCCGATCCCAGTGCACAGCGAGTGGGAATTTATGCACCCTCTTCATCACAGTGCATCAAACGTACATGTCCATCACTGATTGGCGCACAGCACATCCGTCATGTGCATTGGCACATGGCTGATGTACTACTCTCATCCTTCATCATCCCCATCTTCACACAGTGGTTGTTGGTCAATGTCAGGTGGCAGGGGTAAGTTACACCGGATGCACGTGTTGTGCCGTATGGCACAGACCATGGTGATCTTATCCACCTTCTCATGCCCGTAAAGGAGTGCTCCACCAGACCTGCTGAGGCAGCGGTGGAGCACTCTGCTCGATCACAACACGGGTACGGATATGAACCCGATTGTACTCCTCTTCATGCCTGGTCTGCGGGATCCGAAACAGGGGTGAGGAGCCACAGCTTCAAGAGATAGCCACCATCACCTGCATGGGAGCACATTGAGGTATGTGTAACTCAATTTTTGGCATTACACCTGTAGTAATCACTGTCATGGCTGCAGCTATTTGTTGTTCACATGCACATCTCCCTGGATTAATGCGCGCAGGTTCATTTGACGCAATGTGTACGGTAATATGTTCTGCTGGTGTGGATTGCGTTGTCCAACTGATGCAGGGTGTTCACTTGCATGCTGATGCATATGTACTGTGGATGAGGAACAATGTTTAAACACCCATGTTGGTGATGTGTGCTTTTCTGTGTGCATTCCCAATAGCGGCATTGCCACAGGTGTGATCATGGTCTCTCATCTATCGCTTGACATTCCCATGGTGGCCTGCTTGTACATTTGGCATATTGTCATTGTTGTGCAGCATTGGTCTGATGTATGGCATTGATGTGTCATGTTCAGGTTGGGATGTTCAGGGCTACAGTGTTTCGCTGTATGTGCATTGTCCACTCACCACCCATTCTCACCCAGGTGGAGTATGAGCCCCCCCAATCTCACCCAGGTGGAGTATGCGTCCCCCCAATCTCACCCAGGTGGAGTATGCGTCCCCCCTAATCTCACCGAATTGGAGTATGCGTCCCCCCGTCTCACCCCTCCACTGCGCTGCCATGGGCCTGTCAGGCAACTTACCAAGCAGCCAGGCATGTCGTCCAGCATGTCGCTCCATGTAGCGAGGTAGCGTGGAGTTCTGCAACACCATGGCATGATGTGTGGATCCGGGATATTGAGCACAACAATGTGTGATGATCTTGCTGGAGTCACATACCATCTGTACATTGATGGAGTGGTATTGCTTACGATTGCGGTAAACCGCCTCGATGGCATGAGGGACCACCAATTCTACATGGGTGCAGTCGAGGGCACCAATGCAATTGGGCATCCCTGCCAGTGCATGGAAGCCTACTTTAGTGTCAGCAAGCTCCTGGGCAGTCCGTGGTAGGGATATGTGGGTGCTTGCGCGCTTCAGGAGGGCATCCAGCTCTTGGCTCAGCATGCGTGAAAAGGGAGGTTTTGATATGCCATGCAGCTGCCCCACTGTGTCCTGGTAGGTGCCTGTGGCCAGGAAGTGGAGCACAGTCACTGCCTTCAGTAGATGGGGGAAGGCAGTGCGGATTTCTATCAGGCTGACGATGTCATCATGTATCATGTCCACTATGTTGGTGATGGTGTCCCGGTACAGGGTGTGGATCTGCTCAGGGGTTAGATTGAATGGACTAGCTCTGATGCGAGGGATTGGTGGCTGCCTACGTGGTACCACTGGCTGCACTGGTGGGACTTGCTGGACCTGTCTCACCCTCCTTCTCTTGCTGCGTCTCCTCTGTGCTGCCTGTTGTTGTTGTTGTAGTTGTTGTTGTTGCTGGTGTAGCAGTAGAGGCATGTCCTATACCCGCAGGATTGCAACAGCTAGTGGGATCATTTTGGTGTGGGAAGGGGTGTGGGTGTGCTCCTTTTGTACTGGGACAGGCTCCATTGACTCCACCTGTGGTGATTGTGTGCACCTGTGGCAGCTGGCTACACTGCAGGTTGCTATTTGTGGGTGGTCCGTGATGCCTGTATTGCCGCCATCATGCAGGCCCTATTTACTGCCTTCGGGATGCCGGTAAGTGCATGCCCGCGTAACTTGTGATGTCCTCCTGTTAGCGTCAACCCGGTATTTCCGCCGCGAAGGGGCACGCGTACGCGCACATGCCGGTAAGGTGGGGCACGGTACGGGCGGTGGTGGTATTGCCGGGTTGTCGGCTCGTGATGGCCCGGACCTGTTAGCGATGCCAGTAATACCATTCCGCCTTCCTTTTTTCCTTTTTTCATTACCTCCATGCTCGTAATGATGCCCCATAACTACTCTTATGACATTAAAGTGTCTTTCTAATGGTTTAAAGAATGACATCAGACTGTGAGAAGGCAAACCCTTCATTCCTGGCAGCACAGTGAGATAAGATGATCTGTCCAGGATCACAGTATTGGCTGCTGGCAAAGCCGGGATATGGGTCTCAACACTTTGGCTCAATTGTCTCCAATTTGGCTACCTAACCACCTCCCCATGGCATCTCATTACGCTCTTCATTTGTGGAGACTACCCAGTTTTTACAAACCTCATTTAGAGGGACCAAGCTGTGGACTTGCACCATACTTTTGCTATTTTAAGTTTTATAACTTGCCTTTTCTAGTGCAGGTGCATTATTTTGTAGCATAGTGGGCGTTAATATCATCAAGGTTTGTATACTCAAGATTATCAACCTCAGGGAGAGGCAAGGTTAGGTCTGCCTTGCCGTGATTTGGGACTGTAATCAGACATGTGAGAACAGACCCTTATAACACATGTCTGACACACTGACATTACTTCTGACCTATTGTGGCACTTAATCAACACACCATGTATTTGAAACTTGGCTATTGCCTGTGATATTTTTTTCCCCAAGGAAATGACATATGAAATCATTTGTGCTATGGTGAATGAACAGGCTGTGTGCACTTTCGTGAGCACAGAATGCATGTGTGAAACACTTGTGTACAGGCGCGTTATAAGTGCCATATCATATCACATCGTTACAGGATTAATTGATACATTTAGACCTTTGTTATCAACACGACAGACAGCATGCTCAGAGCCATTGCAGAGCAGTATGCAATATCATAACGGGTTATTTAAGTTTTATACAAAATATGTACTGACTTTTTTCTATCAGAATACCAGTTGTCGGGCCCTGCAAGGATACACTTTTTCTCTGGCCTACTTTGGTTAGATATGTTGAGATGGATGGAAGATAACACAAAGTACATTTCTTCATAGGTTGCTGTGAAGATACTGTCAAGCAAAAATACAACAGTTAGTTTACCGAGAAACTCACAACATTCAAAGTTTTGCAGGGACCTGTAGATGGTTCCATGTGGCTCCAGTGCCCAGCGCGAGACGCGTGGCTCTGGCCTTGCACGTGGCATGGGACTCTGCCTTAGAATGCATGGCTAGCCTAAGACACGGATAGTGCAATGCTTTCCACCCTTTTGCAGCAGAGGCTATTTGGATTGCATATGCTAATGGAATATTTGATGGTTATTTATTGCATATTTCTATGGCGCCTATGCACAACGTGTTTCTAGGCGCCAGAAGACAAAAAGGGGAGGGGGATAAAAACATCCTACTAGGCCTTGTGACATTCCGATCGATTTGCAGGGGTGAGGGCCCAGTGTTAGGCAAATGCTACGGGAGCCCAGGAGGGAGCAGCCACACAGGTGGGTTATAGCCCACGTATGTTGACTATGCCAGGCTCACGGTGCCAGTGTTGGGGCATGTGATGCTGCATTCGACATGCCTATTCGCTCTGCCAGTACACGCGTCATTCCTGGTGGATGCAGGTGTCCTACTACTCTTCAGCCTGGAGACCTGGGTGCAATGGTGTCCACATTGTTCTCCAGTACACAGGAGGCACAGCACAATTGGGTTGATTCACAAAACAAATGCCATTTTTGGTGTCAGTTACCCCGCATGTAAACTATCCAACAGTGTCCAACTAGTGTTGAAATATACGTCAGCAGAAAAGCCATAATTCATTTTGGGAATCAGTCCTAAGTGCTTTTTTGAGTTTGCAGCCGTTTGCTCACTATTAAGTGGGTCATTTGCAAACATCTGCTGACAAACGAGCAAGTGGACTATGTTTATTCTGGTTCTTTGAATAAGCTTGGGAGAGTGTTTAAGTAGAACTGTAGTTCAGAGGGCATTCTTAGGGGGCAGTTTATTAGCATGCGAGTGACAGGGGAAATCCCAGGCATTAGTGGGGGACCTGCGTTTACTTGTGCTGGACGCTCGAGGGCAGGTTCCAGTTCATCAGGGCCTCTCTGTTGGCAGCCCGGCCTGCCTTTGCCTGGGAATTGGGCTTCCAGCTCCGGGGAACCTAATGACTCCACATGTGTCACCCTGGAAGCAGCTCTGTCCCATCTGGATTCCTCAGGACATCTCCAGCTGGTGAGGTCAGCGGGGTACTCCTGAAATGTACAAACATGAGCTTCAGAAAACAGACGTTTACACAACCAAAGCCGCTGAAAGTATACACACACTTCCAAGTAGTTCCCATAAGTGGGCTGTCAATACGGGCCGCGTTTAAGACGTTACAACTGCTCTGATTTAGTAAGAATGCCTGCAATGTTACACATGTTCACACACCTGCTCATCACTATAGCAGAAGCCGTGTACACGGGGTGTTTATATCTAAAGCTGTCAGCATGGCTGCCATGCCATTCTTTCCTCTGTGTATTTTACATATACCCTTAGGCAGTGGTCGAAGTGTAAGAAAAGAAGTAGTGGAACTATGTTCCCTTCTGGCCTGCCCCGATCCACACAAACCCCGTCACCCTGCTCCCTCCCACCAACAATACAAACCCACAAAGACATTTGCCTGCTGTTTAAGGAAATGGTCAGTGCAGTGCACTGAAAGTGCAAGTTTCAACTTCTTCCTACAATGTTATTTTAAAACAAAACCGTTCCAGAACGGTTTGTTTTTAAAATAAAAGTATAGGATCTGTGAAACTTAATTTAAAAAAGTAGAGGAGCACCGCTCCCATCCACTCCCGCACACTTCGACCACTGCCCTTAGGTCATTCTTTACTTTAATACATTTGTATAGCGCGTCTAGGAACCCGAGGGTGTGAGGGCACTACAAGACATAACAAACAAAAAAACACACAGCCTATTCATACAGCAAGGCAATCGGATAGTATGTCAGGGGCATCGGGGTTGACTAATGGAACAAGTAGGTCTTTAATCGTTTCTTAAACAATTCTAAGGAGTCCATGGATCTCAACTCCAGCGGAAGAGCATTCCAAGCTCTGGGTCCATTGGCAAAGAAGGCTGAGTTAGCTACTCTAACAGTGTGGCACTTTGGTTCAGACAGGAGGTGTAGATTATTTGACCTCAATGATCTTGAATTAGTTCTTGTGGATAGTAGCTGCTGTAAATATCCCGGCATATTCCCAGCTCTGCACTTATGTACAATGGTCAGAGTGCGGAATAAAAATCTAGTGGCCACAGGTAGCCAGTGGAGCTCACGTCTCGCTGGTGTGACATGGTCTCTATATTTAAGTTTCATAATGGCTCTAATAGCCCCATTTTGACAAATTTGAAGCCTACGACAATCAGCCTTATTAATACCCATAAGAAGCCTTGAGCAATAGTCTATTTTTGAGCCTATAATAGCTCTTGCAATAGTCTCTGCGTTGTCCTGGGAAATAAGAGGCCTTAGGTGTGCTAAAAGCTTAATGTAGTATGCACATGACGAAACAAGACTACTAACATGTTGTTTCATGGTCATGTGTTGATCGAAGGTCACTCCCAGGGTTTTCACTTTTTTTAGTGGTTTGATGGATTCTTCTCCCAGTTGGAAATTATCATACAATGGGCCAAGTTTAGTGATAGTATGTGGGGATCCAATTACCAGCAGTTTGGTTTTTGATTTATTCAAGGCTAATTTATTATGAACCATCCAGGTCTCAATTAGAGAAAAGACTCTATAGATGGCCAATTCATCCTGAGAGTGAGAGCCAGAGAGTGGGATGATAATTAGTGAGGGGGCACAAGTCTTAATTATCATAGTGGTATATATGTCATTTTTACATCTTGTTGGCTTTAGTTGGGTGATAATAGTTTCTAAATCCTTGTCTGTTATGGGAGATAGATTAAAAGTTGGAATTGTTAATGCTCTATGAAAGGACCATTCCGTTGAAGACGCCTTAGTGCCTATTAGGTTAATACTTTTGTCTAGTATATTTTCCTTAATAATGTCGAGTTTTTTATGCATAGCTTGTTGCATAACTTTGCACCAAGTGGCATCATCCGAGATAGATCTATCTGGAATGGTATGGTTAGTTCTTTCCTGTTCTTTTAAGATTCAAAAAAGCTCTTTCGTATTGTGCTGGGCATTTTGTATTCTATCGTTAAAGAAGCAAGATTTAGCTTTAAGGATAGCCTTTTTGTAAATGGAAACAGAAGCTTTATATTTGTTACGAAGTGGTAGGTACTATGCTTCTTCCACATATAATATGATTTAGTGGTGAGTGATTTCAACGACTGAAGCTCTGAAGTGAACCATGCATTATGTTTGGTTTCAGTTTTAGCCGTTTTCATCTTTAGAGGTGCTAGAATATTAGCAACATTTTCTAGATTGGAGGAGATCCTTTTTTCTAAATTTTCTGGAGTGTCAGATGTAGGATCAGTTATGGTGTTAAGAATTGATTCAACCTTACTCATCGTAATGTTCTTTAGATTTCGATACAGAGCTTTAGAGTGATTCTGACATTTGAATTTGATAGGAAAGTCTATCAGAATGTCAACAGTGATCCAACCAGGGACTTGGTGAGAGTATAATGTTATTGACATTAGTTTCATGACTCGTTACCCAGTCTAGAGTATGGCCCAAACTATGTGTGGGCTCTTAAATCCATTGTGTAAAGCCTAGTTCCTGCAAGGCTTTTTGCATTTCAGAGGCAATGTTATCGTCCTTATGGTTAAACCATAGATTGAAGTCCCCCAAAAGCAAATATTTTGTATTGTCTTTAACAGAGGCGAGTAAAAAAGATGACAGATTTTTTACAAAATCGCTCGTAATATGGGGAGGTTTATGTATCAAGAGAATATTTAGAGTGCTTTCAGCATTCAGGCTGGTTTTAAAACAAAGGGAATCCACACCATCCATTATGAATTCTGTGCTTTCCCATATATTAAAAACTAATTTATATATGATAGGGACGCCTCCACCCTTGCCATCCTTTCTGTCACATCTCATCATACCATAACCGGGAGGGATAGCTAAATTGAGCGAAGGACCAGCTGCTAAGTGTGCCCATGTCTCAGTGATTGCACATATATCTATATTCTGCTCCTCAATGTGATTAGCAAGCTCCACTGCATGTTTGACCAGGGATCTTGTATTAATAAGTATCGTTTTAAAGAGATTAGGGTAAAAGATTGTTTTGAAAGAGTCAGAGATTGGATCTAAATCTACATTAACATCTGCCTCTATATTAGGTGAAGGGATGATGTCAGTGGCTAGAGGAGGGGCGTGTTGATGGTAAGAGTTCATAATACTCAAGTCGTTAGAACAAGTGTCCGGTTGCATAGTAACGGTTTCATAGTCTTGTCTGAGTTTATCATCACCATTGAATGAAACAGCAGGGTTTTCAGATGTGGACATACTCTTAATGTCTTCTAAGACTGCTTCTAAATTGATTCAACCTTACTCATCGTAATGTTCTTTAGATTTCGATACGGAGCTTTAGAGTGATTCGGACATTCATTCCTGCACTCATTTTCTCACTCAGTCATTTGTTCAGAACAAACCAGTGGAGAGAATTTTTTAAAGTCCAAACATTCTCCAGTTGGTAGATGTGCTCCTTCGTGATTTGTGCTTAACCTTTTTGAGTGAAATGGTGCAGCATGAATCCAGACATGTGATACAACACCCAAGTTCTTATTCATACAGAAGAAAGTCTTGATAACAAAACCATCAAGCAACAGTGCGCTTTGTGAGAGACCCTTTTCTTTCTCCTTCAGTTTTATCTGTGTAGGAAGACCACCCATGAGTGGGTGATTAAACGTAGGACTATCTGATCCTTACCAAGGGTGGACTGGTAACCAAAAGAGGCCCAGGAAGAATGTTCAAAGTGGTCCATATTTCCCAATTACAGCAAACCCAACCTGTTGGGTAGATTTTCATTTTTATGTGAAATCCCCTTCACATGCGAGTGCCCCAGCACATTTTGCTGGACTGCTGGAATATTTTGTCAGTTCTCTTGAATGAGAGGGAATCTTTTTCCACGCTCAGTCATTCTTTCACTCTATTTTTGGGATCCTTCCATATTTCTTTTTATATCGTTTTCTTAGAGTCATACTTTCCTCCACGTTTTGTGGCATCTGTCTTTGACTTTTGCAGCACACAGAACTCTCTGTGCTTTGTTGCTGGTAGTCCTTTGGACTTCCCATTTTATTTTCTGTTGTTTTCCTTGCGAGAACACATGTTCCAAAGGACAGTGGGGTATGTTGTATCTTTTCTATTGTGAGATCAGCACACCCCACCTTATGTGGTGTGCTGAGGGGCTACACTGTATACCAATTCTCACTGCTCTTGTAACTTTTCGGTTTCAGTGATAAGCTAATTTGAATCACAGATGACAGTGGTTTTATTCTACCTACTTTTGTGCAATGTTTACTCCCAGGCTGTACTCATAGCCGCCGAAAGGCACAGAAGGCTCACCATTGACCCAAAATGGTGACAGTGTTCTTTTTATGCCAATTAAATATGGCTTATCCTTTCCTGGTCCCTCTGTGTCGTGCAGTGTGGGGGAGGTCCTTGTTTGACTTTTGTCTTTGGTGGTATCCCTCAGTTAAGCTCACCAAGGCGCCAGTGCGTCTGTGAGGACAGGAAACAGGGGAGGACTCCAAAACTCTACAGTTCTTTTGCTGTGCCTGCCTGGAACCAGTTCCAACTGGGAGGCTGACCCATAGTTCGAATGGTGCATGGGGGCTAATTGGCTGTCCCAACTACCTGAACACATCCGCTTTGCATTACATAACACTTGACTGAGATAGGAAAAACAAGAAATAAATGCAGTTTAGCAAAATGCACTTTCATAACCTGATAGTGTGTTTATAATTACAGTACGCAGGCATAGACTTTCTCAATTTCTCACCAAGACAATGGGCCTCATTACAAGTGCAGTGGTAAGGCAACAGTGGTGCTGGTATCGCTACCAGCACCATTGCTACCGTACCGCCATACTACAAGTTCTGCCCGTGGGTGCCCTTGCAGCCACCAGGTCTGACCTGGTGGCCGTACAGGCATCTGCAAGCAGAACATGATAGTAGCACCGGTACCGTCATTAACGGTACCGGTGCTACCACCCTCCCCATTCCCATTGAGCCCTATGGGGCAGAATGGGGAATCCCTTATTACCAGCACCTGCGAATGGGCATTACCGGGTCCGCGAAACTCAGCATGACCCGGTAATTGCCCGTTCGCAGGTGCTGGAAAAAAAATGGATACCGGTGGCAGCCGTGTCTGTACTACAGCCACGGCTACTGCCAGCCTCGTAATGAGGCCCAATGGTCCTTCTTCCGTGCACAGTGAAAATGGCTTCTATTTCAGAAAACCTGGCAGAGCACACACACTTTATATGCAACCTTGAAATATAGCTACTACTTCAGCAGACCTGCAACTCCCACTTCCCAACAATTGATTATTTGCGCACAGAAAAGAAAGACATCTGTTGCATGAATAGGAGATGAGTTTTCTTCCCTCATGCATAATCTGGCATTTCAATAATTAGAATAGTATTTCTCTTTATTTTGTCACTTCTGCTTATCAAGTTTTCAGCAGGGTGTTGTCTGCATAGTCAGCACAGCAATGACTTCTATGAAACATGCCATCTCTCTCCCCTACTCCACTGCCATCACTCAACCATCTCCCTCCTTCCTGTACTGTCACTGGCTCATCTACCGCTTCTCACACACAGTGCAGCCCACCACCCCCAGCCAGCACCCAATCTCACTCAGTTTCCTTTTTTTTCCTTCGTTCCATCTTTTCCCATTGAATCGTTTTCTCTCCCCTGACACTCCTCTTTCCCTAGTTTATAAGCCTCCTTCTGTTCACCTCCCCCATCTCCTATATCCCATATGGATTCTTTACTTCTTTCAGCTGCTTTTCTCAGATGCCACTCCCATGCCATCAGTCAATCATCACCTCCCCCTTCTAGCCAATACCCCAGTAGCCTTTTCTGCATAACCGTTATACATCACTCTTTCTCAAACCCAGATGATTCTGCAACATTTCATCCTCTGTTGTTTCCTCAATGAACTAATGTCTGTTCTTGCAACTGCATTCTTCTGACTCATTGCGTTCTGCCTCATGTTCATCACACTGTAGAACCACTTTTAATTGGTGCAGTTATTTCTCTGATCCAACATTGCGGTGCAAGTTCATGCACCCCCAACCTGCAGCTGGGATATGGCCTAAATCCCAGTCTAATTACTAATTTGTTTTCTTTGTTAAGGTTAGATGTTAGTTTACTTAGTCATGTTCATTGGTATTAGCCAACAGTACACTGTTGGCTAATACCAACATCATGCCTAACATCAGCACAAAGCACACACCTAGCATGACATTAGCACAATTTTTACATAGGGTAGATTACCCATATCGAATTCAGCTGCACTGCTAAAATTAGTGCATGGTTGAAATGTGGGCACTAATTATCCCTACATGTATCCCCCCTTGTTTCTGTAAGGGCCTCAACAAACAAGGGTCTCTACAGCAACATGAATCCTAGCTACACCACATTACCCATGTGATCCTCTATCACAATGTGAAATCATAAACCTTTGATTAATAATCAGCAGTAATTGTGCATAGACCGATCATTCACAATGTTCATTTCACTAAACCTATGAGTATGTGTTTTGCGCATGTGTTTTGCAAAACATGTTTTTAAAACATCTTTTGTAGTTACTGTCTTTTTTATTTTTTTGCTGAAATGTTTTTAAAAAATCAAACTTTTTAAAGCTTAATAATTCACAATACACCATTCATTCATACTTGTGTGATATCCAGTCCTTCAGGTTAAAAAATAAATATTCAATACAATTAGAGTTACGTGGGTATCTGGATTCTGTCTCCCCCCAGAACATTTCAACACATCACGAGCTGAATCTGTTTTGTTAAAAATAATTTAAACCTATAGCTTGAGTCCTTAGCTCTGATTACATGTCCCTAATGAGGAAAGGAATCTGTTCCAGGTTTTTTATCCAGGAAACAGCCAATGGGGCACTTACCCTGTCCTGGCTCACTACTTTCCTGCAGTTACTAAAAAGAGGTGCACGCCCTTGGGAGTCAACAAATGTATTTATTCATGTTGCTAACCCTCTGTGTGACTTATAAGTAAAAATCACAGCGATCATTGGTCCAGAATCACTAGGTCCAATTCCTGCTGCATTCTAAAAACACGATGAATAGTCTTTGCCAAGCTCATATATTGCTTCCTTATGAGACAAGTGGATCAGGGCATCACCCTGAGCCTATATTCCCCAACCGGTTTCAGCGGGGGAAGATGGTTTGCCGCTTTCTTCAGGAATATAGAGATAATTTTACACTCTGCACATTCATAAATAGACAGTAATAACAATTCTCTGTCTTTCAATTTCTTTTCTTTGTCCGGTGTGTTCCATTTTTAGATGGGACATCTCATCTGTATTTCAGCTCCCTGCAAAGGGAAATGCACTCATCAGGGGCCTCGAAGTATTTTGACTACTGTACACTCTGTGATACTCTTATCAGTGTGGTTTCTTACCGCTATCTGTTGTCTATTGTGGTAAGCCATCAGTTCGGATTTTTCTGTTCCTCTCAGGATTCATGGTCTCTATTAAATGAAGAACTCCTGGTCAGGAATATTTTGACCCAGCTTTCTTCCATGAGTCCAATATCAGGTTGGTAACTTAATTGTTGACTCACTTACCGTCACTTGGATTGTGTCAGTGCATGGTATTCACATCTATTCTTGTTTTTTCTTTCACAGGTCTTGTGTGGCGGGTCTGTTATTCCTGCAGAGCGTAAGAAAATAATGCTGTTGAAGGTAAGTATCCTAGGTGTTCCCCCCAAGAAGCCTCCGTCATCGTGGACAAACATGTCCGTGTCGGGTTTCGATCTGGTGGGTGCTACACTTCCCCCGCCAGTGTTGAGTGGTCTAAAGGTTGCGAGCAGTGCCTGGCTAGGTTTGGTTGTGGCATCCCTCATAATTTTATACTCTGCCTTATGTAGTCGTTATGCTATTCCCTGTCTATGCCGGGGTCTTAATGGGCGCATTGCTTTTACATTAACCTGTTGCTCTAGAGAGTTGTTCGCGTGCACCGGCTTTTATTTTGCTATTCCCCGTCCGTAAGGGTGAGTGGATCTTAGTTAGAGCACGGTCTGCATATCGCAGCGTTTATCCATACTGGGAGCGATGCTGCATGTGTTTATGCATTGCTTCCGCGTAAGCCTAATGCCCTCATGAGCAGTACCCGTGCAGAACCTTTACAGTTCTTAGTGCGCACAGTTTTCTTAAATCTTGCTAGATTTCTTAAATCTACATGCCGTAATTAATCTCTTACCTAATGCCTCATGTATGAGCTCTGGTCCTGATCCTTTCCCTTGTTCTAGCAGCGGCCGCCATCTTGGGAGGAGTTATTTATCTAGTGGCCGTAGTTCCTAGTCCTTCCTTTGTTTTTAGCATTCTTTTCATTCATGATTACCGCAATCCCTTACATTGTATTCCCTTAGCTGATTTCTAATCCGGGGTGTCTGATTCAACTATATGTTACTATATGGGCTTTATTCAGTTGTTCTGAATTGTTCTGCCATGCTTGCTTGGACACAGTCAGGGCCTTGTATCTGTAGTCATGTGTGGCAGGTGTAATTATTAAATACATATTCAACCTGATCGAATTATCACAATTTTCCGAGTCTGTTATAAAGGAATCTTTACTACATTTTGTTTATAGTGGCCCTATGTGGGTCTTTCACTAATTTTTACGGACTCATCATTGGGGGGCTTATTTCTGAACTGCCAGTGTTTGCGAACATATACCTTCATTAATGTCAGTGATATGGGTCTTTAATCTAAAAATCCAAGGCTGTTCTTGTTTTAGTAACATGGCCGCTAAATCTCCACCCCTCCGTGAGGTTTTGACTTTCTCAAGGATAGTCCAATGCATATCATTCTCAGAATGATTATGCAGTAGATAGTGTTCCACTAGTGGAGCGTTGATTCTTTTTGTCCTGATGGTTGATCGATGTTCGCCTATTCTTACTTTTATTTTCCTGGTTGTCATCCCGATGTAGATTTTGTCACAGGGACACTTAATGAGGTACACTAAATTTGAGGTATTACAATTCATCAACATCCTTTGTTGCCATGGTGTGTTCCAGCCAATGTCCACTGTAGTGGATCGATCTGTGAATGGGCAGGCAGCGTAGGTTCTGCATGGTGTGTGTCATGTTGGCTTTGTTGTGTTCTATACCGTTGGTTGGTTCTCATTTTCTTCCTTGTGAGTTTGCACTAGAATGTCCCTTATATTCCGTCTCCTACTAGAATGTCCCTTATATTCCGTCTCCTTTTGATGGCAAAAGTCGGTGGGTCCAAGGTTCTTTGACCCACATTCAGGATGGGCCAGAGTCTTTTGACTTCTTTTTTTATTCAGTTAATTATGGGAGAATGGCTAAAGACTGCCGCGATCTGATTGTTATCTCTTTCTTTTTTAGGGTGCTGTTCCAATGTTGTTTCTCTTGGAATATTAGGTGCCCTTTTCTTGGCTTGTTTGAGGATCTTGCGGGGGTAATTTATTTCTTGCAGTTTTTTGGCCAGATTCTCTGCTTGGGTGTCATACTCTGTTCTTGTGGAGCAATTACGCTGAAAACGTAAAAACTGTCCGAAGGGTAAATTTTCTTTTAAGGATCTCTGATGGAAGCTACTGAATTATAGTAGTGAATTGCGATCTGTAGATTTTTGATACACTGTTGTTTCAATTCTTGCTCCTCTTCTTGAAAGTTTTGAGTCTAGGAAGGTTGCAGTGTCCTTGCTGGATTCGGACGTGAATCTTAAGTATGGGTTCTGCATGTTCAGCCATTCTATGAATTCTTTCAATGTGGCTTTGTTGCCTTCAAAGAGCATCAAGGCGTCATCAATATAACGTCGCCAGCTCAGGATGTTCTTAATGA
This sequence comes from Ambystoma mexicanum, assembly GCF_040938575.1. Lineage (NCBI taxonomy): Eukaryota > Metazoa > Chordata > Amphibia > Caudata > Ambystomatidae > Ambystoma > Ambystoma mexicanum. Next base: position 1,121,943,387 of record NC_090937.1, on the reverse strand, counting down.
AGGGATTAGTCTGATGATAAATGACTTTCTCTTCAAATTCTGCTACATATAAGTTTGCTATAGGTGGAGCGAATGTAGCCCCCATAGCTGTCCCAGATATTTGTTCAAAAAATCTATTGTCCAGCAAGAAGTAGTTCTTAGTCAAAGCAATTTCTGCTAATTGCATAATGAAAACAATTGGTATCTGTATTTCTGGTCTCTTAGCATATAGTGTCTTCTCCATAACTTTCAGTGTCTCACCTTGCGGTATTCTTGAATATAAAGACTCTCTATCCATGGTTACAATGTAGATATCATCATTAGGTAGTACCAGATTTTCTAAATAGTTAAGGACAGCAGTGGTGTCCTTAGTGTACGATTTCATATGTACAACCTCATCTTTAAGGAAGAAGTCGGCGAATTGGGACAGAGGTTCCAATATGGAGCCGATCCCTGACACTATTGGACGTCCTGGAATTGGTGTGGTGTTCTTATGTATTTTTGGTAGTGCGTAGAACGCCAGACATTTTGGATATTTTGGAGAGAGGAAGTCTGCCTCTTTTTGGCTGATGTACCCTTCTGCTAGGCCTTCTTCAATGATCGGATCAAACATTCTCCTTAGTGATTCCGTGGGGTCACCTCCAAGCTGCCTGTATGTTGTTCTATCAGTGACCAAAGTTTGACCATTGATTGATAGTCCTTTTTGTCCATCAGGACAATGGCTCCCCCTTTGTCCGCCTGCTTGATTATGATCTGGTCGTTGTTCTGTAGTTCCTTCAAAGCCTGATGTTCCTTTTTCTTGAGGTTGAAGAATGGATGACTCTATTCCTTCTTGATCTCTTCAATCTTTTTTAGTAAAGCTTTTTCGAAGGTGATAGACTCTTGCGTGATTGAGTGTGAAGGGGGTAGTACTGTCATTTATTATGGAGGTTGGTGACTCCCTGATTGGATGGAGATATGTTATCCATGAAGAATTGTTTTAGGCGTATCTTCCTCATCAATTGTGTCACCTCGATGCGTAATTCGAAGGGATCGTGTTTGCTGGTAGGGACAAATGAAAGTCCCTTTTGTAGGACTTCCAGTTGCTCTTGACTCAGTGTTATGTCAGATAAATTCACTACCAAGGATTGTTCCACCGGTATGTCTTGGTTTCTAGTGTTCTGTCACTGATTCATGATTCTTGGGCGTTTTGGACGTACCATCCTCTCCCTCTGTTGCGAGTGACCTGTGGCGATTGGTTTTGCCACCATCCTCTGGACTTTCCACTGCCTCTGGGCTGTTGAAAACCCTGTGCATTTCCTCATTTGCTTTGCTGTTGGTCGTCAAATCTCATGGCTCTAGCTGTCTCGTGTTGTCTTTGTCCGAACCACTGCTGGAAAAGTTCCAATTATTTGGTCTTGGTCTATTATTTCGCTGGTATGGTCGACCCCTCTTTTGTCCGGTCTGCTGGTTCTGGTTGCTGTTCTTTTCTGTTTCCTCATAATATTTATCCGTGATGTAGGGATATTTCTTCTCATGCATGAACACTGTGATGTCTTTCTTTAGTTTGGTGATTTTCTTGTTAAGGTTGAATTCTTTGAATTCCTTAATTGTTGCGTCGAATGCTTCCATGCTTTTTAAGTAATTCTGTAGGATCATTTTTGTGGCTAGAGCGTCTTGTTTCGCTATGATTTCTGTCATGAGCTTTTCAGAGACTGTCGTTGCTGTATTGATTATGAGGATTAACCAGTCCCTAGTGCATTTGTTTGCTATGAAGCTCCAATATTTTCTGAATTGTATCTGGTCTAAAAAGATATGTGGGTCAATTCTCATTATTAAACCATTGGGAGCTGTTTGTGACCTCAAATATTCTGTCATGATGGCGCCATGAAGTTCTGTTCTTATAAATTGTTTTCGTAGAACCTCTAGTTCATTCCATTCATCGCCCTTAGGTTGTAGGCTCGTCTGTTCTTCGATCCCTAAAATGGAGGGATTGGCAAGTATGCCCTCCACCAATTCTTCTGCATACGCTAGAAACTTTGCTTCCGCCATGTTAGTATCGCCTTTTTTGTTGATTTTTTTTGGTTTTCTGTAGTCATGTACCTCTTGACCCTGATCGGTGCTGCTATTCAGTCTGTTTTTTAAAGTGTCCTTACCTAGTACACTGACTCACGGTGTAATCACACTGCTCGAAGAACAGTAAATACAATTAGAGTTACGTGAGTATCTGGATTCTGTCTCCCCCCTGTACATTTCAACACATCACGAGCAGAATCTGTTTTGTTAAAAATAATTTAAACTTATAGCTTGAGTCCTTAGCTTTGATTGCATGTCCCTAATGAGGAAAGGAATCTGTTCCAGGTTTTTTATCCAGGAAACAGACAATGGGGTACTTACCCTGTCCTGGCTCACTACTTTCCTGCAGTTACTAAAAAGAGGTGCATGCCCTTGGGAGTCAACAAATGTATTTATTCATGTTGCTAACCCTGATTTATAAGAAAAATCACAGCGATAGTTGGTCCAGAATCACTAGGTACAATTCCTGCTGCATACTAAAAACACGATGGAAAGTCTTTGCCAAGCTCATATATTGCTTCCTTACGAGACAAGTGGATCAGGACATCACCCTGAGCCTATATTCGTCAACCGGTTTCAGCGGGGGAAGACGGTTTGCCGCTTTCTTCAGGACTATAGAGATATTTTTTACACTCTATACATTCATAAATAGACAGTAATAACAATTCTCTGTCTTTCAATTTCTTTGTCTGGATCCGGTACGTTCCATTTTTAGATGGGACATCTCATCTGTATTTCAGCTCCCTGTAAGGGAAAATGCACACATCAGGGGCCTTGAAGTATTATGACTACTGTACACTCTGTGATACTCTTATCGATGCGGTTTCTTACCGCTATCTGTTGTCTATTGTGGTAAGCCATCAGTTCGGATTTTTCTGTTCCTCTCAGGATTTATGGTCTCTATTAAATAAAGAACTCCTGGTCAGGTATATTTTGTAAACACAATGTACAATACTAATAAACAGTATGGACGTAGATTTCTCTTTACTGAAGAGTGTCCTTCATTTGCAGAATGGACACGAGTTGTAGCAGTAAAAGAGCAAACAAACAAAAACACATGAAACGGAATCTCCCAAGACATTGGGCCTCATTACGTTCTCGGCGGTAGCCATGCCGCTATTGGCGGCATGGCTGCCGCTGAAATCGCGTTGGGTTCCCAGAATAGGGAATTATTGGGCCATTCCGAGTTTGGAGGGCCCAGTAATTCCTCCCTCCAGGAACCCGGGCCCGGACTTCCCCATTCCAGTTTCAGCCCCCATAGGGCTGAATGGGAATGGGAGAGGGAGCAAACAACGGGCCAATTACGAGTGGCCCGTTGTTTGCTCCCTCTACCCCTCACGGGACCCGGTAAGGACACCTGGTTTTACCTTGAAATTAATATAGAAACACGTAACATGTTTATTTGATTTGAATTTCTTCCAATTATATCGGAGAAAAGTGTGCCATTGTCATCGCTTCTCGAGTACCACGAGAAGCCAACACTTCACATATATTCTAGTCTGGTAGCACAGACTCAACAAGGTGCACCTAAATCTAGTTAATTCAACGTGCATAGTAAGAGGAAATCACTAAAATGACTGATTTAGAATAAGAGTGAGTGCACCTTCACATTCCATCCTTCAGGTATATTTTGACCCACCTATGTTCCATGAGTCCAATATCAGGTTGGTTACTTAATTGTTGTCTCACTTACCGTCACTTGGATTGTGTCAATGCACGGTATTCACATCTATTCTTGTTTTTTCTTTCACAGGTCTTGTGTGGCGGGGCTGTTATTCCTGCAGAGCGTAAGAAAATAATGCTGTTGAAGATAAGTATCCTAGGTGCTCCCCCCAAGAAGCCTCCGTCATCGTGGACAAACATGTCCGTGTCGGGTTTCAATCTGGTGGGTGCTACACTTCCCCGGCCAGTGTTATTTTCTTACGCTCTGCAGGAATAACAGCCCCGCCACACAAGACCTGTGAGAGAAAAAACAAGAACCTGGAGTTCTTTATTTAATAGAGAGGCCCCTGATGTGTGCATTTTCCCTTACAGGGAGCTGAAATACAGATGAGATGTCCCATTTAAAAATGGAACACGCCAGATCCAGACAAAGAAATTGAAAGACAGATAATTGTTATTACTGTCTATTTATGAATGTGTAGAGTGTAAAAAATAAATATAAAATGACAATATTAATCCATGCAGTCAGTAGATGCCAAAAGAGAAGCAACAATAAATGTTCATGCATAGGGATAAATGGCATTAAATGTCAATGCCTAGGAATTAATAGTCTATATTTTAACCATTGTTCATGAGTTAATGATAGACAGTGATAAGGGAAATTAATGGAAAAGGAATGAGAAGTAAACACTCTTTAGATCAGTGGTGGCATATCCATCACAAGGCCTAATGCTGGTCCCGGCAGTTTGGCAAAATGCACCTGCTTTCTGGATAGGCTTATGTCCATGCCACGAATGTTCTCACAACATGGATGCAGGTTTCCATCCCGTAAATCTGGAGTCCCTCCTTTATGCATGCCAGTTCTTCTATCATCTTCCCCCCTTCATGATCCAGGGGATTCCAGTCCAGGGGACTCCACTCTGGGGGCCTGCTCCGTCGACACCTGGTTCCAGGGTCGCTAGTGAAGAAAACGAGTTAGAAATCTAAATTAGAAGAGAAACAAACAGGTCAAGTATCAAGCAAAATTATCCTTTTATTTGTCGTATCTCCCCTTGCAATTACCTGGAAATAAATGTGTGCATTAAACAACATACAACAATATAATTTTTAACTACATCTCCCTTTGCAACCACCTGGAAACAAATATGTGCATTATATAACATATAAATATCCAATTTACAGCCCCATCTCCCTTTCCATTTACTTTGCAAACAAATATGCTTATTATGTGGATTTCTAGCTACAATATTTTTTACTTTTATTTTATTTTGTATCTCTTTTTTACACACCATACACTCATACTTTCATGCACACCTACTTGCCTGTTTTGGTGAATTCTTTTCATCCTGTTGTACACTACATATCTCACTACCATTTCCTGATCTATTAATCTTCATCCCTTATAGAACCCTTACACCTGTCATTCTCTACTGGTTTCTCCAGTCTGTTCCAACCTCCTAATATCATGTTTTAGGTGGAACGACTTTATCTGGGTCATATGGGCAAAGTGTTCCACGGCCAGACCTCCTTCCTTCTGCATGATCCTGTAGACCACAGGTGAAAACTTGTCCCCAGTTTTGTATGGGCTGCGCCAGAATGCTAGATATTTGGCATTTTTATTTTTGCCCTTTACAAAATTGAATTTGAACACTTGGTCGCCCAATTCATATTCCCTCACAGATGATTTTCTATCATAGTATGATTTGTCACTTTCCAGCGTCCTTTCCAGATTTTGCTGTGCAAACTCAAATGCGTACTGAAAGTGTTTTCTTAGCTCTTCCACATATTCACGAATTGTGGATGCATTCGCCAGCACTTGTTCATTAGTCACATACAATAAATGTTGGCAAAACCATTTTCCTGCCTGTCATAATTTCATGTGCTTGAGGCCTGTGGATTTTGATGGTGTTCACCTAATGGCCATTAGCAACAAAGGGAGTCACAAATCCCAGCTGGACCCTGCTTTGGCCACAAAGTTTTTCACAATGTCAGTTAAGAAATTACAGATCAAACAGAACAGTGTGCTAAGAGCAGCCTTGAACATCCCAGAAAAGACCATATATCACCACCCAGATAAAATGTACACTGGCTGCCTATTCGAGAGTGCATTCTGTTCAAAACACTTAACATAAGTCACAAATGCCTCTTGAACACTGCACCAAGATACCTGTCCCGAAAGTTTATCAAATTGCAAACCATCAGACCCACCCGGTCCGCCCACTTGCACCTCCTTTCCACCCCTAGATTCAGATTGCAAATAGAAGGGGGCTCAGTTTCACGGTTGTGGCTGCTAAGCACTGGAATGCCCTTCCACTACCACCAAGATCAGAACATTAATCCTGGACCTTACGCATATGTCTCAAAACCTGGCTCTTCTCACAAGACTTACAATTGTATTTTAGCCCCCAATTACTTACTGTACAGTTGAATTACCATGTGTCTGGACAATGTAACTACGCTCTATATAAGTTGTGTTTTCTGTATTATTTGCAAAGTATTGCTCATGGTAACCAGCCCCTGGATGGCTTGGTGTGCTTTACAAATTCCAAAATAAATAAATAACTGGGTCTATTGGAACGTTCCACACTACCAGAAGAAAATGTCTGATAGGAAATATGCAGTTTCCTTTCACTCCCAAGATTACCCACATCTTAGTCATCACTGTACTAGTAAAATGACTTCCACTGTCAGATTATATCCTTTGATGTTAGCCAAATCTGGAAAATATAGGATTTACTAACAAGGTAGCCGATGTATGCGTTTTGCAGTCAGGTGCTGGAATGTGCTCCAACCATTTGGACATTAGACAGGTGACTGTCAGCATTTATCTGTTTCCTTGTGCTGACTTTTGTAATGGGCTAATGAAATCTATTTGTAAATCTGACCAGGGAAGAGTCAGACTTCTCTTTATAAGTGGTGCCCTATGTGTTGGGGATGCAGGCTGAAATTGCGAACAAACCAAACAACCTTGCGTATTCAACTCTACATCTTGTCATATGTGTGGCCAATGAGCATATTCTTTCCATGTTTCCAATGTTTTCTGTGAACCACTATGCCCCACGGTTATTGCACCATGGGCATGATGTAGCATCAACCCCTGAAATGATAAAGAGACCATCGACTACATTTGGCCTGCGATGGACTCCTGAACCATCATTAATCTTGCATCGAATTCTCTTTTTGTTCTTTAACAACACCCTCAGCTCTTCTCTCCCTTTGCAATCCTCCTCTGCCAAAGGCTTTTGTTCTGCATCTAACAAATTGTTATAGAACAGACCTAAAATAGGGTTTACTTTTTGTGTATTGACGAAGTCCTGATCAGGGATATCAAAACTCCATTGCGCCTCAGGCTGATCACTTCTTCCCTGATACTTGGGCCGTGTTACTGCATCCACCTGGATTTCACCAATAGGTGCTCAATAGGAAATATTTCCCCCAGAACAGTCCCAATCTTAGATAATTGATCTGCTTTGTCATTCCCCTGTTTGTCTTACCCTGGTATTTTCAGGTGGTCTCGTATGTTTCTCCAGTGAATGATCATGTAATTCTCTGAAACCAGCTTATCAATGGCCTGAATCAGTTGTCCATGTTTGAGTGGCTTCTTGTTATATGTGACCATTCATCTCAACTTCCACCTCAGCAAATATTCTACAAAACTGTTCCAGGCAGAATCAGAGTCGGTAACTAAAACTATTCCTTTAAATTCATTTTCATTTTCACTGGCTGTAGAAATTGCCTTATAGATGGCAGCTAAATCTGCAACTTGACTACTTTTGGTACCTAGTTTCATGCTCACTCTTAGAACACAGCCACTTCTGACCTATACATTCCCTATTCCGGGCCAGCAATTATTTTTCAAAATCACTCCCCACATGGTATGCATATCCATCCACATACACAGTTGTGGGATATTTGTACATTTTGTCATTGGAGGACTTGTCTGGGGATTGTTCAAATTCGGCCACATGTGTTTCTAACTCTGTAATATTTTTAGCACTCACTGATGCACAGTTATGTAAATCTGCCAGCTCTTGGGCTACTGGGCTGTTTTTATTCTGTCCATATCTAACTTCCACTGGGAATCCCTGCAATAGCAATGTCCATGATTTGATTGTTGAGAGAGCTAAGTTCCTTGATTTGATTATTTTACTGTGTAAAAATTGAAGGGGCTGGTGATTTGTTTCTACAATTACTTGCTCCCCTTGAATAATGGGGTGCAAAGGCTGTAATGCCCAAACCGTGGTCAGCAGTTATTTTTCACATTCACAAAATGTTGTTTCAACCTGTGAGAATGCTTTGTTTGCATATGCAATGATTTGTTGGAATCATGCTTTCACTATAAAACTGCTGACATACACTGATCTGTGAACCCTATTTCTATGAAAAAATCTTGGTTCTTCTTTGGATAAGCTTTTCTCAGACAATTTTTTAGTTTGGCATCTGCCTTACAATGTTCCTTTCCCCAATTTCCAGGGCACTCTCTGCTTTAATAGTTTTGTCAATGATTGTGTAATTTCTGTGTATCCTTCAATGAATTTCCTGGTTTACCCGGTCATCCCTAATACACTTATCAAGCTTTTCAAGTTTGTGGGAACTTTTAATTTTTGGATGGCCTCAACCTTTTTATTTTGTGGGTTTAACCCTTGCTCTGTCAATTCATGTCCCAAAAAACTTACCCCTTTCATGCACCATTGCACTTTTCCAATGACACCTTGCCCCAGACTTTTGCAACTGGCTGAGTACATGTCTAATTTCATTGAAGTTGCTTTTTATGGCTTCATTTTTAATCAGGGCATTATCTACCTAGTCAGTAAACCACACCAGATGTGGTTTACTGACTGCAGGATTAAACCAGGGAGGGGGGATGGCCCCTCCAAAAACTACTGCACCAACGCGACACATACCTAAATTGGATGTAAACTAGGATCGCTGGCGCAAGAGGTTGAACCCAAAGCAAATACCCACAAACTTCACCATAATCTACATAGACCACAGTTCCCCTCTCAGCTGCATCCAGGAGAGCTTTGTTCAGGAAGGTGCCAAACACACCTGCTATTGATATTTCTGAAGGGAATACGATTCAATGCATTCTGTAGTCCATTAAACATAAAAGCAAACATATTTTGCATGTCTTTGGCCAGGGGCACTCACCAATATCCTGCTGGAAGATCTAAGGTAGAAAAGTCCGTTGACCCTCATACCTGTTCAATGCCTTGGTAAATTAATGGGAGCGGCCATCTTGACACCGGCACCTTCTTATTTTGCACCCTCAAGTCTGCACACAACCACCATTGGCCGTTGGGCTTCAGCACACCTAAAACAGGGGGGTTTGAGGTACTGTGGATAGGTCTAATAATTTCTCCAGACATTTTTAATTATTACTGCAAGGGACTCCAAACAGGCCAAGGGTAGCCTATATTGTCACACACATACAGGCTCCCTACCATATTCAACTGGCAGAATCCCAATATGCAAATCAGTAAGCCCGCAATCATGGGCGTCTTTGGCAAATACCTCTTTGAAGTCCATGAATATTTTCCTCAATTGGTTTGTCTCTTCCTCATTGGTGCAATCATCTGAAGCTTGAATTTGTTCCTCTACCACTTTAGAGAATTCTTGAAATCCTCTAAAGGAGAGAATGCTGTGCATGCTTCTAGGTTTGTGGCAGTGTCTCTTTGCAGAGATGACACCCTCAAATATCTTAAAAAAACAAAAGACCAAGTACGCAACAAGGTCACTCAGCCGCTCTCCAAAAAACCAAATCCGGGTAAAATTGATAATGCAAATTTTTCAAAAGTTTAATGTATTTCCGAAAATATATGTTCACATATAATAACCACGATGGTCCATTGATTTTTCAAAAAAAGAGTTTTTATCAACAAGTAGTTGCGTAAAAGCATAATAATCCGCCTCGTGGTGTGAGGCGTTGCTAATGTTTATTTAGCGAGGAAGGAAAAGCCACTTAGCATCTCATATCAGACCAAAACATTTGCCAATGCATTTCGGATTCATATATCCTTCTTCAGGGCGAGTCTGCAAATAGTACATGTGTCATTCCATAATATTCCAAAATTAGTGTATTGACAATAATCATATGAATAAAGTAAATAACATACCAATAGTTGTGGTGGTGGAAAAGGTCAAGATTGATAGATGCGGATAACAGGAAACAGAAAAAGAAGAAACCAGCAGTGAGAAGGCTGATGCATATGAGATTGACAGAAGTAAGAAGTTCGAATAGCATTTACCTGACTGAGTGATAAAATGCTTGCATACGTGGTGGCTTGGTGTGCGAAAACATGTAGACGGCAGTGAACTGCCCGGGAAAATGTCAGCGCCGTAGCGCAGCCTTCGGAATGGGCTGAAATGTAATAAAAGTACCATGAGCTATAGAAGCAGACAGGTACGATCAGTGTAGAAAAATCTTTAAGAAGGCTTACCGTGAGACCAGCGAGCGGTGGAACTGTCCCTCTCGCTAGCTCGCCTGAAACTGCGGTGCACGCATCGGCGCGTTGTCAAGACAACGCCTCTTAAATATTCCACGTGACCGCGCTCCCGAAGGACACGCGGCTAGAAATAACAGACTGTGTGTGGATCTCCGGAAGGGAGTGCAAAGTAAAAAATTAATTATCTTTCTATCAAAAGGTGATCACGGAATAATGGTGACTCAAAAATATAATAATGTAATTAATGGAAAACATGGAAACAGAAGAAATACTGACATTTGAAGCAGAAGAAAAGAAGAGTAAAGACAAGCGATGGCAAGAGGTGTGAAAGTAAGATGGCAACTAATAAGGTGCCCAATCTAGGAACGGGCTACTAAATATGTTAAGCACAGTATACATGATATTAGTAACACATAGTTGTGGAATTACACTCTAAAATTACAATCGACATACAATATGCAGTGTCGAACAGTGACGACACCAAAGAGAGTAACACTGATGGCACAAGCCTCCCCACTGCTATGGTGGCGCAAAACGCCACCTTGGGTCCCAGACAATTGTCCAGGAGACGTAGCGGGGAGGACATAAATAGATCAGTCACATGGAAATTCACAGTATATAATAGCTAGAAACATGTCCATAAAATCAAAGAAAAATTATAGAAAACACTGATAATTAATCTCCTCGTTCATTCCATGGGGAACCAAACTCCCAAGTTTGTCGATCCAAAATGTCTCTCTTCGGTTCAACCGCTGGTTCAAATCTTCGTGAGGATTATTCTTAGTCAGTACCTCCAAGATCACAAATCTGATTTGGGTCAAATTATGACCATTCTCCATCCAGTGGCGGCCTACAGCAGAGTTGGTGTTAGCAGTCCGGATGCATGAGCGATGCTCATTCCACCTCATTTTAGCCATTCTTGTGGATTGACCCACATAGAATTTTCCACACGGGCATTTAATGCCGTAGATTATATTGGTGCTATCACAAGTACCATAGTTCTTGAGCGGAATCTTTTCCCCTGTTCTGGGATGGTTGATAAAATCTCCTTTAATTACTGAATTACAATTGGTGCAGTGGAGACAAGGGTATGTCCCAGTGCGTTGGGTTACAGATTCTTTCAAGGGGGGTCTAGTATATACCAGTTCATCTCTCAGGTTCCTGCTACGTTGATAGGCAAATACCGGTAATTCAGTGAATAAACTTTGTACTCGGACATCATTCTTCAAAATCCCCCAGTGCTTACTAATGGTTTTCTTAATCCTGCTGCTCTGAGTTGAAAATTTAGAAACAAATACTCGTGTTTTTAGTTCTCTCTTATTTCTGGGATTTTGGGTAGATAACAAAGTTTCTCGTGTCAGGGTACTGACCCTATTTGATGCTATGTCGAGTTCTGTTTGTTTATAGCCCCGGGCTAGAAATTTCTCTTTCATAATCTGTTGTTGGACTGCACAATCCTCGGGGTCGCTAACAATCTTCTTAACCCTAAGCAGTTGACTGTATGGAAGATTCTTGAGTAAACTGGGCTGGTGAAAACTCAAGCGGTGTAACAGATTGTTACGGTCTGTCGGTTTCCGGAAGATTGAGGTACTGTAAGATGTAGTCTCTCTCTTGATGCAGACATCCAAAAAGGTAATCGTATCCTGTGAAACCTCTCTAGTGAATTGGATGCGTTGATCAATACTGTTGAGATAATCAAAGAAGGTGTCAAAGGCCGTCTTGGTGCCCCTCCACACTCCAAAGATATCATCGATGTAGCGAGTCCATAGGCGGATGTCATTTTTCCAAAGTTGATTACTCAGCACATTATCAGTCTCAAATTTATACATAAAGCTGTTGGCGTATGAGGGTGCCATTGTTGCCCCCATAGATGTTCCAGAAGTTTGTAAGTAGAACCGATTACGGTACTGAAAGTAGGAATTTTCTGATATGAATTGTAAGAGGGCTAATAGAAACTCCTTTTGTGCTCGTATGTCAGGTGCTTGTAGCAGTAGCCATTCCACAGCTTCTAATCCTAGATCAGTGTTACTCTCTTTGGTGTCGTCACTGTTCGACACTGCATATTGTATGTCGATTGTAATTTTAGAGTGTAATTCCACAACTATGTGTTACTAATATCATGTATACTGTGCTTAACATATTTAGTAGCCCGTTCCTAGATTGGGCACCTTATTAGTTGCCATCTTACTTTCACACCTCTTGCCATCGCTTGTCTTTACTCTTCTTTTCTTCTGCTTCAAATGTCAGTATTTCTTCTGTTTCCATGTTTTCCATTAATTACATTATTATATTTTTGAGTCACCATTATTCCGTGATCACCTTTTGATAGAAAGATAATTAATTTTTTACTTTGCACTCCCTTCTGGAGATCCACACACAGTCTGTTATTTCTAGCCGCGTGTCCTTCGGGAGCGCGGTCACGTGGAATATTTAAGAGGCGTTGTCTTGACAACGCGCCGATGCGTGCACCGCAGTTTCAGGCGAGCTAGCGAGAGGGACAGTTCCACCGCTCGCTGGTCTCACGGTAAGCCTTCTTAAAGATTTTTCTACACTGATCGTACCTGCCTGCTTCTATAGCTCATGGTACTTTTATTACATTTCAGCCCATTCCGAAGGCTGCGCTACGGCGCTGACATTTTCCCGGGCAGTTCACTGCCGTCTACATGTTTTCGCACACCAAGCCACCACGTATGCAAGCATTTTATCACTCAGTCAGGTAAATGCTATTCGAACTTCTTACTTCTGTCAATCTCATATGCATCAGCCTTCTCACTGCTGGTTTCTTCTTTTTCTGTTTCCTGTTATCCGCATCTATCAATCTTGACCTTTTCCACCACCACAACTATTGGTATGTTATTTACTTTATTCATATGATTATTGTCAATACACTAATTTTGGAATATTATGGAATGACACATGTACTATTTGCAGACTCGCCCTGAAGAAGGATATATGAATCCGAAATGCATTGGCAAATGTTTTGGTCTGATATGAGATGCTAAGTGGCTTTTCCTTCCTCGCTAAATAAACATTAGCAACGCCTCACACCACGAGGCGGATTATTATGCTTTTACGCAACTACTTGTTGATAAAAACTCTTTTTTTGAAAAATCAATGGACCATCGTGGTTATTATATGTGAACATATATTTTCGGAAATACATTAAACTTTTGAAAAATTTGCATTATCAATTTTACCCGGATTTGGTTTTTTGGAGAGCGGCTGAGTGACCTTGTTGCGTACTTGGTCTTTTGCTTTTTTAGTTGAATTTGAATTTGGGTGTCTCCTTATTTATCTCAGCTGGCTCCCTTTTACAATCTTTGGACAAGAAATCACATAAGAAACTAATTTTTTGAAAAATCAATATTTGAGTAAGGATTATATCCTTGAGTGGTGCCCACTTCTTTGCTGCTACCCTCAAATATCTTGCCACATTAGCCTCCATTTCAATTAGCTGTTTTTCCTTTTCATATTCTCCAACATGTAACAGGATGCAAGCGTCCTGATGACACACACCACATCCTTTGATTCATAAGGGTATACAGACTAAATCCTGAAAATCCCCTTTGGTGGAGAATCTAAGGACTCAGGCAGTTCATCCTGTGAAGAGACATAGCTTTCAGGGATGTTTCCAATAAGTGGGCTATTTAGATCAGCAGTGTAGTGTGATTCTTGCACTGCCATCCCTAATGCTGTACATTCTTCCAAGTGAATGTCTTGTTATTCACCAGTAATCGAATGGGGCCATCCCCAATTTCTACTAATGGTGTATATTTACAGTCTAGCCCCTGCTGTCTCATGGATTTATTGAGATCTACAAATGCATCGGTCCCTTTCATCTGTTGTCCCTCTTTCTGTAAAGAGGTTCTCTGAATCTGGAGCTGGCACACTGGAGCATCAAGGCAAAGAATGTTTGCAAATTTATTTTTCAGATCATTTTTAGATACAAAGGGAACGCTATCGCACCTGGGACCCCATAAAAGACCACAAAAACACAGAATGAAATCCGATAAAGGAAAACAAAGCTACTAAGAAAAAAAGAAAGCATGAAGGAGAAAAGAAGGTACGGCACACCATAAATAAATTAAACAGGAAAATGAATACAGGTTGCAAAACAAAAACACACAACAGGCCCTGTTTCGTTTCAGTGCCTTGCACCAAAGTAAGTCAACATTTGAAAATCCCTACTTGATTACATTACTCTCCAGGAGTACGGGGACACCCATTTGGTAAATATTGTTTCATAGATTTGTGCACCAACCAGTCTATATTCTGAGAGTATAGCCCTGTCAGATGTCCCATTTGTTTTCTATTGCCAGATTGCATGTTACATGCATGTGCAACCCTGCATTCTTTATGCACCGACAGAATGGCAATCTGAGAAGCTGCCACCAGTCATTCCATGTGATTCTAAGAAACCTCATGGGATTCTTTTTTTCAATGTCTAAATGCACAAATACCTCTAAAGTTACATAGAAGCAAATGGTAACGTGTAATGTCTTGCGATTCTATAGTCTCACATACATGCATGTAAGACCGGTGCCATTTGTGTGAGGGTTCGCCTTGGTGGCTGGACTTCTGAACACCAGAAATGCATCGTGGACAAGTATGGTTTACGGATACATGTTTAAGCCAAATTTCATTTGGGAGATATGTTCAGGTCCCCATCTGAGACAGAATCACAACCTAAGAAGAAGATCTATGAGTGTAGTAAGAAACCGTGATCTAATGCCAGGGTGGTTCTGCAGTAGGGCAAATCTAGGTGTCTGCCTATGGTGCCATGAGCAGTGGGCACATGAGCATGTAAGCTTAACCCCGGTTTAAAAGGCCCACCAGTGTAGTTCTTTTCATTAGTGAAATACAGAGACACGGATGAAATCACTTTCCTTCTGTGTGCCATGGGCCATGAAACATCTGGTTAGGTTATGAAGTCCTCTCACGTGCATGATATTTGCCTTACGAAGCCTAAATAAAACAGCAACAATAAACCTCCTCTATCTTTTTTCAGGGGCACTGAAACATCTGCTCACATATCTTCTTCTGCTTGCACGGAAACAAGCTGCGTGTTGCCCTGGCCTGGATCCAGTCACAATCTGTGCCAAATATTTTAACCCAGGAGCGAAGTTCCACTGACTTCAGGATAAATGCACACAGGCCTTTAAGAAATAGGAAACGTACCAAAATGTCACCCCTAACACTGCGACCATGCATTACTGCGCCTTTGCGCCATCCTAATATCCTGACCCCTCCACTGCACTGACTAATAGGAGTGGGGTTTGAGGGCTGTCCCCCACTCCCCTTAGTCAGTATAGTGCGGGTTGGGGATTGCGGGGCACAATAAAGAAAACATGTTTTCTTTTTAAAAAGGACTCTGCGACACCAGTTCAGACCCACGTTAGTGGGAGAGAACTGATGCCTTAGGTATGTAGGAGAGACAGCGACACACACGGAAGTGTGCTGCCGAAAAGGTAAGTGAGTATGGGGGAGGTGGGTAGGGGGATGCAGAGCACAGTGATGTGTGTGATCACTGCACTGTGCCATAATGGGAGTCAGCAATTTGAAAGTGGACATTATGGGCAGTGCAGTGATCACATAGATCCAACAAATGCACATTAAAGACTCTGGATCCCCCTTAAAATGGAAAGAGGCAAATAATACCACTGTTGTGCCCAAAGTGCTGATTTAATGGAGAAACATACATATCTTCTTTGTCTATTGTTCCTTCCAAACTGTGTTTTCAGCTTTCTGTTGCTATTTCCTTACAATGGCCTATCTGTGCCCTCCGTCTACTCGCCTCTTCTCGATCATCACCCCACCTAGTGCTAACCACTCCTTTTCATCCTGCGCCGTTTCATGTGGATGCCTTTGCCCTATTATGTCCCTCTGTCTTCCTTTGTTAATCTTTCTAAAAGATAATTTTTTAAACTGCAGCTAAATGTACGAGATGACACTTTCTTGTTTTCCCCTAACGAAAATCTAATTCTGTTAGGCACACATTACCGTGGAGGCTGGTGTATTGTGGGCGGCTGGGCAGCCACCCTCCCCTTGTTAGCTGTCTTTCACTTGTTTCATAATGTGAAGGGAATTGCACTTGCAAGGAATCTAAAACTATTCAGATAATTTACAATTGCAAAGACTGATGCTCCCTCACACTGTGTGCCTCAGGTGTCAATACCCATTTTTGGAGTCTAGTACTCAATGAGGTATTTGGATGAATTATTACGGGTGGAAAATGCGCATGTAATACTTCATCCAATGGCATTTCCTCCACGTTACGTTACCTCTACACTCAAGATTCAGTGGTGCAGAAAAGTGGCAGTAAAGTGGAGGTAATGCTAATGGAGTTACTCCAACAGTACCGGAGCAGGCACCACCGAAGATAGTGTGTATATATGTTATAATTGTGGACAATATTACAGATAGTAATTTCCATTTCCAGGGCACCCTCTGCTTTATTAGCTTGGTCAATGGTTGTGTAATTTCTGTGTATCCTTCAATACATTTCCTGTTTTACCCTGTCATCCCTAATACACTTTTCAAGCTTTTCAAATTTGTGAGATCTTTTAATTTTTGGATGACCTCAACCTTTTTCTTTTGTGGGTTTTATCATTGCTCTGTCAATTCATGTCCCAAAAATGTTACCCTTTTCCTGCACCATTGTGCTTTTCCAATGACAACTTTGCCCAGCCTTTTGAAACTGGCTGAGTACATGTCTAATTTCATTGAAGTGGCTTTTTATGGCTTCATTCTTAATCAGGACATCATCTACATTGACTACAGTTTCCCTCTCAGCTGCAACTCACTTACACTATTGAAATACCTGAAGGGAGTACGATTGCACGCATTCCGTAGTCCATTAAACGAAAAGGGAAACAGATTGCGTATGTCTTTGTTCAGGGGCATGCTCCAATTTCCTGCTGTAAGATCTAAGGAAGTAAAGACCCTTGACCCTTGTACCTGCAAGGCCTTGGTCAATTAATGGGAGTGGCCACCTTGGCATGGCACCCTCTTATTTAGCTCTCTCAAATCTGCACACAACCACCATTGGCCGTAGGGCTCCAGCACACCTAATCTAGGGGTGTTTGAGGTACTCTGAACAGGACTAATATTTTGCTGGACTCTATATTTTTCATTATTTCTGCCAGGGACTGCAAACAAGCCAAGGGTAGCTTTGGCCTCCTGCAATATTCCTCTGGCAGTGTCGCAACATGCAGATCAGTAAGCCCGCAATCATGGGAGTCTTTAGCACATACCTCCTTGAAATCCATGAATATTTTCCTCAATTGGTTTCTCTCTTCCTCATTGGTGCAAGCATCTGCAGCTTGAATTTGTTCCTGTACCACTTTTAGGAATTCTGGGAAATCCACTAAAGGAGAGAATTCTGTGCTTTCTTCTAGTTGTGTGGCAGTGTCTCTTTGGAGAGATGCCACCCTCAAATATCTTGGCACATCAGCTTCCATTTCAATTTGCTGTTTTTATTTTTCATATTCACCCAGCTGAAACAGGATGCAATCGTCCTGATGGCAACCCACCACATCCTGAATTGCACTATTCGGGAAGTTAACACATGTAGGTAAGTGTAGAGAATTCCACCAATATTTGTCCAACCTAAGTAATTTAAATACATCTGAGTTCCAATTCACATACATTCTCTAATGTTTAGGCCATCTTTTCTTGAACAGGCTCCTTCATCAGAGACTACTTCAGCTGCAGAAATCGCGGTCATATCCATGATTGTCCGTGTGAGGGCCTGGGGTTGCCAAGCCCCGGGGGAATAAGATGTGGACACAGTATATGCTTGTAGGGATGCATTGTCCTGTTGGCAGGCATTTGCCCTTATTTATTCGCTCTCCATATGTATGGCATGACACTCCTCGCCATGCTGCTGTTATGGGTCACATTACCTCATCACATCCCTCCCCAGATTGGATAGCAACATAACATCAGTTTAGGAATACAAAAGTCAACTTTGAATACTCTTACGGTTACCCAGCTCATCGGTTCCTGAACTAGAGAATCACTAACAATTCAACACACATATTGTAACTAGCTGCACAATTCATTGTGCTTTAGAAATAACACACCTGCAACACTGTGATTCAGGCAGACTATTCTCAGAGTATGTGCATGTTTGAAGTATAACGGATTAGTACATTTTTGTACGCCATTTCTGAAGATACATTGAGCCGTAATGTCACTCAAAGGAAAGGTTGGCAATTTACTGTGTGTATTTATGTACTGTGTTTAAACTTGATGTTTTTCGTTGTTTTTGCTTTGCTTGCACCTGGCATATTTCTATGGGTATCACATGTCTTGTATGTGTTTTCTTTCTGAGACTACCTTGCGTTTTATTGAATAAATGTGAAAGTTTATACACATTTTGGAGATTGAGCACAGCAAGTGCTGTGTTCTATTAAAATACAGAACAAACATATGGAGTTGTAATATGTGAAACATAATATTACTTTTTGCCTAGATTCCTCCACTTATACAGTGATTTTATACACTGTAAGTTGTTTTTGGTTCTTTCCTGTTGGGACTGTTGGGACTCCTTCTGTTATATATATCTAGCCTTGCCCTTGTCCCTAACAGAGTATGGGCAGACCATCCTGTGTGCAGATAAATCCCATCCAGCACCTATCCTCTGAGCCGGGTGGATGGTGCCAGTTGCTTCCAGAGAGAGTAGCGATGGCTGCTCTTCCTTCTCGGTGTGGAGCTGGCACTAGGACTGGCTGGCACCTCATTGTCCTCAGGCGGTGGGCATTGGGTGTCACTTTGAGGTAACTCTGCGATTCTTCATGGCGGTTCTGTCTCTGGCAGAATCCAGTCACTCCACTCTGTGGTGGTTCCAGAGGTTACTTGACACATGGCCGTCTGTACCCTTCAGAAATAGGCGGCATACCGGGTCACAGTTTCACTCCCACGAGACACTGTGACCATGCCATGATTCTTGTTTGTTACTTTCCACGTCTGCGACTCATAGGTGAGGGCCAGCTTCCTTGGTAGTGCCCTGTTTTTTACTAACATTGTGTCTCCTATCTGGAGTGTGCTTGGCGGGGCGTGCCGCATCTAGCTCTCATTTCTGATGTGCGCCTGGCAACGTCATTCCACTCTCTCTGCGTTAATCGATGGTGGACTCCAGGTGCGGTCCTCCTTGGATAGGGACTCCAAACATGAGTGCTGCTGGGATTACTTGTGTCGAGGAGTGTGGAGTCTGATGGTATGACCACAGGAATCGATACAGATCTGGGAGCCATGGTCTGTTTTTGTCTTTGGTGATTCACACCACCTTGGTGATGGATGCCATGAACCTCTCTGCATCCCCATTGGCTTAGTGCCAATATGGCGTGATTCGATGGTATTGAATTCCTAGCCTGTTGAGGAAGGTTTGGAGCTCTCTGCTTCTGAGCGGTGGTCCGTTGTCACTCTTGAATGTTGAATGTCGATGGGATGCAGTGGACGGTGAACGTTTTCTCCAAGGCCGTTATTACTGATGTGGCATCAGTGGGGCGTACTGGTTCCACTTCTGGGTATCTGGTAAATTCACCCAGTGCTACTAGTAAATAGGTCTCATTGGTGATGGTGTAGAAGTCCACGCTGATTGCATCGTATCTATGTTGGCTGCAGGGAGGGCTGGCAATCGGTTCTGGAGGACCCAGGCGACAGGCCGCTTAACATGATGCACACATTTCTACCAGCGCCATCACTTTCTGTTGTACCTGTGGACCAAAGCCTGGACTTTCGGAACGCCTGTGTTTTGACCACTCCTTGGTGTCCTTCATGGGCTAGGCGAAGTGCCCTTTCTTCCAGATTCATGGGTACTACAATACAATGTCCTTTTAGCACTTGTCCCTTTGGTGACACTGACAGTTCATGTCATATGCCGAACAAGCTTTGTAGCATCTCTTGGGCTTGAGCTGTGCGGTGAGTGATGGCTGTCAGGTAGTTCTTCCACTCCCCTGTTAGTATTGCTTTTTTTGTGAGCTGGAGGCAGGCGTTGTTGGCAGTCTCTACTACCATCTCATGCAGCTGCATCGTCAGCTAGCTCTGTTTTGTAAGAGCCTCTCACAGGTAGTGGTTTCTTACACCCGTATACAAACAGCTGGACAGATTTGCATTGCAGTGTTCGGCATGGGCAGAGTTTCTCATATCTGCTGACAGCATCACATTGACAGTGGCTCCTGTGTCGATCATCATACTCGTGCGTTTGCTCCTCGTGTTCCTCTGCTTTGGTGGGGTTTCATGGCTGAGATCATTTGCCCTCTCTCATTCCTTGTCCTCCGGTGTGTCCGGGGACAATTCCCTTCCTGATTGTTCTCTCTCGTCACTGTCGCTGTCGTCCACGTCTACATCTATTGCACGTGCCCTTCCACTGTTTCTTCATTGGTGTTAGTGGGTGGGTTGTTTCCTGCTGGATCTGCTTTCTTGCTTGTTCTTTTGGCGGTTGTCATTTCGCCATTGTTTCGGTGGTTTAGAGTTTCTGTTGTCTTTCTGGTAGCAAGATCTTATGCACACTGTCGCAAAAATGTTACTCCTAGGGTGGGGCATGCTTCATCTTTGTGACGGGCCCTCCATACAACAGGCAAGTTTCTGGTCATTTGGGTTTTTGACTTGGCTTGTCTCCCCCTTGTCGGAGTGCGTTTATGGCTGTCATACTGTTTTCTGGGTTTTCAGGGTCCAGAGGCAGTCGACTTATCATGGACCCCATCTTGGCCACATAGGCGTTTGTTCACGTTGACACCCCATGGTGAGGATCTGCTCTAGTGGCAGGTTTGTTTCTGATAGCATTGTTCTGTGGAGTTTGTCTGATGAGAGGCCATGTATAACTTGCTGCCAGACAGCAAATTCTTCCTCTGGGAAGTTACACTCGATGGCCATCTCCTGGAGCCTGGCTGTGGAAGTCAATCGACATTTTCATTTGGTCATTGGTGTGCTTGGCTCATCTTTAACCTTTCGAAGTCAGGGCTGAGCTGCAGTTTGAATTTTCGTGTTAGCACTAGCTTGGCCATGTCGTAGTCCTCTTCGGTGCCTCTTTCCAGCAAGGCGTTGAAGAGACTCATCACTAGAATCCCCATGTTAAGCATTAGGAGCGTTCGTCTCTCCTCACGGTCCAATACCTTGTGTGACTTCAGGTTCAGTTCAAATTGTTGTATCCATAACTCCAGTGCTGCCCTTGGTCTGTACAGCTCAAAAGGAAGGCTTAATGAAGGTCCCTTGTGCTGTGTCTAACCTAGTACTGTTGTCATAGTGTTTTCCTTGGCCTCCTGTCCTTGCAGGGGATGCTGCGGAGTCTGCCACCATTGTGACAGGGGGTGTGGGCAGATTTCCGCCACTTGCGGGTGATCACCAGGGCATTTTATGGTGCTAGTGCTCATGGTCCGCCTCAAAGGGATGTGTTTTTTTGTCTTATTGTTTTTGGACAGAGTCTGGTTCCTCAAGGCACTGTTTTGGTGTTTCTTGTTGCCACCAGGGTAGGCCAGTGTCTTTGCTGTGGCCATGTTGTGTTCCTTTCAATGTGTGGTGTGAGTATCCCACATGTTCTCTGTTTTTCTTTTCCAACGAGGGACCGGTGTGGGAACCATGTGTGTTTCCCAGTGTGTTCTTCAGTTGCTTGGGCCACTAGGGGGTGCTGTTCCTGCGCCACTCACCTCAGTAGCACTGCAAGTGTTGTGGCGGGTGTGTGTGGCCCCTCCACCGTGCTGGAGGCTGTGGCTGCTCCGATGCTGGTTCCGCGCTCTCTCCGTAAGTGTTTTATTTGCCTTTTTTTTGTTCAGAGCGGCAACACGCCTCCCTGCCATGAATTGTATCCAATTCTTTGGAGGGGTGGGGGGAGCAGCGTTCACCTCACAGCGTCACTCTGCTACAGACACAGGAGAGTCTGTGTGTCGAGTGGTGTGTGGCGCTGTTGGCGGGTTCCAGGACCATTAACCCTCATCACCAGTGTGATTGCCAGTTCAAGAGCCTCGGATTGCCAGGCCCTGAGGGAATAAGACGGGGACTCACTGTATGCTGGTAGATATGCAATATCCCATTGGCAGGCTTTTGCCCTTATTTATCTGCTCTCCATACGTACAGCATGACACTCCTCGCCATGCTGTTGTCTTGGGTCACATTGCTACATCACAGTAGTCAATGCATTTCAGAACCTTAATTAGGGCAACCTCTACAAATAACATAGAATATGTGCCTAGAGAGCCGGACCCAACCACCGGCCCCTACCAACTAAAAGGTACCTGGGGGACAGGGCAAAGCGGGAGGTACTCAGAATATCATTATCTATCAGAAGAAACTCGTCCCAGTCCTCAAAACGAGTTTTCAAATATAGTCTTGATATTTTGTATTGTGGCATGGCATATTTTAATGGGCATCAAGACGTAGGCCATTCTTGCCATATAATAGTACTTATCAGGTTTGCTTTGCCTTCGATTGTCAGTAAAAATTGCCATGCTCTGGCTGCTGCTGCACAAATAGCCCTCCATCCCAGTGCAAAATCAGAGGCCTGCAGTCTGGCACACATGCATGCACACATAAATTAATCAATTTATATCATTCACACACCCATTCATACATCAATTAATTTCCCTCATTCACCCATGCAAACATACCACAGGCACTTTCCCATTGCCATGCTCTCCCTCATATTTACAGATACACTCTCATACACGCATTCACACATAGATACATGCATACATACAAATAAACAAACAAAAACAAACAAACAAACAAAACAAACAAACATACATAAATAAATACATTTCTTTCCTGACCTGCAGCCCCACCTGTCACAATGGCGCTCTGGCGCTCGTGCAGCATGAATATTTACATACAGAGCTTCCTGCTTTCTAAGGGCATACTCAATGGAGCTGGGGCACCGACCAGGGATAACTAAATGTGCGGAGAAGTGCAGGAGTGCCCTCTTCGAAAATGTAGGTCAGCATTTTTTCGGTCAATGGGCTATCCAAGGCTGTGGAAGCAAAACACCCCTGGCTTTGCATGGTCCATTGGTCATGCACACTGGGAAACTTAAACTGTCAAAGGGAAGCCACATTTCACTTTGTAGTCAAAGCTAGCCAGGATCACTTGGGAGCGTGTTCAATGGGCAATGGTGGCGGGTTGGCGCCCCCTTGCCAAATATGGACGAGCCGCCAGTGGTGATAATTATTACCACTTAGCCAGGGGTTGTCTCTTAGGCATGATCCCACTACAGGCTCTTTGCAGGTTCTCTATGTCTCCAGCACATGCCAGGCACCTGCTCCAGCAGGATAGCAATGCTGAACTCTTTCCCTTTCTTGCTGGCGTTCTTAGGGCTACCATAGGATCTTGGATTTAGCCCACCAGAAGCCAGTTTTTTCCTCCTCTTGCTATACTCTGGGCTGTATGTCTCATCTGGCTGCTTGCACCAATCTCTGCTTGAGGTCTGATCTCTTTCCGGGTCTGGGCTACTTGGCTTACCCAACTGCTATTCTCTGGCAAGGACGAATACGTCTGCTGGGGTACTAGAAAGCACCTTGACAGTGTGAGCTGCTGTGACATAGACAGTGGCGGCTGTTGAATCTTTGAACTGGAGGGGTGTAAATGTGTGTGTCTAATATGTGAAGTGACTAAGTGTAAATACGGAGCCCAAATCAAAAAAATGAGGTTCGGGCAGTAGTGGGTGCATTTCCTCTGAAATATTTGTTCAGATAATGGATTAAAATACTGCATTTTACAGCACTTTATGTGACAAATTGGGTAAAAAGCCACACAGTTTGCAATCAATTTTTGTATGGAGTACATGAAAAATCCATGCATATTACCAACAGTGCACAGGACCATTTTCAAAAACATTTTCATCATGCCTTTGCCCCCAACATATGCCAGTATATAAAACATTTGTATGATCGCTCTGCCCATATATGTCCAGGCATGCTGCACCAATATATCCCATAATTGCCATATAAGGACTCCCAACCAGTAAAAGATGCCATGCCACAGAAATAAAGTATACGTCCATATCCCGAAAGGCCTGTGTACCAAGTGATCACACTTGTGTTTGCTTTTACCCTTGTTACAAAGTACAAAAATGGTGTGACACATACAATTATATGGCTACACTGGAGCCACCAACGTAAGCCAGTCCAGCCATGTAACAACACTAATCATGTTTGCTTTACCCTTGGTGTCAAGTAAAAAGTAACAAATACCATGCCACAGTAAGAAAGCAATTGCACACTGATGCCATCGGCCAAGTTAGCCACACAAAAACACTTATGTTTGCTTTACACTTGATGTCAAGTAACAAATGTGTCATGCCACATTAAGAAAGTAAATGCAGACTGGCACTACTAATGTAGGTCAGTCTAGCCACGTAATAACACTTGTGTTTGCTTTTCCCTTGAGACCAAGTAAACAATGTCATGCCACATTAAGAAAGTATTTGCAGACTGCGCCTAGTAATGTCAGGGAGGATCGCTAAGGGGCAAGACACTCGCCTGTGAAGCAAGATGACACAGAGCAACACAGATTTGATCCCTGGGTCCACGCTTAGAAACTTGTGGTTATTAAGCACGTTAAAAAAACCCAATTATAATTAAGGCTTCCGGTTTTATGGTATTTATTTTTCTGCCATTTCCGTCTGTATTTATCGATATTTATTTTTGGGACTTTTTTTCTGTATGTATCCACATTTATTTTTTGTCATATAAAAGGATAATTCACAAAAAATATTTTTCTGTATTTATTCTAATAAAAAATGCATTTATTAAAGCGCACATGCAGCCATATAGGAAAGAAATTCTGGCTCAATTTTGTCAATAACAACAAATGGTTGCTCCTGTAACTTCTGCTGCGTTAAGATATATGCTGTCAGCAATTAAAGAATGTTAACTCTATTTTTGCACAGCTTTTACGCCCTCCATGCTGTTAATCTGCAATGTGATTGGCCTGCGATATATGAGTGACATCATAGAGAACCAGACAGAAAGACCTGTTTTTCTGTTTGTTTCCATTTTTATAAATAAATACAGACATAAAGCAGATTAATTTCCATCTGTATCTATGTGTACAAATCAGTAAAAACAGAAAACTGGAAACTTTAATTATAATGCCTGTCTGCATATACATTCTTAGTGTGGCATGGCATTTTTTACTAGGCCCCAACGAAAAAACAAATATGAGTGTTTTTACATGGATAGACTGACCTACATTCAATGTAGGCAAGTGTAGCCAGGTAATATCACTTGTCATGTTTGCATTACTCTTGATGCTAAGTATTAAATGCCATGCCACAATAGGAAACTATATGCAGACTGGCGCCAATAATGTAGGACAGTCTAGCCACATAATAACACTTATCATTTTTGCTTTAGTATAGGTAATATTACCTGGCTAGACTAGCCTACAGTGAAAAAACCTGTCATGTTTGTTTTACGCTTGATGTATACTAGTGTGGTTCAAGGGTAAAGCAAACATGATAAGTGTTATAACCTGGCTAGACTGGCCTACAACGAATGTAGGCCAGTGACAACACTTATCATGTAGGCCAGTGACAACACTTGCCATGTTTGCTTTACCCTTGATACACAGAAACTGAGCATCAAGACTAAAGCAAATATCCGTTTTATTACGTGCCTAGACTGTCCTACCTTCAATGTAGGCCAGTCTGGCCATGTAACAACACTTATTATATTTGTTTTACCCTTGATGCACAGTAACTGTGCATCAAGTGTAAAGCAAAGATAAGTGTCTCTACCTGGCAAGATTGGCCTACATTGAATGTAGACCAGTGACAAAACTCATCATGTTTGCTTTACCCTTGATGCACAATGATTGTGAATCAATGGTAAAGCAAAGATAAGTGTTATTACATTGCTTGACTAGACTACAATGAATGTTGGCCAATCTAGCCACATAATAACACTTCACTTACCATTTGTGTTTTACCCTTAATGCATGGTACTGTGCATCTAGGGTGAAGAAAAAAGAATACCATGCCCCCAGGAACCCCACCCCTAAATGTAGGGGTGTCTGCTGACACTCACACACTTACACAAACAGTTAACAGTTTCACCTGCATTCATACATCATTAAGACAACTCCTTATATGCATGCGTATATAAAAACAAACACCAACAAGCATACATACATACATATATATTCATGTATACATTCATTTTGTCATTTCTTATAGTGCCTTTCACCATAGCTATGGTCCCAAAGTACATTTGGTTGAATTCCCTTGGAGTGACTTGAGTCCAAAAAAGTGGTAGCATTTGGGAGGTGCCATTATGTGTGTGCATTTCAGCTATTAAAGTTATGCTAGGGTGGCCAAGACCCTGCTAGTCACCCATGTCTAAATGGAGTGTATATGGGTCGCGGGGGTATACTATGGACTAAAGGAGGGATTATGTTTAAGCAGATATACATTTATGTGGGAAGCTACAGTTCACATTTTTGTCGCTAAAGGTAGCATGTGTTATATGTGAGTTCAGGGTGTGTGGAAGTGAGTTAAGGGTTAGCTGTACAAACAACATTGTCTACTTCCTGGTTTCCATCTATGTAGATGGAGCAGTGCTAAATTACACAAGTGATCTAAGTGCTAGATGAATGCAAAATACCTTACACAATTAGGCTAAATGTGAGATGTGGCTGACTAACACAAATGGGCTAGAAACAAGGTAAGGCGAACTTACACAGTTAGGATAAGTGCAATATATAGCTACCTTAAACAAAAGGGCTCTAAGCAAGGTAAGGCTAACATACACAATTAGGCTAAATGCTTGAAATGGCTGCCTTAAACAAAAAAGATAAAAGCAAGGTAAGTCTACTTTACACAACTAGGCTAAATGCAGGATATGTTGCGGAGTAACACAAATGGGCTAAAAGCAAGGTCATTCTATATTACACAATGAGGCTAAATGCTGGATTTATTGATGACTAACACGAATGGGCTAAAAACAAGGTAAGGCTACCATAAACAATCAGGCTAAATGCAAGATACGGCTGACTAACACAAATTATCTAAAGTCAAGTTAAGGCTAATTTACACAAATGGGCTAAATACAGAATGAGGCTAACTTACACAAATGGGCTAAATCTCAGAATGCAGAATTAGACAAATGTACACAAATGGGCTAAATGCAAAATGAGGCTAACATATAAGTCTAACTTACACAAATCGACTAAATACAGAATGAGGCTAACTTACTCAAATGGGCTAAATGCAGATTGAGGCTGACTTACACAAATTGGCTAAATTCAGAAAGAGACTAATTTATGAGGCTTACCTGCACAAATGAGCTAAATTCAGAATGAGGCTAACTTGCACAAATTGGCTAAATGCAGAATGAGGCTAACGTACACAAATTGGCTAAATGCAGAATGAGCCTAACTTACATAAACGGTCTAAAAACAGAATGAAGCTAACGTACACAAATAAGCTAAATGCAGATAGCTATTTGAGAAGAGTGGAGAGGTTTTACTGGAGTACAGTAATGACTGTACTCCCCACCCACACCACACTTACCTTGTCAGTCACTGCTGTTTGACTGTGGCAGGTGTCCCAGATGAACAAGGAGTGGAGTTGCTGAGGCGGGAGCTGCCCTTTGCCTCTGGCTCTTAGCCGATAGCTGCCCAAGTAAGGCTGCCCAGAAGTGTCATTAAGAAGATGGGAATCGCCAGTCACGGGCCTGGAAGGCAGAAGGTGGGCGGGCTAGGCACACGGGTGGGAAGCTGAGCGGGATCGGATGCTGGAGCAGGTAGGGCTCTGGAGGGAACAGGAAAGACCAAAAACAAACAGAAAGAGAGGCCAACACAAAATGGAGATGGCTAGGAAGTTGGAGCAGGTAGGGTTGGGGAGGGAACAGGAAAGACCAAAAACGAACAGAGATGACAAAACAAAATAGAGATGGCTAGGAAGCTGGAACAGCTAGGGCTAGGGAGAGAACAGGAAATACCAAAAACTAACAGAAAGAGAGGACAAAACAAAATGTAGGGGGCCAGGAAGCTGGAGCAGGTAGGGCTGGGGAGAGAAGAGAAAAGACCAAAAACACAATAGAAGATAAACCAAAAATGGAGATGGCAGAGATGACGGGGCACGGGCGGGACACACTCACTCCACAGATGCAGCCAGGCCAGGAAGCCTGCAATGCCACCTACAGGGGAGGACTGGTATCATTTATCCTGGAAGACAGGCATATTTTTCTGGCCCCTAGTACAATGGGCCAAGACCACAATCCAGCAGCGCTAACTTCCAGACCAAGTAAGCTCAATATAAACATCTCCCCTCCCACACAGTATATTTAGTAGACACCATTGACATTACTTTCCTTTTATGGTGAGATATGTCTTGTAGTTATGTTTGTGTTTTCTTAGAGACCCGGACCGCTGGAGAGTCTCCCACATACCAAACAGAGTAAAATGATTTCACAGAATGATATAATTAGTGAAATTAAAAAGTTGGGATTTGAGCCAAGGTTTCATTGTGTTCCAGTTTGCAATTTCACAGCAGGCTACACATTGGGGGGGTCATTACGAGGTTGGAGGCAGCCATGGTGCAAATAGCACCATGGCTGCCTCCAAACCCGTGTCCGGGTTCACTGAATGGGGACTTACCGGGTCATTCCAACCTTGGAGGACCCAGTAAGTCCCCATTCAGAAAACCATTCCCCATTCCCATTCGAGCCCCCATAGGGCTCAATGGGAATGGGGAAGGAGCTAATAATTAAGCAAATTGCGGGCCCGTTATTAGCTCCACGCTCCCTTAATGGGTCCCGCTAAAACAGGCTGGTAAAACCAGCCGGTCCTGGTGGAACCCGCTAAGGGCCCTCATAATAGGGCGGTAGGGGGTTAACAGCACCGGCATCATTACCGGTGCCGTTAACCCCCTACCGCCAGGGTCGTAATGACCCCCATTGTGTGAATGGTTAACATTATTTATAGAGTGACACTATAGATTATAAACCCATATGAGTGAGCCTTTCTCAAAAGATAGTTGAGATAATTTAGGAACAGTGATAAAAAGTGATTAGTTCAGGATCACATGATGTATGAAGTGTGGAAGGTGAAGATTTGAGCCCTGTTTTCCCGGTTCTACAGTATGAAATGAATAGATCAGGGGATACCTGATTTTCTTCTATTCCCTCTTCAATATGAGAAACAATAAGATGCTCTCATTAAAGTTATTTAAGGGATTAACACATATTCAATAAATCCAGCCTTCAAAGCACTAATGTATCCACAAGAGCGAAGCATATTTATCGTCTGTATCCCGAGGCAAATACATCAGAGAGTACACACAATTGTATTCTTTATAATTATTAATAAGAGAAGTCTTATTGGACCATAACTTCATAAAGCAAGTAAACATTGCTTTGTCAGAAAAATAAAGGAATTGAGCCAGACCCACAATTGGCTGCAGTGGCACGCAAGTCAGGCACAGATCCCAACAACAGACAATCAGCCTGCTGACCTTTCCAGTTGTGCTCCACTGCCTCGTTTGCCATAATTTACATACCCATCACCCTCCAGAGTCCTTCACTTGTTCCACAATCTCAACGCCCCTGTGCCTTGCAATTAACTTTCAGACTTCTGTTCCCCTTTTGCTCCACCCTTTACCCTTAACTTGTCCCCCTCCCCTTACCTTGCACGCAACCACTTCCCTTGACCTCATTGCTCAGTCACTAGTTCCTTGCCAATCACCTCCTTGTATTGGCCATCTCACCAAGCCCATTACTTGTCCTTTCCAATTATTTTATTTAACATTTTGTACCTCTGGCCCATTGGGCGAGAGTCCAGCCAGCCTGGGGGCAATTGCAACCTTGCCCCCCTCCCCAGTCCGCCCCTGCCCACTCAGATGCGATCAGCAGACAAAGGAGCGTGCCTCGTCTCAGTGTAGAAAGGTGGATGGGTTTCCCAAAAAGGAATCCACAATCACAGACCTGTGAGACAGGAGGTGGTTGGGCTGGGCACAACGGTGGTGAACAGGGCAGCCTCTGAAGCTGAAGCAGGTAGGGCTGTGTAGGGAACAGCAAAGACTAAAAACGAACAGAAAGAGAGGACAAAACAAAATGGAGAGGAGGGAACAGAAAAGACCACAAATACACAGAGATCGATGACAAAACAAAATGGAGAGGGCTAGGAAGCTGGTGCAGGTAAGGCTGCAGAGGGAACAGAAAAGACCAAAAACGAATGTAAAGAGAAGACAAAACCAAAATGGAGAGGGCAGAGAGGATGGGGCCTGGGCGGGACACACTCACCCCACGGGTGCAGCCAGGCCAGGAAGCCTGCAATGCCACCTACAGGGGAGGACTGGTATCATTTATCCTGGAAGACAGGCATATTTTTCTGGCCCCTAGTACAATGGGCCAAGACCAGAATGCAGCATCGCTAACTTCCAGAACAAGTAAGCTCAATACAAACATCTCCCCTCACACAGGGTATATTTAGTAGACACCATTGACATTACTTTCCTTTTATGGTGAAACATTATTTCAGTTATGTTTGTGGTTTCTTAGAGACCCGGACCACAGGAGAGTCTCCCACATACCAAACAGAGTAAAATGATTTCACAGACTTATATAATTAGTGAAAAGTTGGAATTCGAGCCAAGGTTTCATCGTGTTCTAGTTTGCAATTTGACAGCAGGCTACACATTGTTTGAATGGTTAACATTATTTATAGAGTGACACTATAAATTATAAACCCATATGAGTAAGCCTGCAGCGCAACCCACTTAGATGCGATCAGCAGACAAAGGACCTTCTCTCGCCTTGGTGTAGAGAGGTGGATGGGTTTCCCAAAAAGGAATCTCCAATCATGTGCCTAGAAGGCGGGAGGTGGGCAGGCTGGGCACACAGGTGGGGATCTGGGTCGGCTTGGAAGCTGGAGCAGGTAGGGCTGGGGAGGGAACAGGAAAGACCAAAAATGAACTGAAAGAGAGGACAAAACAAAATGCATACACTCCATACATTCATACATACGTATTACATTAAAAAACTTTTCTGCATGCACCTTCCCCACGCGCCTGCACAGCCACAGAGAGCCCCTCCCCTCAACTCCGCAACGTAAACACGTTACAGCTATCTGCAATGTGAACACATTTGTGCAGTAGCACCTGGAGCGTTCCAAGTGCTGAATGGGATTTCCAAATATATCGCAGGCCCAAATAACCACCTTGAGTCAAAGAATATGGCAAAACACATCTTTATTCTCAGTTTAATAAAGTAGAAAAATCTGGCAAACAAACAAATTGTATCTCACACTCTCTCAATACATTTCCATTACACAAATGCCTTTTTACACGGATGTACGTATGATGTCATCCTACTTGGCAAAACTGTAAAACCTATCAGGTGAAGGGATTGGTTAACGGAACATATACACCTATAGTTCATGTATGTGTTAATAACATCATTGGCTGCCCCTTAGATGGTAGGCACGCCTTAAGCATCCTCTTAATGTGTAAAATACATATAATAGCATAATGCTAGCAGCGCATAGGCCTCCGCAACAGTGTAGTTCACCATCGCTGGGGTTCTCAAGATAGGTTGGCAATCTACTCCAATCTTGGACATTTGGCTTGTTAGCAGTATGTAAGCGATGAAACCCAGGTGCAGGGGAACCAAGTCAGACATCTGCCTTTCTTAGCACATTAGCCTACCATCTTTCATCAGTTAGGCCTTAAGCCAAGGTTTCTTGTTTGTAGTTGACCTTGCTGGCTGTTCTCTTCTCCAGAACTTTTAAGGGAGTGAAGGTACATTGTTATCTTCGCCTGAACCTTAATGAATAGGCCTTCATTTCCAGTCCAGCACCACGTTTTAGGAGACCACGAGTTTTGCCATTGTAACCTCTTTTTAGTGCTATTTAATTCAATTATGTTGGGTGCTATTACTGCTCTTCGCCTCTGGAGACTTGGTTGCTCCGTCTTGCGTATGCTTTCTGCATCTTTAATTGTCCAACACTTGACACTTATAATTATTCACTCCTTTACTTACTCTAAGAGATATATGCCTGGCGTCCATAGTTCATCCTCTTCGCCTTTATTCATTCCTTGCAGTTGTTTCTTGCCATTGCATCCTTGATCATGAGCCAAGTGGATACCCTTTGTTCTCGCACAAAGCTGTATTCCAGCACCTTTCAGCTCTGCAGCCTTTATTCATTTTCTTGGGGTAGCTTGTTGATTCTTAACACAATGCCAAAGTCCATTTTCTCAATATGACAGCTTTACTCACGTTATATTTTCAACTTTAGCAAGCTTCTACGTCGTCTTTTCTACCTTGTGTTTCTGCATATATACATCTATTACATCTCTTGTCACTTATCTTTTCCACATACATTGTTTTCTTCATATTCACAGATATTTTTACTTCTTTGCTTCAGTTACATCTCCATTCTTTGGACATCCATACATCAGATTCAGTGCGTCCATATATCTTCTCTCTTTGTAATGTCACTTCTCTTCAAACCGCCTTTTACTCTTCTATGTCCAATGGTTTCTACAGGCTCATGTCTACCATTTCAGTTTGAGGGTACATTCGGTATGGTTGTCTGACTGCATAACGTTTCTCATACCTTCAATGTGGTATTGGGATGATACCAGGTGTCATGCACAGTGCTCTCTTGGTATTATTCCAGTATGGCGGAGTGGAGGCGGTGGACTCCCTAGATGACGTGTACATCTGCCTCTCTACATCCCCCCCTCAGGTTGAGTCCTCGGCCATCTCCTTAATTCTCTTCACCTTTTATTCACGCTGTGGTTTCTTCGTAATTCATATGTTTGCCACCCCCCTCAGGTCACCTGCATGATTTATGTAGATGTCCACACTCCAGGTCATAAAACAATACTCCCCAGTTGGTTTGCAAAATACCCATTGTCCACCTTGTGGTCCTTGGGGTATTAAAACTTTGTTCCTGGAGGTGCCAGAGTAATTCTTTTCAGGTGCTCACAGGTGGTGATTTCGGTCTGTGTATGCTCATCATTCACTGTATTTACATCGATCATTATCTTCATTCCAATAGCTTTCTGTGCCGTCCTCG
The DNA here is from genome assembly GCF_040938575.1 of Ambystoma mexicanum. Classification (NCBI taxonomy): domain Eukaryota; kingdom Metazoa; phylum Chordata; class Amphibia; order Caudata; family Ambystomatidae; genus Ambystoma; species Ambystoma mexicanum. Next base: position 1,121,910,232 of record NC_090937.1, on the reverse strand, counting down.
TGCATTGTGCTATGATTATTCTCATAAGACAAAGTCCCAGCAATACTAACACTAGTCTTGCTCCCTGTAGTTTGAAGGCATTTGCCATTCAAGTTGGAACCCACGAAAATAGAGATAAAAACCAATCTTCATCTTCAGTCTCATCTACTTCTTGCACCATCTTTGTATGCAGAGTTGACAGCATGGTTATTGCTTCCGTCAGGGTTCCAATTTCTCCATCATGGGCAGGTGAATATGTACTGCAAGTAGGCCTGATCTTGGTTCAGACCCCACCTTCCATTACTGTAATCAAGTCCAGGACATACCTGTTCTGGAAGGTCATCAGTCTGATAGCCCTCAATTCTTCTGTGATCGCATTTGATCCTTTTATTGTCATATTGATTGTTTGCAGCAGCTCCCATCTGGTGATCTGTAACCACTTGACATTCACTGCAGTTTGAATTCCTGGCATACATTTAGTTGTGAACATCACTGCTGTTCTGCTAAACAATGAGTGCTCCTCTGGAATGTCATGGTAAGCTTCTATGGATTTTGCCGAAAAATCATTCTCTCTCTTCTGTCGAATGAGGTTAAGCGACCTGTTCTTTCTGTGATGTGCCACTATTTTCAGAAAATGGTCACTGTGGAGATCGCTTTGGGGAATCACCAATGCAGGAACATGTATGTTCCCTATAGAACATATCCCTCCCCAATTCTTCGGCAGCTTCATATAAGCCCTGGATCCACAGGCCCAATGAGTGGTCCATTAGTACAGCAGTTCCTCCATTTATTCCTGGCACATCAATTATTTGCTTGCATCCTTTGTTTTCTCTAACCTTGGTCAGGCCACTGTTTCTGAAACATAGTGTCACATTCTTCATTTGTAGTATAGACACAGGCCCTGCTTCATTTTCAACCCATGTCAAATATTTGGCCCATTCCTTGAGGCAGCCATCATTCACTATTTGCACTATCTGTACTGGTGCTGTCATCAATAATTGTGCACTGCAACCCATCATTCCTTCTTCCCATCCTGTACTGGAGGCTACTCGTTCATATACCAATAGTGGAGGTCTCTCCCAGCATCCCGACAATCCTGATGTTTCCCATGTGTCAGCACAGTTCAGTCTATTTTGTTTGATGATCCTTATCTGTTCTCCAGTCATCCCACTGAGCATATATACAAGAATTTTGCTTTTCCAGTCTGGATCTTTTTCCATTTTCTTAATTTTTATGTAAACATCTTCATATGGGAATGTTCCCTTTGACATCCATCCTATGGTTGCCCGTTTTCCCTTAAATTGTCCTCTTGTCATGCATGCTGCTAGATGACTAAGGCATTTTGTGTCATGTTTAGGTATTTCTCTTGCTATAAATGTTCTGGCTGTGCTCATGGCATAAGGATGAGAGAACACACGTAGCAGCTCTCATCATATGTTCGTCTCCCTACTTCCAGCATGTGCTGATAATACATGATGTTATTCTTTAAATGTGCTGAATTATCAAGATATGTATTTATAGCCTCATAATGTTCTTCAACATCCCTAATCATTTGTTTAGACATATCATGGAAAATATAACTTGTGCCTTTACTAGGAATAGAAATAACTGTCTCATTGCTCAACACTCCATTTGTATTGTAAAAAAGTATTTGGTGAAGTGCTGTAATAATAAGGAAGTAAAGACTACACATTGTACAAAATGTAGCCACAAGAAAGATTGCAAAAGAATTCATACGTCTTACTGCATTTTTTGTATTCATAGGCCCTGTCTTGGGCGGTAGCCCTTAAATGCGGCAGTAATGCTATTACCGCCTCATTTAAGGCCTGGCCCAATCATGAGTCTGGCCGAAAATGGGAGTTTTAGCTCTAGCTTCTTGCTTAAGGTAAAAATCTCAATTTTTGAGCCATTTTACGGCAGTATTAGCGCCAGCGTTAATAGCGCTATCCCAGTGGACCCAATTGGGAATGGGGATTTACCAATTTACCACTGCTCATGATCCAGCGCTAATAGCACCGGACTGAGTAGCAGTAACGCTATTTGTGTTCGAGTTGCAATTAGCGCTGGGAAACCTCCATACTCGTGATGAGGCCAGTGTCTTTTAGAAACTGTAAAATTCCCTTTTTTTCTTTTATCCATGTGTAATTTCTGTTATTCTTTCTAATAATCACAACTTTTATAGCAAAAACTACTATAGAATAGCAATGATGATCATTGGAACAATGGGGGCTGTTTTGGGATTTCCAAAAAAGGTGACAATATCAACATGTTGGGCCTCATTACAAGTGCCGGGCCGGAAACAGCGGTGCTGGCAAGTTTACCCGCACTGTTGTTTCTGGACCGGCACACTACGGGTTTGCCTGCCGGAGCCACTGTGCCCGACAGGGCTGACCCTGCCGGGCACAGCAGCCACGATAGGCAAGCCGTCACAGAAGCACCGGCACTGTTGATAATGATTCTGGTGCTTCCACGGGCCAAACTGCCAGAGAGTCCCATAGGACTCTATGGGAATGTGGACTTACAAATTGCCAGTGCCTGACTTCCCGGACAGCCAGGGTTGTAATCCCCTGGTGTTACCGAGAAGTCAGGTGCCGGTAATTTTTTACGGGTGCGGTGGCAACCCGCCGGTATCACCGGAAGGGTTACTGCCTGGTCCGTAATGAAGCCCGTTGTCTCACTAAATCTGGGTAAGTTCGAAGTATGTAAGTAAAAACTGCATACAAGAATGTGTGTAATGTTATAGGCAACTTACAATGTTGTGTGCTGCTCTTCTTGTTCTGTTCTTCAAAGCATTGTCTCTTTAACCTACCAGCAATAATTCTGTAAATGCTGCAAAGTCTATTTGTTTCCCCTTAAACTTGGGAACAATCATAATTTCAAATGATCTTTATTTCATCTGTTCTTGTTGGCTCTTGGTAGCCAATCTAGTCATCAATCGCGGAACTAGCGGCTGCCAGAGGGGTTAGGGTCTCTCCTTTGTGGGACTTTACGTCATTCAGATGTAGCCATGCTCAGCTTCCTTGGAGTTTCACTGTAGTTGGGGTGACCTCCTCTACTAGGTACAGTTCTTCAAAGCAGGGTTTATTCCAAGAGCACACAAAGCTCTTTACAAGCACTTGGTCCCCTAGGTACAAACTAGGTGGTTTCAATAGTTCAATTGGATTTATCGTTTGGCTGTCTCCTACAATCTTCTTCAACCCTTCCCTCAGTTTTTGATATGTTGGGAACTAAAAGATACACTAGCGGTTATATTTGTCAAATAATCGCACATCTCATCCCCTAATGTTCTTGCTACACTATGGTCATCAGTATCTATTCGAATGGGAGGAGCAAGGGGCATTCTCATGCAGCTTCCAGTCACCAACTCATGAGGAGTCAGGTGGTGATCTGAGCCAGGCTGATTTCTTAATGCATATAGATGTCATGATGCCTACCTCTAAGGAGCCAGGCCAAGCCCAGCAACCCCAGAGGCAGACATCATTTTCCCCAGGGAAGTCTCAGCGGGCCCAAGTCGGGGCCCTTTGGACTCAGTCCTGGCGCCTTAGGCGCCAGGCTCATAGCGGACCCCAGTCCTGGCGCCTTAGGCGCCAGGCTCATAGAAGAGGATATGTGTTTAAGTGATTGGGTGCACACTTACCTGATGCAGACCTTGCTGCTTCATCCAGGCCCTCTTGAGGCCTGAATGGGACTACTTAACCTGTAGGACTACTTCACCACCCGGGTGTGGTCGGGGAAGGATACATACCTGATTGGTGGAAGGATACATACCAGGAACTTCTTCCAAGGCTATTTAAACCCCACCCGAACAGCCACACATGCTTCGCGTTGTTCTGCACCTAGCAGCTGGACGCTCACCGTGTCAGCTCCTGCATCCTGACTTCAGCCACGCCTGCCAGCACCCTGGAACACCTGCAAGGAGAGAAAGGAAGAGAATAGGAGAAGAAAAGCCCTTACCTGCTAAATCTTCATCCCGGAGTCATTTCTCCAACAGCCCTGAAAAGGAAGACATAATTTTAAAGGCATTTCGTTTCGATCGCTGCAGCGATGCATTTTACTCACCTTTGCAAGGCGCTTCCATCTTCAGCAGCGATCTTCCGGATTCAGCTACGCCCCGGAGCCTAGAGGAAAAAAGACAAGAACAAAGGTGAGAGGGAGAAAAGGAATAAGGAAAGCTCAGTTTCCTTTTAAGTCTTACCTGTTGGATTATTCCTACTGCATTTCGGGTCCTGCCGCTTCCTGGCATCTCCGGACCCCGGCCCCTATGGGGAAAAAAGACAAAGACATTGAATGAGCGAATGCAAAGACATTACCTGAGCGCTCATCCAGAACTGTTTCACTTCGGGTCGGCGCCATATCTCCGGCACTTCGAACCCCGGCCCCTAAGGGGAAAAAGACATAAGCATTAGCGCTTGCTGCAATTAGACAACGAACATTATTATTAAGCTTGAACTTTTGAACAGAACTTTTACAGTGCCTTACCTGAACAGTCAAGCTTACCTGAACTCCCATCAATCCTCAATCCAGTGAAGTAACCGGGTTTCAACGCGCCCCTGCATCAGAAGCAGGATGGAGAGCTCATCCTTCCAAACCCTAAGGTGAGGCTTCACGGGGAATCGTGGAGGAGGTATCGTGGAGGGTTGGAAGGGAGTGGGAGGCTTGAGAATTGTTCCACAGTTGGTAATACTCCCTTTTCACGCACAGGAGGGTATCCAACGAGCCAGGGAAGCCAGAATAGAGGGGCCCTTCCTGTCCATCTTCAGAGTTCTGCGCCTTCGACGCCGCGCCTCCGTGGGAACCAGGTGAGCGTTACAATAGAGCAATGGGTAGGCAATGTAGCTATCGTTTTTTCCAAAGTGATTTTAAGTTTGGCTATCCTTTCTTTAATGAGTCAGTTTAAACACCCACAGATACCATTCACCTGTGGGTGATAAGCAGATGGAAATGTATGCTTTATGCCTAATAAAAGAGTAATCTGTTCAAACCTCTCATTTACAAAATGCGGCCCATTATCAGACTGCAGGACTTCGCATACACTCCATCTAGGAAATACCTCATGCATGAGAAACTTGGCAGCACATGTGACATCGGGGTGCGTGCATGGGCCTGCCTCAATCCATCATGAAAAAGGACACACTACCACTAGCATGTACCTGTAACCATTGGAGATTTGCAACATATCCACATAATCTATATGTAAATGCTGAAAAGGACCATTAGGTCGTGGTATTGCTCCTCTCACTGTTCTCAAGGTAAGCCCTGGAGGGAATTTCTGGCATACAATGCAATTCAAAAATATATATACAACATATCACAATTTCATCAAACATCATGTACATTCACATATATGATTCTATATTTTAGAAGTGGACAAACCTCTAGTTCACAAATATAAAAGGAGATCCTCCAATCTAAAACATAGACCGTACCACTGTCTTCAATTTTATCAAAATCAGGAATACAACTGAACAATGAGTCTCAATTTGAACCAACGTGATGATATTCACGCTTCAACCCATCATGTTTCTGTCATATCCAATACATGTTTGACATTCTTCAGGGGTGATAACACGTGATTATCTCTCCTCAATTCATTAGTAGCACTCCCAATAGGAAACTAATGTTATGAAGCAAAATCCTTCAATTTTATCCTTGCCACATCTTTGGACACATGTAGATCACAATATCTCAGTCAGGACAGCATCAACCCAGAACGTCTTTGTAAAAACAAACCCAATAACAATAAATTACATGTACGCACCACTATGATCCCAAAGGATCGTATTTTCATTTTTTCACAATTAATGTGTACATTTATGTCACACCTCAATTCAAAAACCGTACCTGTATTTCTTTCAAAAATGTTGGATGGTTACAACATCGTAATTATGTTGACACTCTCAATGTGTCTACTTCAAGGACATCTGCAGTTCCTAAAGTCATACCTCACTTTATAAATGAATAAATGAAACACACGACATATCAACTACATTTTCAACTGTGCTATCATCTCTAGGACCGTTCATAGTTTGGATGGACAATAGTGTCAAATAACTCCCACTCTCAAACAAAGTATGCAGTTAAACTATGTCATAGTTCACTCGTATCGTCTCAAATAGAGATCACCAGCCCAAAATATGTTTTGCCAGCACCAAAAGAGAGCCCAAATGTGATTCAGAAAAGATTCTCTCCAAACATATCCAGTACTGTCACCACACTCACCTTTCATCTAATTGTTTGGTTATCTAGAGCAAAAATGTCCGAAACCACATAGTCACTGTCCAAACCAAAAGAACTGGGCCTGTCTGTTATTACTTTCAGCCTAAAACGAATAAAACCCCCTATATATCAGGACCACGATACCAAGCTGTGTCTGCCATTTATCCATCACAGGGTCTATAATCCCTCTGTAATAAGCCAATGGTTTATGTCCATGTCCTAATGACATTTTCTGCGTGAGAACTGCTGTCATTAATACTCCATTTGAATGTGAGAATAAGTAAAATTCTTTGTTATAGTCTGCAGTCCCTAACACAGGGACTGTACAAATCACCTTTTTCAACTCTTCAAATCCTTCTGTCATCTTGTCTGTCCATACTATGTTGTATTTACCTATCTGTGCTTCTTTAAGTCCTTTTAAAATGGTCTGGTATATGTGCTGTAGTCAAAAAGCCAGGCTCTACAATAACTACACAGGCCTACAAGTTGCTGCATTTCCTTCACTGTTTTAGGTCTCAAAGTTTTCATGATTGCTTCTGCCCTCTCAGGTGTCCCTTTTCTCCCCTCTTGAGAGATTAACTGTCCTATGCACAGGACTTCTTCCAGTCAATACTGACATTTCTCTTTGTCCACTTTATATCCCTTCTCTGCCAATACTGTCATTAGCTGGACTGAGTCCTTTCTGCATTTTTCTTCTGTCTCGCTACACACTAATTTGTCATCTACATCTTGAATTATTGTGCTCTTGAGCTGTACAATGCCTATGTCCATCTGAAGAACCCCATTAAATATAGACATGGACTCACAGTACCACTGTGGTAATCTTGAATGTTTCCACTGATGGTTTATATACGAAAACAAATCTTGGGATTCCTCATAAAGAGGAATTGAAAAGAACACATTATTTAAGTCTACTACTGTAAAATATTTGGCGTTAGCTGGCATGTTGCATAATATCGTAGCTGGATTAGAAACCAGAGGAAAGTCTACTTCAACAATATTGTTTAGGGGACATAGATACTGAATAAATCTCCACAACCCCATGTTGATTTCTTTATTGGGTACACAGACGTGTTACATGTGGAGTCTGATGGAACTAGTATTCCCTGCTGTACTAAAGCAGAAATTATTTTAAATGTACCTTCATCGACTTCTCTAGATATGGATACTGTTTTTCTAGTGGTAGAATTGCTCCTGGTTTAAACTTAATTTTGACTGCTCTTGTTCCACTCAATAGACCCAGGTCATATGGACTGTTGGTCCATATGATGCTTGCCACATTTTGTAAATCTTCTTGGAAGAATGGTGGTTTCTTTTTTACCAATGCAATTCTCTGTGGTATTTCTCTATTCTCAACATGTATCCAATATTTAAGGCTTAAAAAAAGAAATACTAGTTCATCATCTGAATATCCGTCTATAAACAATTCTTTGTCTGTCAATATGTTAGTCTGTACCCTTCATCAAGAGCTATCACTGTTCTCCATGCTCTTCCTTCATTGTCTGCCCCATGAACAATCACCCTTTCCTCTCTTATTATCACTGTTTCTAATCCTATGGTAATTACTTGTCCTTCCGCGTCATCCATAGGTATGGTTGGTCTACACAAAAATGTGTCAAGTATTCTCAACAATTTGCCTATCAATGCAGGAAGCCATGCCAACAAAATATTCAATCCATACAAAAATACTTCTGGGTTTAAGGGGACACCTCGTAATGCTTTCTGGCCTATGAATGCTAATACAAACTCTCTCATGTTCATATAATCCCTGGAGTAGACCATATTATCCCTTTGCCAGTAAATGGTATCGTCCTGTTAAGGTTTGTCATCAAATCACATCCTAAAATGTTAACTGGTGTCTGTCGAGAATAGAATAGCGGCATAGATACATCATGTTCTCCTACTGAAATCGGTAATTCGTCAGTAAAAGGAACCAAACTCATAGCCCCAGAGAATCCCTGTGCATTTATGTCAATGTCTGACATTGGTTACTTTCCCTCTCAAACACAGGAATGAGTTTCTCTTGTGTCTACAAAAAACAAACATGCCTTGCCTCCTATTGTTACCCTGACCCTTGGTTCCTCTTGGAGGTCTGGTATCACTGATAGTACTGAACACATCAGGTCGCTCTGTGGGCTTTCCTATTGTGGATATAAATTCATCCCTGTACCCATAGAAGGATTTCCTTCTACCACTATCACACTCCCTATCCTGGGTGTTGATGTTTGTGTGGCTCCTGTTTCTGCATTCCATTGTCCCATCAGTATCTGTTGTGTCGGAGTGTACTATTGGGTTGGTGCTTGCTGTGTCTGCCTAGGCACTTGCTGATGATGCCCTTGTGGCGACTGTGATTGCTGCAGAATCAGCTTTGGTTGTTGTATTTGTGGCACTTGCATCTGATACTGCATGTAATTTTGGGCATAATATCTTGTTGGTTTTGTACTATACTGTGGAAAATAACCTATCCCCCCTCTTGGGGCTTGCCAGTTATGCTGCATGCCCCCTCTACTTCTACAGGTGCAGGCTATTTGTTCCATTCTCCAACAATTCTGGCATTGCTGCGGTTGTCCTCCCTAAATCCTCCTCCCCCTTGAGAGTTTGGAAATCTGCTTCGTCGCCCTTTAGGTGCATTCCCTCTACCATGTGGTCAAAGAGTTTACCCACCCTGATTTACTGGGTACCCTTCATTTATTGGCTGTGTAGGCTGTGACTCTTGTGTGACCACCTTTTCACTGCTCATTAGTACTCCTCCTTCTATAGCGAACTTCGACAACTTTTTCTGAACTAATTTTGCTTCCTCAAGCTTCCTGGTGTCAGCTTTTTTCTTGTCCTTCTCTTGTAATAGTCGACAATAGTGTAAAATAGTCAACTGTATCTCTGGCCATGGCTTCGCTTCCATCCCTACGTGTTCCTTCATTTGCCTTTACACTGGCTCAGGCAGTCCCAGACATAACATATGATAAAATAATGCTACAGTCTTATCCCACGGTGCCCTCTTCTTGAGACGCCAACGTTCTTGAAACGTTCTTGAATCTTCTGAATGTAAGCAACAGGATCTTCGTTCTCTCACATTTTCCATGTCATAATCACTCCCATATCTGATGTATCAGGATACTGTACCCTAAGTGCTCTCCATATGTCTGCTCTGCAATTAATAATTAATTATTATTATCCGTCAATGCCATGTTTTGTGCTGTCACACTGGCATATATCACTCATCTCCAAATGTCATCAGCTCTCTCCCCTAGGATAGCTTCTAATAGGCCTTTATATCAACCAATGCTAATGTCATTTCTGCTGTCATTCTCTCCAGCTCATAAATCCATTTACCCGCTCCTGAGGTCAAAATAGGTAACATTTTAAGTTATCTTTATCCATCTGCGGCCATGGTATATGTTGTGGTCTTCCTCCCGCTTTCTCTAATAACGGTAATTGTGTGAACCCTGTTCTTCAATCGTATTCACCCATGCTTCTCGTCTTCCAGGTGGGGCTGGTTTCACCCGTTCGTCTTCAGCCTGGCAATGACCTCAATCTACTTACATAAGGCAGGAACCTTTCCCCTACACTATGCAAATGTCCTTGTAGTCATTTGGGGTATGATATAGCTTCTGGTGTTTTTATTTCTGGTTCTTCTAAATCTGACAATTTCACCCCTTTTCCTATGTCTTGATCTATTGACGAGCTACATGTGCCCTCTTCTCGCGCTCTCTTGTTTTCTTCCCTTTCTTCATCTGACATCATTATACCCCACCTTGTGTGGCTGTTATGCTTTCCTCAACATCAAGATCTAATCTACTTAGGGACAATGTTCTGTATGTGTCCATCAGTCCGTCATTCAATCTATCCCTTGTTTCTCTGAGAGGAGATCATTTGATACTCCCTTTGGCATCATAGCTATCCTTTTTCCTCATCTGTCTATATAATTCCCCAATACTTTTCCCTATGCCTTCTGCCCTGTGCTCATCAGCCCATGTCGGTACTCTATTTATGTCGTGCAGCTCCCTAGGGGGCTGTTGCGACCCTCTCTCTTCTTCCTATTGTTATTGTTCTCGAACTGGTATTACACATCTGTTAACAATGTGATCTATTTCATCTTCCCTTTGTCTTCTACTTAGTCTAATTTCCTTTTGTTCTTCCTCTTCACGTCTTCTCATCCCACCCTTCTCTTCTTCCTCTCGCCTTATTTGCAACCTTAATTTTTTCAATCTCTGTATTTCTACTTTCTCACGTTTCTTTTTCTCCCTCTCTTTTCTCTCTTTTATATGCTCTTCATACCTTCTTCGTTCTTCCTTTTGCTTCCTCTCATTTTCTTTCTCATCTTGATATGCCCTTTTGCACTCCCTTTCCTTTCTTTCTGGTTCCTCTCTTTCTTTAACTTTGTCAATGCCCTTTCCATACAATTTGAGTAATATTTGTCCTCCCATCCATTCGTTCTATGCAATTGTCACTTCAATGGTTTTTTGCCTTTCTCTTCCTTTTGTCTCTTGGTCTCTTCTATCTCTGTCAATGTATCCCATCTCTCGTTACGCTCCTTACTTTTACTGGGTCTGGACATGTATTCATGCTCTTTAATCTTGCTTTCTTCTGTGCTATCTTTACTGCTATAAGCAGGGGGTGCGTATATTTTAGATTACTATACCTCACTGCTGCTTTTAATTCCTTAAAAGGATAAGAACCCTTCCCTTCATGCGGATTAGGCATCCACTCCCTCTCGGGTGGGTCTTCTCTCTTGCTGTGATGCATTTTCCATAGCTCTAAAATGGCTAACCTTTTTGTAGCTTCTTCCCTGTGTACACATCAGGTAAATATGTTGTCATGTGTTTGCAATACAGTTCTTTATAGAGAACCCTGTTATGGCCACGGCAGAAACATTTTGTCAGCCATGCCGCTTACCCATTCAGCATGAAATTTCCTAATCTTATGTTTGTATCTTGGTAGTGTTTTGCACACGTGTAAAAGAGGAGTGTCCTCAATAATGACAAGTTGTTTTTAACTGTCGATACTTACCAGACCTTTTATTCTGTTATTACTTCAATCAATTATATCACAACAATCAATTCGGGCAAACACCATCAATCGCTGCCCTCATTACCAAAAAATAGAACACTTCTTCAAACAATATCCATGCCTACACGGTTATATTATCTTGTTTATAATTCTACTGATTCTCGCTTTACTTGTTATTGTATTACTAAGAATATAAGAATCTTATTTTGTTTAGATATATTTTTTCTCAACTGTTACCCTCCCATGATTGACGTCAATTGGTTGTTTTTTTAGGGTCTGATAAACAGCTAGATTATTACTATCATTCTATATTTTTTGTCAAACCAATCAATTCCTTTACATTAGCATATTCATAACCCCAAACAAAAACAAATGTGCACAACAATTCCTACAATCGCCTTCCTTTACTTTCTCTAGTAAATGTATCTCATCTCATATTATACCCCATTTTGGAGTTTGACACGTATTATTCATCTCGTCCTTGCCTCAGGAATCCTTAAATAATACTACCTCTGGGAGTTTACTAGGTGCCCTTCCATCTCCTTGAGAATAGGAAACGAGGAAAACTCTTGTTCTCTTAAGTAAAATCCCATTACTCCTGTTTCCTTACTTATATATACATACACTTATAATGTAATCCCTTCCCCCTTTTATATGCCACTTTCAATGCTCTACTTACACCTGTTGCTCAGTTTGAGCCATTCAGCATCAACTCTTCTCCAATCCAGCAGTTCGTCTTCAGTTTGCGGGTGTCTGTGTGGACCAGACAGGAATTTCCTCAAAGAGGCACCTGCCAGCTGTCTAGTTTTCACAAGTGTGTTTTTCTCTGCTCTCCACAGGAAACTCCACGATCTTCAGGGTAATGGTGGAAGTTGTCAAGAAGCAGAGAGTCTGGATCTGAACTATCAGCAATGCTACCAAAATGTGCACTGGAGCATTCCAAGTGCAGAATGGGATTACAAAATAACTGATCTCACGCCCAAATAACCATACAGACTCAAAGAATATGGCAAAGAATATGGCAAAATACTACTTTTGTCTCAGTTTAATGTAAAGTAGGGAAATCTGGCGAACAAACAAATTGTAGCTCACTCACTGTCAATACATTTCCATTAAACAAAAGCCTTTATACCACGATGTACATCAGCTATGACATCATCCTACGAGGCAAAACTGTAAAAACTATCAGGTGAAGGGATTAAGGGAATATATGTATACCTATAGTTCATATAAGTATTAAAAACATCATCTTATCTGGTAGGCACACGTTAAACATCCTCTAACTGCGTAAAATACTGATAATAGCATAATGCATATAATCTATATATTTATACATACATATTACATTAAAAAGCGTACCTGCATGCTCCCTCCACACACACCTGCACAGCCACAGGGAGTCCCTCTCCTCAACTCCGCAATGTAAACACATGTTGCAGCTATCTGCAATGTGATCACACTTGTGCAGTAGCACCTGGAGCGTTCCAAGTGCTGAATGGGATTACCAAATATTTGACTGCAGACCAAATAACCGCCCAGAGTCAACGAAAATGGCAAAATACTACTATATTCTCAGTTTAATAAAGTAGGGAAACCTGGCGAACAAACAAATTGTAGCTCACACACTGTCAATACATTTCCATTAAACAAAAGCCTTTATACCCCAATGTACATCAGCTATGACATCATCCTACGAGGCAAAACTGTAAAACCTATCAGATGAAGGGATTGAATAAGGGAATATGTATATACCTATACTTCATATAAGTGTTAAAAACATCATCGGCTGCTCCTTATCTGGTAGGCACACCTTAAACATTCTCTAACTGCATGAAATACTGATAATAGCATAATGGTAGCAGCGGATAGGCCTCTGCAACAGTGTAGTTCATCATCGCTTGGGTCCTCATGAATGGTTGGCAATCTATTCCAAACTTGGACATTGGACTTGCTAGCAGTGCGTAAGCAACAAAATCCAGGTGCAGGGGAACCATGTCAGACAACTGCCTTTCTTAGCTAATTAGCCTACCATCTCTCATCAGTTAGGCCCTAAACCAAGGTTTCTTGTTTGTAGTTGACCTTGCTGGCTGTTCTCCTCTCTGGAACTTTGAAGGGAGTGAAGGTACATTGTTATCTTCATCTGGAGCTCAATAAGAGAGGCCTTGTTTTCCAGTCCTGCACCACGTGTGTTGTCACCCCGATTGCGATGGGTATGCCCAGACATGGGACCCGTGCCTGCTGGGCCTAGAGACCCAAGCATCTCCTCACTGATGAGGCCCAACAAGGCCGAAACATGTTTGGGAATGCTTGTGGTCTCGTGCAGAAGGGATGTGACCTAGCAGTTAGGGCTGGACTGCCCCTTTGAGGTGGGACCAAGCCTGATTTGCATTAGGTCTTTACCCTTCTGTAATGGCTTGGCAGGCGAAGAACGATGGGCTGGAGGGTTAGCCAGAGCAATGCCAGTGATGAAGATTCATTCTAAACCTTCCAGCCATCACCTCTTTGTTTTTGCTCAATAGAAAGAGGCCTTGTTTTCCAGTCCTGCACCACGTGTTAGGAGACCATTATTTTGTCCATTCTGACCTTTTATTTAGTGCTATTTAATTCAATTATGTTGGGTGCTATTACTCCTCTTGGGCTCTGGAGACTTGGTTGCTCCGTCTTCATTATGCTTTCTACAGCTTTAATCGTCCAACTCTTGACACTCATAATTATTCACTCTGTTACTTAATCTAAGAGAAAAATATCCTTACATCCTCTTCGACTCCTTTCATTCCTTCCAGTTGCTTCTCGCCATGGCATGCTTGATCCTTAGCCAAGTGAATGCCCTTTATTCTCACACAAAGCTGTATTCCAGCGCCTTTCAGCTCAGCAGCCTTTCTTCATTTTCTTGAAGTAGCTTGTTGATTCTTAACACAATGCCAACGTCCATTTTCTCAATATGGCTGCTTGACTCGTGTTATGTTTTCCATTTTAGCAAGCTTCTACATCATCTTTTCTACCTTGCATTTCTGCATATATACCTCTATTACATCTCTTGTCACTTATTTCCACGTATATGGTTTTCTTCATATTTGCATATTTGTTTACTTCGTTGCTTCAGTTACATCTTCATTCTTTGGACATCCATACATCAGATTCAGTGCGTCTATATATCTTTTCTCCTTGTGATGTCACTTCTCTTCAATGCAACTTTTACTCATAGCTCTTCTATGTCCAATGGTGTCTGCAGACTCATGTCTACCATTTCAGTTCAAGGGGTACATTCAGTAATTCAGTAGGTTGTCTGAGTGCATAACATCTGTCATACCTTCGATGTGGTATTGGGATGATATCAGGTGCAATGAACAGTGCTCTCTTGCTGTCATTCCAGTATGACTGAGGTGAGGGGGGGGCTCTCTAGATGGTGTGTACATCTGCATCTCTACACACTGACTGACTGGAGAGGACTCCCCTGATAGCACAATAATGAGAGCCAGTGGGGCCAGCATTCCAACACCCGCTACCTCCTATTGTTATACACTGCATTTGTTGTTAGTCGAAAGGGCTCTGCAACAAACAAACAAAAATGTGTAGCAATGGATGTACCCTTCTCAGAGGCAGGCAGCACAGTACCCGGTGCAAATAAAGCACAGAGCGGTCTGTGCTGCCTACCTCTCAGGGGAGGGGAAGGCCTGCCACTCAGGCGAGGGGGCAGCGTTCACCCCCCTATAGTGGGGCCACCACTGGGCACAGATGCCCCCAGTAATTTTGCATTTAGACCATGGAAGTGGACTTTGGAACTCAGGACATTAGGTCCTTCAGAGTACTACCCATCCTGACGTTTTTTATTTTAGGAATATATCATTTGGTTGTTACCATTTCCATAGGCTTGGTGGGAGTTTATCTCACCCTTCCATTCCTCTAAGACTCTCGAAAGAACAATCATGGCTTATTGCAACTTCAGCCAAGGAAGATCAAGTAGGGTTACAGACGAGGTAGGGGGTTTTCTTGCAGGCAATGTGGAGCAGGTGGGGCTGAATCAGAGTCAGGGCTCTAGATGGAGGGACAACAAGACACTATATCAAGCCTGCTTTGCCGGATATGCTAGCTTATTTTGCTAAGGGAGGATAGCTAAGGGGCAACATGCTCGCCTTGGAAGCAACAAGACATGGAGCAAAACAGGTTCGATCCCTGGGTCCGCTTCGAAAAGCGCGTTATAAATAACCTATCATATCATATCAACTCTTTGCCGAAATCCATTTTCTTTGGTTGAAAATAGACTGAGTATGTGTAGTCTGTTCTTACCTTCTTGTTATATCACACAATTAAATGTTTGATAACCTGGTACACTTAGGACTCTTTTATGTTCTGTGATAACGCCATGGAGTTTACACTAGGAAGACAGTAAGATAAGTAACAATGGGTTGCACCATTGCAAGCAAAACTCTGCGCAGAATTTTCTGCTGGGCAAAGATTGCACTGGCGCAAACAACTCTGCGCAGAATTTTCTGCAGGGCAAGCATTGCACTGGCGCAAATATTTATTGTTTCATTGCATTTATGCACAAGTGCTGTTTTTGCAACAGTGCACGTTCTGTACTGCAATAGTGCACAGTTTCTGAATTACAGGGCATGGTGAGTATGCTGAAAATGTGCTATGTACATGTCAGCACAAATCAACATGGATATTATACTTACACAGCAATAATACTTCTAAATGCTGCCAGTCTACAAATCGCTCATACTCCATAGCATAAACTATATGAATGTGTAACTAACTTTGGCTGAATTACTCACTGGTCGTCTCACCAAATAGGAAAAGTCATTTCAGATTCCAGACTGATTGACAAATATGCAAATAATGACTACTGATTGTCATTATATCCAGATGTTTCCAAAACATATTCATTCTGGATATCCTGAAACCTGATTGCATGTTAATATTCTGTAATCGAATAACTCAGTCCATGATGAAACCTCATCTGGAAGTCACTTAAATGCATATGTCTAACAGAGTTACAACACAGCCCACATGAAAAGTAAGCACACCATTCAGAACCTATTAGTGTTAGTCAACGTGATTTCCAAGTGATTATCTCTTTCCAGATGTGGACTATGCAAAAGACATAGAGAGGTTTTATGTTACATATCCGACTAGCCTGCCTTGAGGCACTCTATTGTCTTCCCCCATCATTACACCATCCCAGTATAAGCACTACAGCTGCATGCACATAATATAAGTGAGGCAGAGCAAGGCAGACACTGCAGAAAGGACCACACTACTTTTTAAACTACAGTCATCGCCACATTTCCATCACACAGGCAGATATTTAGCAAATACTAAAGGATGTTTCGAAGTTACACACCCCAGACAACAAGACTAACACTGTTTCTAATTTTCTACCCTTTTTAGGAAGGAGATATGTTTTTTTCTTCATTTTCTGCCCCACCGCTGTGCGGTTTTGAGAGACCAGGCCTATTGGGCCTGCAAGAATAGCACCAAGTTAGGCCAAACTGTCACTGGTAAGCATGACATAGCAGTAAGGAGTAGAGGATACTGGTATAAGGTACAGCTTGCACAAATAGAATACCATGCAAAAAAGATGTCCGCACAAGTATTACACGGCCTGCGGTGTCGGACATGTAGTTATGGTTAAGTTGCTCAACTCATAGAAATAGCACTTTTTGGGCAGCTTATAACTTGGCCCCCCCCTGGACGAATCCTCACCAAACATTGCAAAAAAAGTATATGGCCACCTCAGAATGATTTTGTTTTCATCCAGGGGCCTGGGGGGGAAAAGATATAAGAGGGGTCCCAAAATGTTGTAAATCCTCATAGACACAATGGAAAAAAAATGTTGCTCGTGCCTGCAGCCCAAACAGCTGTATGGATTTTTACAAAACTGGCGCGAGGAGCAGCAGCTTGGTCCCAAAAGAGTGCTTTTGCAAATTTGGTGTACATCTGTCCAGTAGTTTTTGAAAAAAATGGCCAAAAAGTAGGTACACAAAATGTATGATATCTTGGTCCGGTCCACAGATTATTTTCCTGATTCAGAGTCTGCGTGCATCTCCGGGAGGTTCAGAGGGTGGCTTGGTGTCCACGGAGATCAAAGACGCATGCTGATTGGATGTTCAAAAACGTGAAGCACATCAGCATTTTTGAAACGGTTGCCATATTGGATCCGCGAACCACCTCCCGGATTAGCGGACAGCGCAGTGATAAAAAAAGCCTGTAAAATGCATTTGGGGTTATTTTTATTGGCCGAAAGATGACCTGTAACGGTGGAGGAGTGGAAAAAGGTTGATATGGAGCTGTTCTTATAAGTGAAAAAGAGCTATGCAGGTGCTGCCGATTCCGCGGTCAATGTTATATGACATTGTTCATGTCCGTGGACATGGATATATGTCTTCCCACCACTGTCTGACCCTGGTTTTTTTGGGTGCATTTCCTACTCCCTTTTCCAACAGCAAATGCCTGTGTGTCACTGTGGCTCTGGCTGCCGGTGCTGCAGGAGCTTTCCAGCTTCTATGGCTGCTATAGAAAGGGAATAGGGGCTCCCATTCACACAAGGAGGTATAGAATGCTTTGAACAAATATTGCGTTACTAGCACTAGGCTGCATAAGCTAGAGAATCTACATCGGGCCATATGGTGGTCTACCAAATCAGTTTTCAACGCAGTTCTGGTAACTTGGTTGACTTCTGACTGCAGTTCCAAATCGTAAGTTCTAAGTTTGCCTTAACTCGCCCCCTTCCTTTGGGTGGTGGTGTGCTTATGGGACTTAGGTTCTGAGACTTAACTGGTGTTTTGAGACGAGATATACTTCTTGGACACACTGTCAATTAGCTTCCTCTGTGTATGCTGCATCCAATCAGGTAGCTCCAAACCCGGACTGAATCTACCGATGGAGCTACCCGAGTGGTATCCGCATCTGCCACTGCAGTGTTCCCACCTCCCCTGCCCCCTGCCGCCAAATCCAGCCCATCCACACCCATGCATTCAATCCACCCCCATTCCAAATCTGTTTACCGTTTAGGGCTCCTCTGCCCGGGCCACAAGGCTTCCTGTTGAAACCATGGAAATGGAAGAGGGGCTCCAAGTGGAGTCACTCTTCCATTTCCATGGCAACCCTGATTCTCCCCGGCCGCTGCTGCGAATGAAGCAGCGTAGGTGTTTTTTTTTTTTTCTATCGCTATTAGAACCTCAAGGGTTTCATGTTGGTGCTGAAAGCAAAATTCATTAGAATACAAATGATCATTTTTATGTGCCTTAATCGGGGAGACCTTTTGTATCAGGATAAACTTTACAGGCAAACAGGGCATGCTCATGAAACCTATCACTCTAAGGTCTCCTGAAATATTTCAAAGATATGGAGAGTTTGCCCCAACGATGTTCTTATGGTGGAAGCTTTGTCAACCGCCTTTCCATTAACCAGCATGCTCCATCAACCAGCATCTCCCATTGCTGGTAGCAGTAATGCTCCAATAAACGAAATATTGGATACAAAAGTTCAGATGCTGGATACGCGAAGTTCTCGACTGCAGGGTGCTTGTAAACAGAGCAGAACGCCAGGAGGCTATTGCATCTGACCTTTCATGAGTGGTGTGCACAGTGTTGCATAGTGTTACAGCATGAAGCTGATGGTAGTGATAGAGATGCTCAGCTGCTGTTAATCAAATCGAATTACAAGCCCTTTGCAAAGCTGACTGACACCAACATTCAAACAGAAGTTTAAACAGGTATCAAAAAAGAATCCATTTTGTTTTCTGTTTGACAAAGCCAGTAATCTGGCCTTCTCAATGAGGGTTGAGAGCCCCTCTCGGCAAATGGGGGCGAGGTATATGGCAATCCCCAGAGTCAGTCCTGACATTGGTGATACAGAGTAAAAGGAGGGTGTTTAAGAAGTGGTGTGGGAGGAGTAGTAGAGTGGGCAGAGGAGTAGTAGTGCAGAGGAGAAGAGTAGGAGTGTGGAGGAAGGGAGGAAGTAGTTTAAAGGAAGAGGAGTACTAGAGGAAGAGGGGTAGGAACGAGGAGGGCAGTAGTAGTATGGAGGCTGGGAGTAGTAGTATGGTGGCTGGAAGTAGGAGTGTGGCGGGGGAGAGTAATAGTGTGGAGATGGGGAGTACTAGTGTGGAGGAGGGAAGTAGTCACAGAGAAAAGGAGTAGAGAAGTGGTGACAAAAGAAGTAACATCAAAGGATAGAGACGGGAACTAGGAGGAGTGAGACAGAAGATTTATGGGAGGAGCAAGGAGGAGGGTGACGAAACACAGAGAGTACGGCTGTGAGTGAACTAACCTGAATTCAGTGAAGTATAGCCCAATCAGTACACCAACCCTTGGCTAGAGCAGGGATAATTAGGAAAACCCTGAGGGAGTTTAGATGGTTGGCACTTAGACAGTAGGGATGAACATTTGGAGGAACTAACTGGTAGTTCCAGACGCCTGGGCTATGGTGGAGGGACAATACAATACGAGAGAGAGGGGGGGTGGCCCAAGTGCCACAAAAAATAAAATGAAACCCCTTGATCTGTTTCTAAAGCTCGGAGTGGTATATGTGCCATCTGGGACATATGAATCCGACACACGATTATGGGGCCCTCCGGATACCCGAGGAAATGGTGCGGCTGCGCAACATGGACCTGCTCCAGATAAGGAGAACCACAAGCTTCTGAAGGAGAAAGTCCCGGCAGTCTAGCCAGGGAAAGGACATTGGGGATTTGGCAGACTCCTTCATGGCAGAGATGAATGCGCTGGCTGTTGCTTGCTTATTGTAAGCCTAGCATCCTATAACAGAAGCTCCCACATATTGTAGAGAGGCTTCCATCTATCTGCCAGTCGAACAAATGGCTACTCTTTTTTAAATAAAGAAACCCCCAGCTTTAAAGCCCTGCTGCAGTAAGGAGACAATACATTGGTATGGTCAAGTACAAAACAAAATTAAACTACTTTAAAAAAAAAAAATAACCTTCAATGGAATTGATATGGCCGCCCATATCATCCCTTAATACATTGACCATATTCTGAATTACAGAAAATGGGTGGCCTCTGCCACCTGCACCATTTATGCCCGTCAGCGGGCAGGAGGGTGATCCATTAAGTTAGCAAGACAGTGTCAAGTAGATGTTCCTGCCAGTGGGTGAATCCCTAACCCTGGGACACTTTGCTGGACACTGTCACCTGGCAGTGCATGGGGTCATTTTGTTTTTAATAGGATTGGGTGAATGGAAATACATACCTGTCCCAGGTTCTGTCAATCTGTTATGCCAATGCAGCATTACAGAGTTATTGGGGATGAGGCAAAAGCATCCCAAAATATGACAAGAACTTTGGTAGGTATATCCTGATAACTTTGTGTATAAGATCTTCCTGAGACCTGCAGCATGGGGAGGAGGCAAGCTCTCCAGGGATCCATTCCTAAAACCAGGGTTGAGTCCACAGGGTCCCCATTCCAGGGGAGGAGACCTCACAGCCACCATCTGCCCTACAGGTACATTTACACTTGGATAGAAAAGGCTTTGTGGGTGGGTTAACGTATTTTTTTACCTCCAGCCCGGGCAAGGTGGGATTACTTTGTTTATTCAAACCCCACCCGCGCATTTATACTTACTGGGCCTATATACCGCCTTCCTTCATTGACAGAATATATTCCAAAATGTGTCTCCAATTTTACTTTTCATGGGGAAAGGTGTTTGAAAATTCATTTTGGGAAAAGCTGTTGGGTAGAGGGTGGTATGGAGCATGGATGTCTGGGATGCTTAAAACTCTGCCTTCACCCTCAGAGGAACTTCAAAGGCACGCCATAAATTGAGGACTGTGTGGCAAAGGCTGAATGCCAGAAGGATGAAACGACCCAAGCAGCGAGTGTCAAAATTCTCCTCGTTGGTGGCCTCTGACTCCATTAAAAACAATCAAATGACATTTTCACCAAAAAAAAGCAAAAGTATATGCATTACATTATTGCTACCAGGTCTAAATAGTCCATCCCTCGTCCGAGTTCATGTTCGTGCAATCAGTATCCGTAGAACAAAAAACATGGTATAGTTCTTCAAATTTCGGATCAACGAAAATTTTGAACAGCCGAAACGTTCCAGCAAATATCCTATTCGCTGCCATTATAGTGAATAAGGGGAGCAGGGGCTG
Source organism: Ambystoma mexicanum (assembly GCF_040938575.1). NCBI lineage: Eukaryota > Metazoa > Chordata > Amphibia > Caudata > Ambystomatidae > Ambystoma > Ambystoma mexicanum. Next base: position 1,121,888,909 of record NC_090937.1, on the reverse strand, counting down.
CAGAGGTGTCCCACGCTCCCTAAACAATAATGATTAAAATAAAAAAGAAAAATAGGACCCTGTAGCACCGGTTCCCCTGTACATAAGTGAAGGGAACCAAAGTTTCAGAGGGATGGAGAATTCAGAGGCACACAGTGTAGTGTGCTGCCAAAAGGTAAGTAAGGGGATGGGGGTGCCGGGTTGCCAGAAATGTCCATGGGAGAAACGTTTTTATTTCTCCCTCTGACATTTCTCATTCATTCCATTATTTCATGGAAACCACTGCAATCCACTGTCATGCCAAACACTATCTTTAATGGCAAGATGCCCTATTCACACAGTGGCAAAATATGCCAATTTTCATACAAGTCTTGTTGCTTTGACATCACAAAAACATTTTCTCATGGATTGTCGGCCTTGGGATAAGAGGGTATCCCAAACTAGGATGCACAGTGAATGTCAGAACATGATTGCTTTTTAGGCCATACAAATGCGGAAAATATTCTAGCTACGTTCTCATAATGATTTGGCGGGTCTTCAGCCATTCTTTGCTGTTCCTTAAACACAGATTCTTCACCAAAGAGTGAAAGTCAGTGTATCCCACAAACATGATTGGAAAGATGTTCGTACAATCCGACCCTGTACACGTCTATTCTTTTATTTTTGGTGTTATCAGTTAGCTTTGGCCAATTAAAATAGCGAGCAACTAGCCTACACCTTACTAAGTTGCTCTCAACAAATTTCACCCATCACGATTATGGAATTTCATCATGGCATATTGATCCACACACTATTTTGTTCATCAATTAAAGTCATGTCTGAAGCATCTGAGTATATCTACCCATGGATGGTATTCCAGAAATTTCGCCCAAATGCAAGTGCATTTAGAACTAGGGAAAACATTGTTCTAGTGCAAACAACATATTCCTTCATTGCACTAGGGCAATGTTTGCCCTAGTCCCAGTCCTGTCACAAAAATGCATTGGCCCTCATTAGGACCTTGGCGGAGGACCATGGTGCAATTTGCACCATGGTCCATGGCGCAAAGCTGCCAACTCCGCCAAGGTGGTTGGCGGACTTACCGCCCCATGCCGACCTTGGCGGGGCGGTAAGTCCCCAATCCCCATTTTACCCTTCCCCATTCCCATTCTTGCCCCATAGGGTATAATGGGAGTGGGGAAGGCGTTAATTACGCCACCGTAAATTACGGTGGCGTAATTAACAACAAGTCCCGTAGCGCCATGGATTTTTCCGCCTGCAAAAAGCAGGCGTAAAAATCCTTCCATGGCGCTACGGGAACTCGTAGTCTGGCGGAGAGGTACGCCATGCACTACGCCGGCGTAAAACCCTCTCCGCCAGGGTCCTAATGAGGGCCATTGAAGGAATGTGATTGTGTGCCCTCTGGCAATTGTTTCTGCAGTGCTAATAGCCCTTGCACCAATGCAAACTTTCTGTAATATTGCCCTGCATGACGTCAAGGCTCAGATGATGAGAGCTCCTTGTGGAACATTACATTTCACTGGCCTGTACCCTGGATATGGGACAGTACATTCCTGTTTAGAGTGGTTACAGTGGCATCTTGACATGGCTGCGTGGCGGCGGCCTAGGAGTCGCTAGCAGGGCCATGCCCGGCAAGATCTGCAAGATGTTTATCACTCCGGCATCATGGTGGCTGCGTTTGTTGGCTCATTGTGGAAGCAGTGTGGCCTTTGCGGTCAGGCATCACGGCTGTGTACTTGGCATGGAGTCTCTGCTTCTGAGATCTATATGGATCTTCATCCCAGTATGGCGGTACTCTCTGGCACTTTCCACATCCCCCTGGAATATACCTCAACTTTCCAAATGAAATGAAAATTGCTCAGGATCTAGGTAGTTCTTCCAATAAACAATTCTTATAAGGATTCAGATGTATGGTCACATTTACCGGGAAAACAGGTGCTGCTAACCTTGTAACATAATCAGCCTATTCAGCCCTGGGCTGTGTGCGTGCTTTATTAATGCACATAAATAAATAAATAAATAAATGTCTGTTTGTAATTAGTGGGAACGTTTCAATTAATCATGTAGCTAACATACCTAGGTCCTGTATGATGAAATATGGATTGGATCTCATCAAGAGGTGGTTGGATCAAGTTTTGTCTTCTGTTTAGGAGAGCAAAGTAAATGCTTATTGGTTGAAGACTGTTTTAATCTAAAAAAAAATGGATTATTTCTCAAACACTGCAAAATATGTCATTACTTACAGTCTTCCTAGTAACCCACAATAAAGCAATCGAATATAAAATGTCAAACGACTGATCAAATTCAAAAGGGAAATATTGTAAAAACTATTTATTTCTAAACTCATCGGAAGATTGGGTGACGTTAAATTATGAAAAGTCGAATGAGGTATTTGCAAGGACACACTGAACTAGGCCGAACCCCTTAGAATCCATTTTTTGAAAATATTCTGTTGGCAGTAGGAGTTGCGGAAATGGAAGAGTAAAGCTGGATGGGGTGAAGTTGCTAGGAGAGGATGTAAAGACATTGCCAGACTCAAAGCACATGACCTTTTCATGTATACTCCCTTTTAACCTTGCATCTACCTAATGCGCCAAAGTTGTGTGGATGGTTGTGGAAACTGGTCAGGTGATGGTGTGCCAGCACAAATTAAGCACTGGACCCGTTCATGGCCTGACCCATTGTCTGTTCTGTTTTTCTTTGGGCCCATTCAAAAGTTCATAACATTTGCCCATCACAAAACGGGCACTGTTCAAACCCCTGGGTCTTGTGCACCATGCACTACATGCCAGCAAATGTTCTTCCCCAATTGAAGACTCACACGCTTATCCACTAGCCAAAGTCTCTGTTCCACCAACAAGGATCATAGCTTACTCAAAGGTAATACAGAACATTGTTACTTCGAACACTGGTTTATTTTTTATTACAGAGTGTCTACCTTTAGTTTAAAGGCTCATTAAATACGTCCTGAACTAATTTTCCTTCTTCCGAGCCGAAGTTAGAATCGGCTCGGCTTGGACGAGCCAGCACTGCCCATGTCCTAAGACACAGCCTAGTCCCAGGCTCTGCAGCCAGCACTTTAACAATATCAGTAACACTTTTCTTTTGCTCTCAGCAGGGCCTTTCTTCTGGGCGATGGCCAGAAAGACGACAACCAGCACCAGTTAATTAGTAAATATGTGTCCAAATCAGTTAGAGGGAGTTCTGGAATAAAGACGTGTTAAGACCCAATCTAGCTTGACATGCCAAATAAAAGGTTTGTTTTATATTGATAGTCAAATGTTCTTCACATCATGCATGACAATGAGCTGGACGTTTGTGGCATGACATCACCATACCTAACTGAATGCACAACCCATCCTCTTTTAGTGTAGTCTTGAAAGTACAGTGGTGCTAAATAGAAGATGTGTCTGGCTTGCAACATTGTGCATTCGGGGACTTATAATGTTCCCTTCAGGATGTGGAAAATAAAGATACAGTATATTCTTTTGGCTTAACATGTTTCTATTAGGATTTGCATGTTGTCAGGTTGCTGCAGTTTGTGTATTTTGCAAGTAAACTCTATAAAATAGTATTATTGTAGGCCTTGAAATCCAAGACTTAAATATTTGTACCAAGTAAAGCTTGAAAGGTGTGTGGTCAAGTGCTTAAATGACATAGTGCGTTAAAGTCCCTGCTTCACTGTTTAGCCAAAGTATTTAATTCTTGGCAAATAATTAAATAGCACTCTGACTAAACTGCAACAATTGGAGACCTTGTAAGTGATTAAGTTCACATTATTCAAAAAAGGCACCCTTACAATGGGTCAGAGTTAATGATTTTAGGGACACACTTGTGTACCCTCGTGCACCTCTGTTAGTGACCCCTAACTCTGTCACCCACAAGTACATCAGTGTTGCACTGCACTGGCCCTCAATCAGTCCCATATCATTTGATTTGACAGGCAGCTATATAGTATTATGAGCAATTTGGTGCCTCCTATGTACTTTTAGGATGCAGCTAGTTCCTCTTCTCCACCTCCACGACTGAGCGTACTTTAGGATGAGCCGGGTGAGGGGCAAGTGTTTCACAGTCACAGCCTCCACTAAATAGCTCCCTTCTTCTTCCCTTATGCACAGCACTAAAATATGTTAGTGCAAATCTAGAGAAGCCACCAGCAACCCAACTCTTCTAGGTGCGATTCTAGCACACAGCCATACTCTGATTTCCCCAGTGCGCAGAGGCCCATTGCTGGAGGTGGGGGGGGGGGCTCAGAGCTGTGCAAACTATCCACTGACACAATATAACACAATGGAGTGGATGTCCAGGCAAGTGATAAAAATCAGTGTGTTTTGTTACAAATATTTCTTTTCTGAACGTTGCATCCTCCTGCTGTGACATGGTTTAGGCTATGGAATTTATAATCAAGTGCTGTGACATCACATTAGGAGGGTAGAGCACTTTCCCTTCTATGTATTATTGTTCCCCTCTTTGGTTCGCTGTGGGGCGACTGGAGAGCAAACCTATTTTTTATGTTGTATAATGATTGCTCTTGCCACCACTGCAACCACAACTGCAAAGGGTAAACCACAGGAGTTGGACAAGGAACAACA